>NW_025335762.1:3335014-3346016 GCF_004798865.1 Varanus komodoensis
ACTAGAGATCAAATTGCCAACATACACTGGATCGTGGAGAAAGCTAGAGAGTTCCAGAAAAACATCTACTTCTGCTTCATTGACTATGCCAATGCCTTTGATTTTGTGGATCACAACAAATTGTGGCAAGTTCTTAAAGAGATGGGAGTACCAGACCATCTTATTGGTCTCTTGAGAAACCTGTATGTGGGTCTAGAAGCAACAGTGAGAACTGGACACAGAACCATTGCGTGGTTCAAAATTAGGAAAGGAGTACGGCAAGGCTGTATATTGTCCGCCTGCCTATTTAACTTATATGGAGAGCACATCATGGGAAAGGCGAGGCTAGATGAATCACAAATTGGAATTAAGATTGCCAGGAGAAATATCAACAACCTCAGATATGCAGATGATACCACTCTAATGGCAGAAAGTGAAGAGGAACTAAAGAGCCTCTTGATGTGGGTGAAGGAGGAGAGCGCAAAAGTTGGCTTGAAACTCAACATTAAGAAAACTAAGATCATGGTATCCGGTCCTCTCACTTCCTAGCAAAGAGATGGGGAAGAAATGGAGGTAGTGACAGATTTTATTTTCCTGGGCTCCAAGATCACCACAGATGGGGACTGCAGCCAAGAAATTAAATGACGCTTGCTCCTTGGGAGGAAAGCTATGGCAAATCTAGACAGCATACTAAAAAGCAGAGACATCACCCTGCCAACAAAAGTGCGTATAGTCAAGGCTATGGTTTTCCCAGTTGCAATGTATGGCTGTGAAAGCTGGACCATAAGGAAGGCTGAGTGCCGAAGGATTGAGGCCTTTGAATTGTGGTACTGGAGGAGACTCCTGCAAGTCCCTTGGACCGCAAGGAGATCAAACCAGTCAGTCTTTGAGTCAACCCTGACTGCTCTTTAGAAGGCCAGATCCTGAAGATGAAACTCAAATACTTTGGCCACCTAATGAGATGGAAGGACTCACTGGAGAAGACCCAGGTGCTGGGAATGATTGGGAGCAAAAGAAGAAGGGGACAGCAGAGGATGAGGTGGCTGGATGGAGTCACTGAAACAAGTTGATTTGCGCTTAGGTGGACTCTGGGGGATGGTGGAGGACAGGAGAGCCTGGAGGAATGTTGTCCGTGGGGTTGTGATGGGTCAGATGTGACTTCGTTACTAACAACTACAACAAAATGTAATGTGGCCAATAGGCCCTTTCTGTGGCTGGGTTCACAAAGTGCAACAGTCCATGGTGGGCTTGGTCTGTTGTGTTGTCTGCAGCCAGTCATGACATTTTAGCATGGTAAGCTTAGTCTTTAGAAACCACTACAAGAAACAATAGTTTGTTCTATGCTTTCTCTGTGCCACCACGACTTGATGTGCGGCCTTCAACCCAGGATCATGGTTTCCATGGATCTAGTTTGCAGCTACCACAAAATCCACCAGAAAGAGCAGCAACTACGGGGGCTGCGCCAGCTCTCTGTGAATGGGAGGAAGAAGCAGGCAACATGGGCAAGGAGCAAAGTGCACATTTTCTTTCTCTTATGCATCCCTCTGTGGCTTCACAGCCTCCCCGCCTTCCTGTGCTTCCTAATCTGAAAGAGCCCTGTGGGGAAAAGTTGACGCATGACATCACCCCCGGGGCCATAACCGCAATGTGGGAAGCTGAGAAGACGGTGCATGCTGGAGTCATGGTTGCACAAAGCATTGCTCCTTAGCCACCTTGGAAGTGCAAGAAACCCAAACCCAGCCCATAAGAATCTCCCTAGAATTTTATTCTCCTTTGAATTTCTTTTTGAAAGTTACCCCTTTCCTATCAGTTTGAATGAGAATGGCTGAAAAAAGGGAGAATAGAAAAGGTTAGCAATTGTGTTATGACTTCAGGCAGCTTCCTCAGTCTTATTCCAAAACCTCGCACACATGCACACACGTGTAAAATGCCTGTCGTTGTGCTGGATGATGGGGAAATGATTCTCCGCCCCCGCATGCTCCGTAGGGACCTTGGTTTATGGAGGCCAAGTCATGCTGGGTGTGGCCATGCTTTCTTGATTAATGCCAGGGATAGTTTTGTTTATCTGCTGGGGAGGAGGGGACAGTTTAGTCCCATGAGCCTTTTCCTGGCCTTGAAGTTGTGCAGCCCAGCCGAGGGATTAATGCTGCGTCAGCTGTTTATGAGCAACAGACCTGAGGCAGGCTCTGCGCATGATAACTTATCTAGCCATTGCATGTATGCGCCACCTTTCTGCAAGTCGCTAAAACCACCAACTAGCAAAACAACGATGGTTAAAAATACAGAACAGCTAGCTTTTCTCCAGCTGTCAATGTCTCTTCTGAGGGTGGGCACCCTGCGGCCCTCCAGATGTCTTGACCGACCACTCCCATCAGCCTTAGCAAGTAGCATTGTCAATGGTGAAGGATAATGGGAGTTGTACATCAAAACATCTGGGAGGTTCACAATTTGGCATCCTGATGGCAGGGCATGTTCAAGAACTGAGGATCTCCCTTCTCCAATATATGACCCTTATTCCTCACAGCATTTAGCATCTTGATGTATACTCCCTCTGGTCTTGGAGGTAATGTTTTGCTTCGCAGCTGGTAGCTGTTGATAATTTCATTAATTTGTCTAAATCCCCATTAGAGCTGTCCAAGTTGCAGACCCTCACCAACTTATTTTGTGGTCCCTTGGTAGTCACCTCTCTGGACAGAGCTCAGAGCTGCTGAAGACACGGATGTTCCAAGCCTTCTTTGGGCTCAGAAAGATGCAGCCTCCTCTGCCGTTTGCTGCCTGCCTTCCCCATCCCAATGCCCTCCAAATGGGATCAACTCTCATCATCCCCAGCCAGGCTGCAGGGCAGATTGATGCTGAGAGCTTGGCTCCTACGCATCTGGAGAACATCAGGCCAAAGGGGCCAGCCTAGGACCATGCAACCTTTGCTGAGCATCATTTATCCCAACACAAGGGCAAATGAGCGCATCGTACCCCCCCACCCGTCGGTGTGTATTCCCACTTTCCCTCTCTCTTGGAAAACAGACTAGCATCCTCTGGCTCCTTTCCGTTTGCTTTGTCTCAATCCCTTCCACTTCCAGTTGCTTGACTGGTATTTTCAACTAGACAAGCTAAGTTTCGCATGCATGTGTGTATCAGTAATTCCCAGAGGAGAGGCCTCTTAAACTTTGTTCCCTGCAGCTTTCATGTGTGCTGGTGATTCTTTGGGCTCCCACATCTCAGCTCCGACAGCCAGCAGCCTTAACAATCTTGCTGGCACCTTCTGCCTGTGCACGTGGTTTTTGGAGAGTTACAACTCAGGAGTGCATACGGAGCAATTTGGCTTTCAGCGGGCAACAAGTCCGAGAGCTTCTTCTAAAAGCACCTGCACGTTCTGATGCACATGTCATTTTCCTTTCCTTTTCCTGTCTTCTAAACATATGAAAATGCTAGAGTGGTAATTCACTCGGCAGGAAAACCGCCTTGCTGTGTTCTGTGCTCGCTCTTCTTCCTTCCCCACTGTAGAAACAAGACCTAGAACAGGGAGGAGGCTGTGAGGGGAAAAATCTGGAGAGAAAAGTGGGGAAACAGTCACTTCTCCTGCTCAGGTTTATAGGTGTCCACTTAGGCATTGCCCCCAAAGAGGACAAAATTTGCAGAAGATTTGGCGTCGCCAATTTATATGTTGTTATTCAGTCGCAAAGTTGTGTCTGACTGTTTGCTATGACCTGCGTGTTCTCTTGACAAAATTCTGTCAGCATTTGCTCTGCTTCATTTTGTACTCCAAAGGCAAACTTGCCTGTTATTCTGGTTATCTTTTGGCTTCCTACTTTAGCATTCCAATCCCCCATGATGATAAGGACATCATTTTTTGGAGTTAATTCTAAAAGGTGCTGTAGGCCTTCATAGAACCGGTCAACTTCAGCCTCTTCAGCGCCAGTGGTTGGGGCATGGACTTGGACTACTGTGATATTGAATGGTTTGCCTTGGATTCGAACTGAGATCATTCTGTCCTTTTGGAGATTGTATCCCAGTACTGCTTTTCCTACTCTTTTATTGACTATGAAGACTACTCCATTTCTTCTGAGGCATTCTTGCCTGATGGTCATTTTTTATTTATTTATTTATTTATTTATTTATTTATTTATTTATTTATATTTATATTTATTTATTTATTTATTTATTTATTTATATTTATACCCTGCCTTTTCCTACAAAGGGCTCAAGGCAACTTACATCATTCTCCTTCTCCATCTTATCCCAACAACAACCCTGTGAGGTAGGTTGGGCTGAGAGTCTGTGACTGGCCCAAAGTCACCCAGTTGGCTCCATGGCTGAGCGGGGACTAGAACCCGGATCGCCTGAGTTCCAGTCCCACGCTCTTCACCACTACACCACACTGGCTCTCTTAAATTCACTCATTTCTGTCCATTTTAGTCCACTGGTTCCCAAGATGTCGATGTTCAGTCCTGTCATCTCATGTTTGACCACATCCAGCTTTCCTTGATTCATAGATCTTACATTCCAGGTTCCTATGCAGTATATTTCTTCACAGCATAGGACTCTCACCACCAGATACATCGGCAACTGAGTGCCCTTTCGGCTTTGACCCAGTCGCTTCATTCTTTCTGGTGCTACTAGTACTAGCCCTCTGCTCTTCCCCAGTAGCAGATTGGACACCTTCTGACCTGAGGGGCTCATCTTCTGGCGTCGTATCTTTTTGCCTTTTGGTACTGTCCATGGGGTTTTCATGGCAAGGTTGCTGGAGTGGGTTGCCATTTCCTTCTCCAGTGGATCACCTTTTGTCCGAGCTCATTCGGAAAGCTCAAAAATATCACAAAAATACAGTACAAAATGCCCTGTGAATGAGGGAAGGAAAGAAAACCTTACAAAGAAAGAAGTTTTGCTACCGCCCTGGCCATGGGGAGCCCTACCTGTGCAGAACCTTTGAGAATTTCTCCTCCCCCGGAATTCAGTTTCTCTGCTCACAAATAGAGTGCGAAATTCCAAAGGCTATTGATGCATGACTCTACAGCCAACTGTTGAGTCTCTGGCAGCGTGTATGAGTTCCAGAGCTAAAAGCAAGGAGCCGAGCACTAGCTCCATCCACTCACCGCTCTGATTTTCAAAGATCAGGAGGAAAGCAAACGCTGCTCCCTCTCCCCGTGGCCCGGATGGCGTCTGGCACCCCTTGTGCTCGTGCTGAGGCTTCGGTACCCTTCCACTGTGCCAGCCCCCACCCTAGCCCCTGCTGCCACTCAGCCTCTCTGCTCCCAGATTCACTTTCACATTCCTTAGAAAATCATCTAGGCATTCTCTTCCCATTTTCTCGCTCACTGTGAGATTGCAGCCTCACTTGTTAAGCCAGGTTCTCTGCCTGCTACTGCCAAGTTTTTATTAGTCTCTTTTGTACATTGAATAGCGGTTTGGACGCCAAATAGGCATTGGCCACTTACTGTCTGCTTTTCCATGCTTTACAAAATACCTATGCATATATTTTTTTTGCCTACAGAAAAATAGACTTAGAACACTGAACTGCAGATCAAATATAGCTTTCCCTGGAGAGCAGGGGAGGGAGGGGAGGGGAGGGGAGGGGAATCAGGGATGTGTTTCACCACCTTCCACCAATCTAACAGAGTATCATTATAAAACCATGTAGCAAAGATGCAATGACTACACCCTTTTGGAGTGATGTATGTGCTACTATAATGGAGTAGTGTTAATATTTAAAAAGAAAATCTAGGGTTCCTCTTCACCATGAATCATGTCAAGGTATTCACCACTTCCAATTCAGGTAGCTGTTTCCAATTCTTTCTGCTTTGGCTTCTCAGTGAAGCCAAAAGGCGAAATGAAATATGAAATAAAATGTTAGTGCTATGTGCTAAACATCTGGAGAGCTGCAAGTTGTCCACTCTTGCCTTAGCAGACTATGTAATACCATTACATTGATGGTACACTCTTAGTTGCAGCTACATTTGCTCAATAATATGGCAACCCTATGAATAAATGCCCTCCAGAATGAACTGATCCCCTGATAACTCTGTAAGGTTATGTAGAACACTTTGTTTTACTGGGGAAATTTATTTGGAACATACTAACCAACGTGAGAGTGTGGACAGTTCAAAATGGGAAAACGTTTCACTTATTTTTTTCTTTAATTTTATTAATTGCATTTCTGTACCACCCAATAGCCAAAACCTCAGCAGTTAACAACAATACTGCCATAGATGAAAGTCTAAAATGCCTCTTATTTCCCCTGGTGGTGCAAAGAGCACGTGGTAAATACCAGGTGAGTATCTCTGGGAGGCTCATCCCACAACGGGGGTGCCACAACGGAAAAATCTCTCTTCTTAGTAGCCACCCAGCAAAAGGGCTCCTGAAGATAGGCTAGTGTTCAAGGATAGGCTGGACATGCACATGGTGGGCATGTTGGGAGCGGAGCCAGCTGGAGCCGGGGGTCAGACTAGATGGCTGGGAGGCCCCTTCTGACTCGCTCTGTTAAAGAATAAAGATAATCCAAGGTCTGGGCAAATATAAGGGTGCAGACAACCTTTCAAGTAACCAGGCCCCAAGCCATTTAGGGTTCTGAACGTTAATATCAGCACTTTTAAGTGGATCCAGAAACAGACCAGGAACCAGTGCAGATAGGAGAGTGGTGGATGAGGATGAGGATGATTAATTTCATTTTTGCACTGGCCAATAGCCCAACTTCTCTGGGTGGTTTTCAACAATACCGGAATAGATGCAGTCAATATGATGATGCTGACCAGTGAGCAATTTGGTTGCCCTGTATGTGGACCGGCTGAAATTTCCTGTCCAATTTCAAGGGCAGATCCATTATTAATGCATTGTAATAGTCTTGATGAGAGATTGCCAGACATGGATAACTGTAGCTGGGTATCTCTGGCCATACAAAGATGCAGTTGCTAGAGCAGTCTAAGCAGATAAAAGGTGTTCTGTGCCACCTAGTCAGCCTGTGCTTTTGGTGACACTGCTGAATCTGAGGACACTCCCAAACTACAATCGTGATCCTTCGGGGGCAGTAAAACCTGCTCCAGAACAAGGTGAGCCAGGCAAATCAATCATCCACCAACAGTATGCCTACCTTGTCTAGATTGAATATCAGTTTACTGGTCCTTATCTAGCCCATTACCTGTGCCCTGTCAACACTGATTCAGAACAGCTTTTCCATCACCTGAATTTGATACAAGGAGAGTTAAAGCTGGAAGTCACATAAATAACACAACCAAGGGAATTGGGGCCTCATGCGAACCCATCAAGTAGCTCTGGAGTAATGCGAACCTACCTAATATTGTGTGGCATTGGCAAACCTATTTCTGAAGGGTTTTATCCTTCTTTCTTTAACTGTTAAGATACTGATGTATATATGTGTATGTATTTCCTCTCTGAGCAGTGAGAAGTTTCAGAAATACCCGGGTTCTAGTACGTAACAGGTTTTATTTCTTTTGGAAGAGGATCACTGGGGGATTATTCGTGTTTGTAACATTTATTTTTATTTACAAATAAGCAGGTTGAACACAGGTTTAACCCACTGTAAACGCTGTCAACAGAGAACAAAGTTCACAACTGCACAACTCTGGAGAGATTGTGGGTGGCACTCCAAAATATTTGCAGAATCCAAACCCAGCTCTCTGTGGTGTGTCTCTCCCAAAGTTTTTCTTCACACAAACACCTGTCTTACCTCACTTCTAGCTAGGAAGAAGGAAGGAAGGTCTGCCTTTGCTCACCTTTCAGGCATTTCTGAAGACTTACCATTAGTTCCCTTGGAAACACATTAACAGCTGGCTATTAACAGTATTGCCTCAGGCTCTCCCACAAAGATAAGATAAGAACCCCATAGCAATGTCTGCTATAAAACCCTAGATGAAACCAATGACTGTTACTACATGAATGAATAAACTAAAATAATGCGATATTTAGGTTATTGGTAAAATTGGATCTAAAAGGACAAAGCCACCCCTTCATCTTTATTTTATTTACAACTTCATAAACAAGTTACTTATCAACATTTAAATTATGCCACCTTAAAAAGGTTAAGAAAGTAGAGCTGCAGCAGGATGGGAAATGGACCCGCTCTCCCCACTCCTTGACGGCCCCACTTAGACCAGGGGGTTCAATTTTCTCCCATTCATTCCCTGTAGCAGCTTTCTTCGTTAGCTGGTGCAGCCCCATTTCTAGGAGGCACACCAACCAACCCACTGATGTGAACAAAGTTTAATTTGTTAAACTGTTGCACCCTGTTCTGAGAGATCCCCAAGAATACCGAGTTTGCCTTTAACTACAATCCTGTTTCACTAGTCCTCTGTGTCAGAGGTCGAAATCTTCAGGAACTGAGCTACTTTATTTATTTTATTTATTTATTTATTTTTGGGTTTATATCCTGCCTTTTTCCTACCAAGGGCTCAAGGACTTTGGCAATGACAGTGAGTTCCTGACCCTGCTTTGATCCTGAATGGCTTATCTCAATTTTAGATTCCATCTAGAAAAGCAAACAGATGTATATTACAAGTTTAGGGAAGGGCAGAGAGAAAATAAATTTTGGAGGGCAGGGTCCCTGGCAGTTTGGGATTTATTTATTTATTTTCCGATTTATATCCTGCCTTTTTCCTACAAAGGGCTCAAGGCAGCTTACATCATCTCTCCTCCTCCATCTTATCCCCACAACAACAACCCTGTGAGGTAGGTTGGGCTGAGAGTCTGTGACTGGCCCAAAGTCACCCAGTTGACTCCATGGCTGAGCGGGGACTAGAACCCAGGTCGTCCGAGTCCCAGTCCCTTGCTCTTAACCACTACACCACACTGGCAAATTTATGTCATATTTTGGATTTTGAGAAACTGTAATGGGCATCACCACACAATGTCTGTTCAGCAGATCACTTCTTTGCCTCATCTATGGTTCTTAGGTTAGTGTTTTATTCAGCAAAACATCTCTTTCATGGGTAATTTTCTGTCCTACTCATTATACTTAACACTGCGTTTAAATGTACATTTTGGCAATATTTAGTATTGCTTCTTTTTGAGAGGAGATTTTTACCCAGACAGATGCTAGTACTGGAACACACTTTTAATATTCACTGATCTACACGGTCTTTTCATTTATTTACCTGCTTAATGAAAATTAAGAAATGTAAAGAGAAATAAATAATAAATGTAAATGTAATCAATCAGTTAAGGGAAAATAAATTGTACTCTTTGGGCAGTGAAAAAATTGATATCTTAACACTGGAAGGATAAACACTCGTCTCCTATAATACAATGGATTGAGCCCTTTTCACTGCTTTCAGTTTCTGAATTGGTATCCAACATTGACTAGATATTTATTTGGACATTTGTCTTCTCTTGAGATCTATGTATAATTGCTAGCAAGCTGTATGCATTTCATACAAAACCTCATACAAATTTTTAAAGGAAATTTTTAAAAATCTGGTCCCTATGGGTAGCACATTGGAGATTCTCACTTCAATCGGTTAACTACTCCTTGAAGGTCCCTCTTTCTAGTCTTGGCCTAACTTTTAGATTGTCCTTCTTATTGCTTTTTAACTGGTTGCTATATAAAGGATTAAGAAGGGATAATGACAAGGACACTGTGACTAGTTGGTGGGTTCATTTTTCTGCCCAGAAATGCTGGAAAGCATTTTCGCACCAAGCTGTGCAAATTTTAAAAAGTGGGAATTAGTCCTTAGTTACTATCTAGGGGGCCGGCAAGTTGGCAAAGGGTGTGCAGAGAAGCATTTCTGTTCCATTAGGGCTGTTTTCATCCTTTGCTAGCAAATTCAAGCAAAGAAGAAAAAAATGCCACTATGTGCTTTAAAGGGGTAAAAGATAAATCAGGGCTGATTTCTCCTCTGCCCAGATCGTTTAAGCTACCTCTTCATTTGACCTTTTCGCAGTCAGCACCCAAATTTGCTGCGCTCATCATAACTGCAAAGCAAGTAGTTCTCACTGTGGGGAGACAAGGATGCTTTTTGGCTGGCAAATGAAACTGAAAAGTGACAGAAGGGAAAGTCCAAAGGTAGACAACTCGGCTGAAACGGAAACTGAAATGCAAAGCAAAGGAAAGTCAAAGGGATGAATTTTAGCATACAGGGTTTTAAAATTTAGCTCTTCAAGGCTTCTGTTACAATACAGGGTATTTCTTTCTTTCAGGAGTAGGTATTTGCCTTATTCACTAATTCCATACATACTGAGAGCCTGCGTGGAGTGTTGCGCTTAAAGTGTTGGATGGGAAACTCAGGAGATCCACATGCTAGTCCCCACTCAGCCGTGGAGCCAACTGAGTGACTTTGGGCCAGTTATTCACTCTCAGCCTAACCTACCTTACAAGGTTGTTGTTGTGAGGAAAAATGCAGCTATTATGTATGCTTCCTTGGGTCCCTAACAAGAGGGAATAAAGCTGGAATATGAATGCAATGCAATATACTTTTTTTTGAGAAGGTCCTATGCTTAACTCATATTTTTAAAATAAGCTGCCATTCTTTAAAGGAAGGCTGTCATTATCTGTCATTTACAAATTTAAAAGACAGCACCCCTCCCCCAAAATATGGGAGCTTGGACAAAGCAATTAGGCAGGAAGATGCAATTCTGGTACCTCTTCATTTTGCACCCCAACAATGTTTCATTCTTTTGGTGCTTTATTTCCCATGAAATACTGGCTAACTTGTCTGATTATATGTCTAGCTTTCTTTTGAAATCTATTGGGTTTTTAAAAATATATTTACATAAATATCTCTGCATTTGGAGATATGTAGAGAACCTGAAGCAGTAGCCTAACTTTCTACTTTTCCACAATGACAGCTCTGTATTTATTTATTTATTTATTAAAACATTTTTATGCCGCCCCATTCGCCGAAGCCTCGGGGCGGCTTACAACAATAAATATAAACATTAAAAATCCAAAAAATACAATATAAAATAAGCCGCCCTGGCCAGATAAAATCAGTTAATACTAACAGTTAAAATACCGCTTAAATAAAAAGGTTTCCGCCTGGCGCCGTCGTTATTTGCTTTTCGGCGCCAGGCGAAAACC
>NW_025335762.1:3346116-3494548 GCF_004798865.1 Varanus komodoensis
AAACAATTAAAAACTTACACTAACACGCAGCGTGGCAGAAAGGTTAAAAATCGCGCAAGCAAACAAAGCCCCCTGGCCAGCCCAGCCCCCCCGCTCGGTGCCCAAAGGGCGGCGAACCCGCCCTTCGGCCGACGCCCTTCCCCCGGGCGCCGCTGGCGCTTTTCAGGGCGCGGGGCTTCCTCCCTCCGACGTTCGCCGCACCCGGCCACGCACCCGGCCACGCCTCTCACACATGCCGGGTGTGGCGGCAGTCAGGGCAGGTGGTGGAGTCCGGGGTGCGGCGTTTGCTGCCTCTGCCGCTGCCGCTGCCGCGCACGCAGGTGGGGTGTGCGCGGCGCCTCTTCTGCCGGCACTCTTCCCCCGGGCGCCGCTGTATGCATGTTTGACCTTTCAATTCAATTGTTTCTGCTGGATTTGCAACACTCTGTGTTGGTGTGTGGCAACAGTTTGCATTATGCAATGTATGCTGCACTGTCTTCGTTAATATGTGATCAGAGAGCAGTAGCTGCATCTTAATTGCACAGAGATGCCTTGAAAATAAAGGGTCTTCACTTTATGCTGGCTGGAAAGAGGGTGCCACAGACTTTCTTAGGGTGCATTCTTAAGCAAAATACCATTTGCAACTCCCAGCATGCCTCAGCAGGCTGTCCATGCCTGATGGGGCATGCTGGGAGTTGTAGGCCTTTTTTTTTTTGTCAAAACTCACATGGATTGTGACTTTAGATGATTTCACTGAAACTCATGCATTGAAGCAGTGCAGATGATCCAATAAAAATAGTCTATCTCAAACACACTTCCTATGCTACTGAAATGAATTTGCCTTGTGAAATTGTCACCTTCACACTTTAAATGAAGAATTTATCACTAAAATTGATACTATCGGGTTAGAACTCAGAGAAAGCAATTGGTTGGATCTACACTTTGCCATGTGTATTTATCGCCTGAAATATTTATAGGACACCTTTGAACTTGTTATGCAAGTTTACAAAATGTAAAGAAAGAAACCATTATAAAACCACAACAAAAGTTGGACTGCACATAAACAAGTAGCTGTAGCAGCCAGATTCATCAGACAATTGAAAACTGAAACCGACGGGGTGAGTTAGTGATGAGTAACTCCAGCCTCATTTTCAGAGGATAGCTGTGTGAGACTTTTGCGGAAAAAAACAGCAAAGAGCTTTTGATATCATAGAAATGGGCAGTTCCATCCATATCCGTCCAAAATCAGGATCTAGTGGAAGGCAGCTTAGAGCTTCCCTGGCTTTCCAAAGAAATCAAACAGGAAATTAAATGCCCTGTTCTGGCCATCTGCGTGTTTTACCCCACTGCAAAGATTTTTCCCTGCAGAAAGAACTGTGACAGCCGCAAGGACAGGGGGAAGTCACTCCAGAGTTGGAACCCTGGTTCCGACCTCAGAGAGCTTCCCAACATTGCAGCTGGGACTCAGGGTTTTCCAGAGGCCGTCTAGAGTGCCCTAGGGGTGTGATCCTATGCATGTTTAGGCAGAAAAGGGTTCCACAAATCCTTGGCTGGCTGAAGAATACCAGAAATCATAGGACTGTTTCTTTGTTGTCTAATTGTGCATACTATTCTTTTATGGACTATAACCCCTTTAATCTTATGTGTGGAGTCTTATTCCATTAATTTGAATGGATCCAAGAGTCTAAGCCCTGCTAAGCCTGGATGAAATCTCATGTTTTATCTTCTCGCTACTGGTTTCTGTCATCACCAATTAATGCCATTTTTAACTAGTGCTTTTCTTATATGCATTTGAGATTTGCATAGTAATGCCATAGGCATTATCCGCTGCACTCCATGATTCTTTCTGCCAGCCTGCTAAAAAATATGATTACACACAATAAATGATGCACGAGTGTACATGAGATGCATAAAAGCTTATCTTACTACAAAGGTAAAGTTTTATGCCTCTTATGCAGTGGCTTTCTAGTCCACCACATTTACCGCACTATACGCTTTGCTGTTTCTGCCGCTACTGTCCTGAAACTGTAGGACTGGGACCATCACATTTTTAAAACGGGGCATAAGAAAGAGGACGGATCTGCATAACGCTCGAGTAGCCTTTCCCTGCTAGAGCTGCAATCATATAGACTCGCATACTTGTTGTTGTTAGCCACAAAGTCGTGTCCAACCCATCGCGACTCCATGGACAACATTCCTCCAGGCCTTCCTGTCCTCCGCCATCCCCTGGAGTCCACTTAAGCTCGCAACTCACATATTAGGGCAATTCAAATCTCTCTCAAGACTCAAAACAGGGTTGCAGCAGTGCTCAATCTATTTGCATGGGGAATGTGTGGCTGGACCCAAATCTGCCTCAGCTTCACTTCTTAACCCGAAATATTGGTTATGATCTACATTGCAAGGTCGTTGCAAGCCATTCTTTCTTTGCCACAGTTCAGATCACACCACGCGCTGATTTTTGAGGATATTGGAATGCAGTGACGTTTTTGTGCCTTTCAAAAATTACAGTTCTCACATGCAACAAAATATGGCTGGATGGAGCTTGCTGTTATTGTTTCTGGTGGTGGTACTACTAAAATCGTGGATTTCTCAATTAGTTGCTATATGAGAGAGAGAAAAATAGCATCCAAGGAACCAGGACGTTTATCAAAATGAAATTAGTGGGATCTGGAAGAATGAATGATATAACTAAGGGCAGTTTTAATAACTAAAATGAAAGATTATGAGAGAGCTAGTAGTGGAATAATGGTTAGAATACTAGACTGGGACTCGGGAGATCTGGTTGCTATTCTCCAGTCAGCCACGAGGAAACCGGGTGACTTTGGGGTTAAACCTTTGTTTAGCCTACCTCCCAGGGTTGTTATAGAGATAAAAATGAAGAGCAAAGGGACCGCGCAACTTCAATCGGATTATCCATCTATACTTTTCTATCGCTATGGTTGGACTCCTGCCAACCGACTTGGCTCTATGCGCATGCCGAATAGAGGGGAGGCGCATGCGTGGTTCTGTCGCTGAGGAAACGCCTGGCCAGGGACAAGCTAAGGGGACTAGGCCTCACTTGAAGCCGGGGGCTCGCGTGGATGTCTTCGCCGGAGGAGGCGCGGGTCGCGCCAGCCCCGGAAGGGGACCTGCCCCCGGAGTGGGAGACGGACGAGGAGCGCATGGCCTTCCTCTTCTCGGCCTTCAAGCAGAGCCGGGAAGTCAATGCCACCGAGTGGGACAGCAAGATGGGCTTCTGGAGCGAGCTGGTGCTGAAGTGGGGACGCCGCCGGGGAGGGGTCCGCACCTGTCTCCGCGAGCTCCAGCAGGCCTTCGAGCGGCGGGGCAGCGTGCCCCTGGGGCTGGGCACCGTCCTGCGAGAGCTGCTCAGGTACCGCCGCCTGCGCTCATTCGCTTTGATCTATTTTTGCGAGTGGGGGGGCGGGAGGCCGCTGAAGCGTCTCAGCCCCGCGACCCACTTTTGGCGCAAGAGTGCCTCTGGGCGCGTGCAGAGCGCACGTTCCGGGACTGTTGAGCACGGGGGCGGGGGGGTGAGTTCGCAGGCAGCTGGTGAGGCTTCTGGAGGAAGGAGGGGGCGACATGGCAGGTTTTTGAGGCATGGCAGAGCCTTTGTGTGTCTGTGCGAGCGAGCGAGCGAGACCTGCTTCCATTTTATTTATTTATTTATTTATTTATTAAAACATTTTTATGCCGCCCCATTCGCCGAAGCCTCGGGGCGGCTTACAACATAGATAAAACAAGTTAAAATCCATATAAAATAATCTTGATTAAAACTCACATTATAAAATAAGCCGCCCTGGCCAGATAAAATTCAATTTTCACCAACTTTTGTTTATGTTTGTGTGTTTATATGGAGTTAATTTTTGTTTGTTCATTTCTATTATTTATTTATTTAAAGCTTTTCTGCCCTGTCCTATTACAAAGAGTCTCAGGACGGTCTTTCAATAAATAAAGTAGAGCACAGCATCGCATCTTTTATAAACCCCAATTAAAATAACAATTGAGCCTTAAAATATTGGGAAAATAAAAAGGTTTTGGCCTGGTGCCGAAAATAATAAAGTGTTGGTGCCAGGTAAACCTCTCTAACCGGGATGCCACCGTAGAGAAGGCCCTTCTCTGTTTACAGTTTTCTAACCTGCACTTTAACATCTGTTAAAGTGTGACTTTTGTCTTTTGGAGGTACATGACGTTAGTAACTCCATGGATCAAATGATAATCTCAATCTGTTTGTCTCCATAACAACAAGACAGAGTTTTGGTGCTTTAGCAAAATGTCCTTTCTTTAACAAGGCTCTCATTTTTGCAGAAACAGGCTAACATGCTCAGTCCACTGCAGACAATATTGTGAATGGTTACTGTGCTGAGACTGAATTCTCTTGATCTCATATTCAGAACTACTTGTTCTGTGTTACACGGCCTTTGACCACACAGTTACATCCCACCCCTGTGAAATCGTTCTCTTTCATTCCTGTGGTATCTGGGAATAACTCTACATGCAACTGATGAATATGTGGAGTCCACAAAGGCCCTCTGGCCCAATCATTCTTCAGTTTGTATATTTTTAAGGTGCCCTAAAATACATTAAGTAAACACAAGAAAAGAGACCAGGACTTAATGTATTTAGTTTTTCTATTTCCAGCTCACATTCTAGGGCAAGATCTCCCTAAGTAGTTAATAGCATGTTAAAAAATAAAGCCACTGAATGAACATAGGAAAAAGTAGTATCTGATAGAGAACATGTATAGGGGAGCAGTGATAAGATCAATATGAATTCTGGATGATTTTTTTTAAAGAACTGCTTAAAGGCAACATAAGGAGGGGGAGAATAGAGTTCTTGGGAAAGGAGTTCCTCACATATGGGAAACTGAAAAGGTATACAGTAATCTTTTGCACCAGGAAGTAAGACTGGTTTTAGGGTACACATTTGAATAAATTGGCTCTAAACTATTCAGACCTCTGTTTATATCTTATAATGACCATTAATGAAATTAATACTAAATTTAGGCCTAATGTATATTGCATTCAGAATATTACTTCTAGGATTACAAGAAAGGGTCTTTTCTATAGCAGTACCCTGACTTTGGAATTGCCCTCCAAATGAGATACAATTGGGACCAAACTTGCTTGTTCTTATTTGCTCGGGCATTTTAATATTTGATGCTTTAAAAAATCTTCACTGGTTGCATTATTTGTATGTCTTTTCTCTTTCAATGTTACTATATTTGTATTTTTATTTGTTGTCTATAATAAGTGTAACACACAGGAATCCCATGTAGGTAAAGGATGGTTAATAAAATTTTAAATATATACACATGTCTGATATAAGAGAAGGTGCTAACAAATCCATTCATGAATAAAAAAGTGCAGAAATTGTCAGTTAAGATATTCACCTTAACCTCCAGGCCAAGGAAACAATAGATATGTTATCATGGAGCATGCACATATTCACATTTATCTCTCAGAAAGAATGAACTTTTTTCTGTTGATTATTCTTGACTAGTGGTTCCAGCAGCCCTTATTATCCCATAACTCTGAGTTAGGGCTGTATAAATCTGTTGAATTTTCAGAGAGGTGGAAAGTAATGCTGAGTCTACTAAAACCAAGCAATCCAGACTCGGCTTGTTCACTTCAGTCTTCCTCTCCTTAGAACGGCAGTTACGTGGGTTGCTCATTCATGCTGTTTCAGGTGGTCCAGTTCAATTAGTTCATAGAGTTTATTGAGAAGTAGAGATAAGGAACAGTAGAAAAAATAGAGAATACATCTTAAGCATGCAGCATCAACATGGATTAGCTTGACAATGAACTTACTAGGAAGTCTAAAATGTTTTAATAACTGATGTTTCAGAGCACCTGCATACAGGCTTTTCATGGACACCATAAATTCAATGAGAGAATGACACTTGCCTGAGTCAGCAAAGTGGAGTCAAGCTATTTTCCCACATTGTGCTATTTTTAGAAATGAATTCCTAGAAGGGAGAAACAAGGACTTAATGTAATTCTGTTGGGAGAATTGCACATATGTATGGCACATACTATGCTTCCTATGTGTGCACATGTACAGCTGCTTCTTTTTTGACAATCATCCCTTACTAAGCCTGACACACTGCTTTTGTTATGACCATTGGCATTTTCTCTCACTGTTTTAATGCCCGAGGTCTACAACAAGTCCTGCTTCCTCAGTAGCCCATAGTGTTCTCTTCCAAACAAAGCTTCAAGGTCTTTAAGAGAAACTCTTCAGTTGCATACAGATTTCAGACATATACATAACTCCCCAAGCCCCAAAAGCATAAATCTGCACAGTGTGTTCTCTGTATTTATCATTCTCACTCCTCCACAGAAGAAGAAAGATGCAGCATGGCAAGCAAACAAGGTTGTGTGTGTGTGAATTTAGATAAGTATCCCTTTTGCTTTTGCTGCACTTCATTATATTTGCTCCTCTCTCTCTCCCTCATCAGACGTGGGAAGTTGCAGAGGGAGTCTGACTTCATGGCCAGTGTAGACAGCAGCTGGATCTCCTGGGGCGTGGGAGTCTTTATTCTGAAGCCACTGAAGTGGACCTTGTCTAGTGTGTTAGGTGACAGCAAAGTGCCAGAGGAGGAGGAAATTCTGATTTATGTGGAGTTGCTTCAGGTAGGTTGAAGGTCACTTTCTGTGAAGAATTTGGGTGTCCTTGATCCATTTTGCTTATGCCATAATAAAAAATATTACCTTGTGCCATGGCATATTTTGCTTAGGCCATGATTTAAAAAATGTGAAAAAGACATGAAGAGACCTGTGACTGTTCTTGATCTGTGTTCAGAGGATCACACAGAAAGGCTTTCACATAAACTCAGCCTCTGTCTTCCTGTTCATGATAGATGTTCGGTCAACTGATATTAAAATATTGATTCATACGTCTGTTCGGGATCACTAGCAATGTGGCTGTTTTACATCTGCAATATAAGTTGGTATCTCACTGTGTTAGTCCAGCTGGGCTGCTAAACATTCTCATAATAGCCTCTCAGGTATCCCCTTAAATCACTGATTTATATTTGTACGTGCACAGTTTTGAAATGGATTGTCAGAATATCATGTTAAATAGTTAAAACTGTTGCTGTTACAATTCTGCATAGCCTTCTGCTACAGTCAAACAATGTTGCTGTATTGTGTTAACCAGAGGGACCTGCAACAAAATGTTGCATTGTGGAGTGCTCTTTTTCAGGGGGGCAGCCAGTCATCATGCTTGACTTCAAGATGCTCCATTTCTTAGTTCTTCCCCTTCCACCTCTCACTTAGGGCGATTTTTTAATTTTGTTTTGGTTACTTTTGCAGACCTTGAAATTCTCCCCTGCTTGCTGATACCTCCCTTTTGGCTAATGTAAGAATCGATGTTTGGAGAATGAGTGCTATTAATATATAGGATAAAATGCCATTTTGGCCTTGTAAAGACACTTACTTTAGAATGTGTAGAAGCTCAGCCTTGTACCTGGTCTTGTTAATCTTAATGGCATTATATTATTAATAGTTTGACACAAAGCTTGTATCTTCTATTAATTATGCTTAAGACACTAAATATAAAACTTATTCTGTTCTTTTTATAAGGAGCCTCTTGTAATTCATTTATTTATTAGATTTATGTCCCACTTTTTTTGTCCAAAGGCTCAAAGCGGTTTACATTATTTTCCTGCTGCACTCAATCTTATCCCCACAACAACCCCATGAGGTAGGTAGGGCTGAGAGTGTGACTGGCCCAAAGTCACTCCATTGGCTCCATGGCTGAGCAGGGACTAGAACCCAGATCGCCTGAGTCACAGTCCCGTGCTCTTAATCATTACACCACACTGACTCTCATAGCTTCAGTCAATATGTATGATATGTGAATATGTAATACCATATTAGTTTTTTGTCATGTGGTAGTTCTTTAAAAAGGAGCCATGAGGAAGAGGACATGTTTACAGGCAATAATTATGAGCTTGCCTTTACTGCAGCTGTAATTTTGTGGGGTGTAGACTGATTCTGGTTGCTGCCAAACTTAAAATGAAACTTGCAGCCAACTGTTGTGCCAAAAAGGGGATCCCAGGCTTTGTAGCTGGACACATAAGATCAACAAAAGATTATATAGTCCTTTCTTGGGATCTTTTTTCTGAGTATGTGAATGCCTCTTTGTGAAACATGCATGTGCACCTTGATCCAGCAGGGATCATCGTCTGGATCATTTCTTTTGTACGCGAAGCAGTACAGCAGTCAGACAGGATGACATCCTGCAGGGTGGGCTGTGTGCTTCTTGCTGGATCCTAATGTGAACTCTTTGGGACATGCATGACAGTCGTAAATCGTGCCATCACTGAGCAGGCATTTATTTATTTATTTATTTATTAAAACATTTCTATGCCGCCCCTTGCCGAAGCCTCGGGGCGGCTCACAGCATAAAATACAATAAACTACAAAAATAACAATATAAAATTAACAATATAAAGTAAATAACAATATAATTTAGCATGTTAAAACTGACAATGCTAGTTATCTCTCTGATATAGAGATCCACCTATGTAGCAGCATGCAAGAATCCCATGCAAAATGGGAAATTTACTAACTTGAACTGTGCTGTTGTGTTTTGTGCCTCTCAACATGAGAAAAAAATTAAGTTGGCCTTAACAGATCAGATATGTTGGTTTGTTATCAAGTTATTTACATACCTAACTTTATTGTATCTTCTGTTTTGTTCTAAGCACACATTTATGCTTCCTCTTGTACAACTTGTCCCATGCAAGTGCAGCTTTAGTAAAATACTCAGTCGTTCAAATATCATTTCAGCATAGTTGCTATAAGTGACTTCTTTTATATTGTTATTTATTTTATATTGTTAATTTTATATTGTTATTTTTGTAGTTTATTGTATTTTATTTGTGCTGTGAGCCACCCCAAGGCTTCGGCAAGGGGCGGCATAGAAATGTTTTAATAAATAAATAAATAATAAAATAAGCCAGTTAGTCAATTCTGATTAACTGAACATTTTGTTGAAGTAAACATGTAGGACAGATCCCTGTATCCCTGGAAAAGCAAACACTTTGCAAATAAAGTTTTGTAGAAAATATAGCATTATCAAACTTAAATATTCAAAAACCATTTTTGAAAATGTTTGACTTTCTCACCCATGTGGGCTGCAGTGTCCCAACAAAAGCAACGTATATATCTTTCAGATTTAGATCATGTTTTCACTAGAGATCTTTAGAGAGTGGGAAAATAGCTGTAGGCCAATTCACTTCCGTAAACATGTGCTATAATATGTTTGAGGAAATGGTGAAATCGGCAACAGCAGCTCCTCAGGAAAAGGTAGGATTATCCAAAATAACACTGCTAAGCAAGTCTGGTCTAAAAGAGGAAATGTTTACATTTCAAACACTAATGTTTTCATCAGGCACACTTTCATTTCAGAAATAACTAGTTTTTCTTTTCACCCTGTGACCCTCAAGCATAATTGTATCTTGGAGAGATGACTGACCTACTGTAATAAGGAATGAAAGAAAGTGGAAATAAACAGGCTTGTTACTTTTTTGTTTTGGTTTTAATATTTGAACACCTCCATTTTTCTTCACACCTGAAGAACCGTTCAAGTTCCAGACCTTGGAGTTAACCTTAAAATTAATATTGCTTGCTTACTTATTTAAATCATTTTTGGTTATGAATAGCTTATTACTGACTTTCTAGAGGTTTTTAATGAATTACACATTTCTGACCATAGCCACTTAATTTTGTAGCCTGGGAGCTAATTGAAACAGCCAATCAGGGACATTAGCTTTTGGATAAATGTTAGTGGATCTGAAAGAAGAGCAGAGCACCATCTACAAAGAGTGAAATTTTATATTACTGGTCTGCAGTCATTAAGAATGTAAGAAAGGCATTAGACCAAATGTCCATGTTGCCCCAAGTAAGATACGACTGCAACTGCATCTTTCTGTTCATGTACCTGAGCAGGTAGTATATGTAGGCATGATGCTTCTGATACTGAAAGTTGCCTGTTTGTTCAGTGGCACACGACAGTGGCTCAGATGCTGTGCTGAAGAGCACTGAAAACTGTGGGCATCCCTGATGTACACCAGAGTGCAGTGGAGTAGGTTTTTGTCAGAGGTTACTTGTCAGGGATCTGGATGTGTATATATTACACAGAGCCCATCTATGAATTGGGGGAGATGCTTAATCTGTGCCTGACACAATCAGAGGCCCTCTCAGCAATAAGAGGAGCACTGCAGCTGCTGTAATGTTGAACCACAGATGCCTCTGGTCTGCCCTTTATCTTACTGGTACAAAGCTACTTGATCTGGATGTATGACATTAGAGAGGCACTCACCGAGTCATGAACAACGCGAGCTGTTAGGATGTTGACAGCTACACTTATAAGAAGGTTATGTGTCTGGCTTGACAATAAGGGGAATACTGGCATTGTACATATGACCTGGCAGGCATTTTGTTTCAGTTTTTCTTGCTAATAGTACTGGAACTATTCTGTCCTTGAGCCATGGCGTGGCCATCTGTCTCAGGTGTTCTGCCAGCTTCTGGGCTTTTTATTAATTCCTCTTTCAGGTTAAGTCAAGCAAATACTTCTTTTGGGCTTCCAAGAAGACCCAGCATTTGAATGTGCTGCAAGAATCTACTGACTCCTTGTTCAGGGATGCGTTATTTCCACAGAGTGGAAATGTGCATGAGAAGCGATTTAACAGTTCCTTTGTCTTTCTGTAACTGACCCTGGGGATCCTCGGTCCCATCAATTATTGCTTCTTTTTTCTTTTTCTGCTTGGTATGATATTCTAGAACCCTATGGTATAAAGAGGGATTGATTTTAACATGAGGGGAAGAAGAAGGGAAAATAAAAAGAAGTGGAAAGCAAGGATGATTAAAGAACACAGTCTCTTACTTTGCCCACTACTGTCTTATAAACCCCTTCCTCCTCTCCTTCCCTGTGAGTAGCCAGTTTCCAATGCTAGCCACTCTATCTAACTTTCCGGAAAGGCTGGTGTGGATGTAGTTGTCACTGTCCACTGCCTTTTCTGGCAGTCAGTTATTGCTTGTGTAGAGGGTATTTTAAATACTGTTAAAAGCTTAAGTATAAAAGTTAAGCTTGAGGTTTTCCTCCTACTTCCGAAAGTGTGCTGAATATGGAGTGAGGTGCTATAAGGTATAAACATTAAGCTCCAAGCTTGACAGTTCTTCTGCTGGTGTTCTATACCCATAGTTCTTTTCACTCTCTGTAACTTCCGCAAGTAAACTAGAGCATCAACTTTCTCTGTGCATAGCCTCTTTCTGTGATTTGAACCCACCCCCTCCCGCCATTGGCATGCAAGTAAGTTTTACTGGGTTGTTTAGTTTGCATAGTCTTCATGAATTGCTTCTTACTGTCAAAGATGTCTATGGTAAGTCTTATTTTAGTTGGGCCAGCATTCCAGAGTATTCTGGACTGATCCTGTTCTGGTCTACCCCAGCACTTATGTTGAGCAAGTTGGAAAAGGCTGGTGTAAGTGTAAAAGTCTGC
This sequence comes from Varanus komodoensis, assembly GCF_004798865.1. NCBI lineage: Eukaryota > Metazoa > Chordata > Lepidosauria > Squamata > Varanidae > Varanus > Varanus komodoensis. The sequence continues at coordinate 3,357,601 of NW_025335762.1, forward strand.
ATCTAAAATTTTGTTTCCAGGAGATTCAGGACTTAGTATATGATGCTGTTGCACGAGATGCTATATTATTCTGTGGTGTTATGTCTTAATCCTTCCACAAGTTCAGTATCTTCAAAGGGGTGGACTGCATTGCTGTGACATATAAAAAAGAGTGCAGAGTATTGCGTTATACATTGCCCCAAATTAGAGGTCCCTTTGTTTTGCTCTTGGTAGAGGTGGATCGCTTATCTATTTGAATATTATGGTGTATGGGGACATCATGGGCTTTGAACTATTTGGGCAGCATTACACAGACTTCATCTGATGCTAAAATGTTTTTCAGTAAAGCTGTTACAAAGTCTATCATGTTACTTGCCCCCACATGCCTGTTGAACTCAGATTGCCTTGTTTGCAATGTCCTTCCAGATCAACAACTTTGTTTTGCTAAATTGCCAGATCCCCTTGGCAGCATTGCATATTTGCATCCAAGACCCTATTATGAACCTATATCTGATGCACACATATTTTTTTTGGTCCCACTTGTGTGGTGGCCTTGTCTGCCATAGCTTTCAGCTTCTCCATTTCTTGCCTCATGGCATCCATACCTTCCTGAAGGGCTTTTGTTTAAATTCACCTACTCTTTCTTTTTCCAGGTTGCCACGTTTGCTAATGTTGGGGCCTGGGTTGTGTGCTCTTTATTGCTCATGGCTCTGGCCTCGAGGATGAACCAGGAGAGGATCAGAGCTGTTCTTTTGGAGGAAGAGGCAAGGAGGGGTTGCCACCTTTGGTGCCCAACCTCCTCCAGCTTCCTTTACTGTGAATGAAATGTATAGGCTGGTGACCCATTCTTGCTTCTGGCTCCATGTGGGGGGATCGGATGGGATCCAAGTTTGTGGGCATGGCGTGGAGAGTGGTGTTTGTTTTGATTGCCCTTTGTGCTTCTCCTGCCATGCCTGGGCTTTGGATGTTGTGGCATTCACTGAACTGGGGCAGAGAAGCTCAACTTTTTTGCCTGGAGAGCCCACCAGAAGCTCCATTTAAAGCTTTTTATTTTGCTTTTCAGCTGAAAGGTATTCCAGAGCAAGACTCTGTACATGAAATCAATAACAGACAAGACAGGTCTTGCTCCCACACACACACATGTACACGTGCGCGCACATGCGCGCGCACACACACACACACACACACAGAGAAAGAGAGAGAAGAAAGGGGTGGGTAAGAAAGAGGAACCTGAACAAACTCAGACACTCATTTTTTAATGACCTGCTTGAATGAAAACAATTCAGAAGGAGAAGGAACCACATGGAACAGGACAGTGTTCTTCCTTCCTGTATCGTCTCTGCTGTAACTGATGAAATATATACATCATGTGGAAATAATGTGAGCTTCAAAGCACTGAGTGCTACATTTAATAGAGAGATGGTGCTTTGAGTTGGAAAAAGCATATCCATTCAACACAACAGCTGCCTTTTTTTTTTTGTAGCCTGGAGCTTCCAGATCCCATACAAATACTTGTTCTATTCTTTTAACATTCTTTTCTGTGGTTTGGGTGCCAGAAGTAGGTGAGTGTGTTGTAGTGGTTAAGAGTATGGGACTGGGACTCAGACGATCTGGGTTCTAGTCCCCACTCAGCCATGGAGCCAACTGGGTGACTTTGGGCCAGTCACAGACTCTCAGCCCAACCTACCTCACAGGGTTGTTGTTGTGGGGATAAAATGGAGGAGGAGAATGATGTAAGCTGCCTTGAGCCCTTTGTAGGAAAAAGGCAGGATATAAATCGAAAATAAATAAATAAATAAATAAATAAATAAATAATTGCTAGACTGCCTGCTGTGCACTTATTCAGCCCTTCAGCTGTATAGTAAAAACTGCTGATCAAGACAGTCCTCTGTTTCAGGTCATACGGTGGATGATAGGACAATTTTAGATGATGAAAATGTAAGCTGTAGTTGTGGCTTTCCCTAACTGAGCCGTGTTAATATATTGGGGATTGGTTTGTTTGGCAACACTGTACAGACAGGAAGTAGAGTTCTATGCTATTGTTTGTTTGTTTGTTTAGGAGAAGGCAGAAGAAGTGTATAATCTGTACCAGAATTCCACACTTTCTTCACACCCTGTTGTTGGCCTATCAGAGCTGCGCTCCCTGTGCAACAGTGTCTGTCCAGATGAAAGAACATTCTGTCTGGTGCTGCTCCAGCTGCAGAAGGAAAAGAGGGTAACAGTCCTGGAACAGAATGGCAATAAGGTACAAAGCTAAACTGTCTTTTGGGGAAGTCTTCTCAACCCTACTTGGAATTTGGCCTGCAGTAATTCAACAACAGGCTTACGCTTCTAACTTAAAACTCCCTTCTAACATGAAAATCCAAATCTAAGGTAGCAAGGAAGATCTAGAGCATTTAAGTTGGAGACTTCAAATAATAAAAGTAGATAGTTGCTTTCATATGCACTTGTCATTTCATAAATAACAGTGGAAACAAGGAACGTTGGGCCGGAAATAAGGCATGTTCTGTCTCTTTGTTTTACAACTACATAAAAGTCTGGATATATGGGAATTCAAATTTATTTGGCTAAGAATTGCAGCACAAAACCCAATTCTTGAAGAAGCGCACTGTGTTTTCCTGAATGAACAAATGCAGCTGAGATTAATAAAAAAACCTTCTAGGTTCAAAATTGTGCCCCAGGCAGCATGTTTCTTCCTTCTGCTATAGTAGGTATTGTCTGGAGGTGCAAATTCTATCCATCTTGTACTAACAAGATAGCTGATACAAGGAAGGCTGGGGGAGAAATGAAGAAGTTCTTAAGTTGTGGAAAACAAGATCTTGCTGTTGGTTGTCAGTTTGCCATCTCTCTGGATAGACTGCAGCACAAACTTCTGGGCAAGTCCTTCCTTGCCCTTCCTTCTTTGTCTTTAGTGATATGTTGGTGTGTTCTGGGTTATGGCACCTGCAGTGTATTAAGGATGGCCGATACATTAAAGTTGTATGAAGAATAGCTTAACACAAGAGATGAGAGCTCCCAAAGCAAAACAACTTGAAGTATGAATACTTTCGCTTTCCAGCATTTCACAGGTGGAAATAGGGACATAATTGTAACACCTTTTATTTTCATCCCAAGAATCGCCACTTCCCTATACTGTGATGCTTTTCGGCTCCACCTACTCCATTTTCCTGTATCCAGTTACTCTATAATAGCTTTCCCATACTGTTTCAGAAACCAAGAAGTGTTTGTTCTTTTGGTTAAAGAGATGCTAACCTCCCTCTGCCAGTTGTGCTACAATTTCTTAGCACTGGATTCAAAATGAATGTGATTGGTATATGAAAGAGCACTTTGGGTGCAATGTGTCTCCTTCATGTTCATGCATGTACATTAGAGCAACTTTCCCCAACATGGAACTCTTCCAATATTTTGAACTACAGCTCCCATCAGCCACAGTCAACATGAACAGTGCTGAGGGCAGGTGAGAATAGCATACAAAACTTCTGTAGGATACCAGGTTAGGGAAGGCTGCTTTAAAAACACAAGACGGCTCATCCCCAGAACACAAGATATTTAATTTCTAAAGGTGAGGGCAAAATAGGTCGAAACCTGACACAAGCCCAGACAAAAATAAGGACACTGGTTTACCATGGACAGGTATCAGAAAAATATATTTTGTTCCTGGCAAATAAGAGACAGTTGAACCATACGGCTTAAATCCAGTGACAACATTCTTTTGCAGATAATGAAATTTGCTCGTGGTCTGCATGCCAAAGTATCTCCAGTGAATGATGTGGACATTGGGGTTTATCAACTAATGCAAAGTGAACAGTTGCTGTCACAGAAAGTGGAATCCTTGGCCCAAGAAGCAGAGAGGTAATTCGGGGTGTGTGTCCTTTATCACTGCAAAAACTGCCAATTCTGCTACAAGTAAGGCATTGCTAAGCTGTATTCCTTGAGGCAAGGGATAACTCTGCTCCTTAACGCCAGTAGGACAAAAGTGCGGTAGGGCGTGTTGCTGTTGCTAGTCGGTGAGACATTACTGGGAAGTGGTTTGATCACTGGATAGAAAGAAGCATGGGAGAAGCGCTCAGGAGCAGTGCTGAGAACAGGCCAAAAATGTGGGAAGAATGACTGAGGGATTGTCACTTGCCCCCAGTCTAAGTAACTGAGCTGCTGACACTTCGCTTTTGTAGATATAAAGAAGAAGCTCGGAGTGCGTGTAAAGCTGGGAAAAAGCAGGTGGTAAGTACTGCCCTCCCTCAAGGTTCAACTTCTTCTCAAGAAAAGCTGCATTTTCTTGCATTCAATATCTTCTTCCCTCAGCTAATAGTACTTACCAGTTTACCTGTAGAATATAGTGACATAAGTGGTCATCACTACCATTTAATGGTGGTGCTAAGGGGGACTACAAGACAAGTGAGTCCTCCATAGTGAGCAAGTGAAATACACCAGGATAGTACTTTTTTCCCCTGTGCACAGTGAGTTGCCACATCATGATCTTTTCTTCTACTTCTTAAAGGCTGTACATCCTAATCTATAGCACTGAAATGTTATAGGAGGAGAGCAAGAAGATGTGCAATGATTTTTTCTTCGGTTCCAGCAGAAAGACCGTCCTACAAGTGGCCATTATCACATTTGGGGTTTTGCGTTCCATGATGTCTGTATACTGTGCTTTAGACCACTAGTTTACACATTGAGAGGAAGCGAAAACCACCCTCTGTGTCTGTTTTTCTGCACTGAAGTTATTGTGTAAGATAGGGTGTCGTTCAGGCTTCCTCTTTGCTTTTTCATCAAAACAGTGCTGATATGTTCTTAGGCGCTTAGGTGTTTGAAATCCAAGCGAAGGACAGAAAGACGGATCGCAGAACTTCACTCCAAGCTGGATGTTGTACAAGGCATTCTGGATCGGATATACGCCTCTCAAACAGATCAGATGGTATCCCGCTTTTTGCCGTGTTTAAGTCAGCTCTCTCCTCTTGCTCCCACTTCCTTTCCCCTGCCTCGCTGGGTGACTGGTGACCTTGGGCTTGTTCTGGGCAGCTCATATCTCTATGTTTATTTCTAATCTGTCTGTCTGATGAGGTGCATGTATCGTCCTTGGCCTCTCTATGGCTGGGCATTGCACGTGCGCCTGCTACAGGGCATGGTGCACCCTGTGATTCATGGATTCTGCCTGGTATTTCTGCATGCTTTGCCATTCTTGCAGCAGGCCAGCTATGGCAGAAGTACTGCAACAGGCTGATGAAGGGGCTCTTGAAATGACGGTCCACTTTCTTTCCTTCCATGAGGTATTTAATGCCTATCAGGCTGGAGTGGGTGCCCTGAAGCTGTCTATGAAAGACGTCACTGTGGAAAAGGCGGAGAGTTTGGTGGATCAGATTCAAGAGGTACTTTACCACACAGGCAAAGAGAGGGGAGCATGAACTGGATTCACGTGGCAGTTGCTTTGGACTGGAAGATTGTGGTCTGATTTCAGTCTCGTAGCCTGAGCTACCTTGTTGAGATTAAAGTAGATATATGGAAGGTACTTGAACTTATTTGAAGGAAGGTAGGATAAAAATGTAATTATTATTTAACTTGTGTCTTTCCCAGCTTTGTGACACCCAGGATGAAATAGCCCAAACCTTAGCAGGAGCAGGAATTAATGGTTCAGGTGAGTCAAAACTAGTTAAGTTCCAAGATTGTCTCCATTAGACAATCCAAATCCGGGGATTGTGGAGCCTGCTGCTTCAGTTTTTGCCTGTGTGAATTGGGCCCCATAGTTGTAATGCCTTGATTGGTATCTACTGGAAGACTTGATTGTTAGGAATGAAACTGGCTGATTATTTTTACATATCCACCTCTGACCTTGTTTTGCCCACCCTTTATTCCCTAGTGATATCTGACTACTATATCACTGTTTCAATATTTTTTGCAAACACCTGCACAAGATTTGAACAAGAATTATCAAAGAAATCTTCAGTGAAATTAAAAATATGGCCATGGCTAGTTAAAGAAAAATAGTAACAAACCAAGTTTTTCATGGTTTGTGCATCAGTGCAGCAAGTATCACTACCATTGGTTTAAGTGGTATTGTGTTTTGTGTGAAGTGTCTTAGCCAGTGTTTTTATTTTCTGAGCTTGCTCTGTGAACTGCTCATCATTGTTTCTAAGCAAGTAGTCTGTTTACGTGGGGCATTGTTTAAAAATCAAAGCTTCCACCCACTCATATTTGGGTAATAAAATGGGTGGGAATGCTTTCCCTGAAAGGCTTACATTGAAAAGGCAGGTCTTCTTTTATAAAAGCAATTTATATTTGCCATAGAAAACCAACATAAGTTTGTTGGTAGTCGTGGGTTACATTTGCATTGGTTGGAAGAACCAGGCAGAGTTCAAAAGAATAAGAGAGTCTGCCCCTAACTCCTCCACATCTTAAGGGACTTGAGAAGGTTGTGGATGCATCCTGGGGCATGACTTCATCAGGGGTCGGTGTGCCATTTGGGTGGCGGCAGCCTCAGGCAGCAGGTGCTGCAGGCAGGAGGGAAGGCGCTGTGATGGCTTGCTAGAGGACAGGGCCGTGAGTACTGTGCAGCCCCAGGCACCCTGGAAGATTTTCATGCCAGCTAAAGTCAGGTTCAGCTACTGATATACGCCGCCTCTACACTTGTCATGGGAAGAGGTATCATATTTCCCTTCTCTTGAGACAGCAGAATGGCTTGGGCTGGCCTCAAGTTCTCTTCCTCTTGAGCTCATCTTGCAGTTCTACTGGAAGCTGCTTGGTTGGAAGCCCTATTTAACTATGAGTCCTAACTGTGAGTAAATGTACCTAGGATTGAGCTGCATGTCTGAAAGAAATTAATTTGATCTCTGATCATAGAAGCTGATACTGAGGAACTGGAAAAGGAACTGGACCGTCTCCTCTTGGACTCTTCAAAAGACCTTCTGGACCTGCCTTCCATCCCACAGAAGCCATTATTTCCTACCTCTGTGGTACTTCCAAACGTTTCAGATGCAGAGCTGGAAGCAGAGTTGGAGAAACTTACCCTTTCAGAGGGAGGTATGTTATTCTAAGACTGTTTCCTGGGGGGGGGGAAACGGCATGCAAGAGGATTCTGTTACCTGGCTACTTATAGTGCTACCCTGCTGCTTAAAGTGCTGTCGTTCTTCCCAAGTGGATCCTGTGCTCTTCTTTTGGGCTGGTGGCATATTTGCCTGGGCTCCCAGCTGGGAAGATCTCTCTGGTGCTTCTAATGATGGAAGGCACCTGCATTTTATTTGGCTCCATGTCTTTTTTGTCCAGCTGTCGCTACAATACCACCCCAAATTTCTCCATTTCCTTGTGTTGCAGGGTCATCACATCCTTCTAAGCATAACATAGGCTGTTCTTCCAATGACCCTTCTTAGGATTGAAAACTAAGTGTGGATGTTAAAATACACGGCAGGCAGTAGATCTTGCCTCTTGCGGGGACTTAAACTTTCCTGGTCTACTAGAAAGACACCTATGGAAAGATTTTCCTGCTAATTCTAAGTCCCACTAAGGAAAGGCAGCTGTTTGGCAGGGGATGTGCATGTTAATACTTGCATATTTACACAGCAATATAAATGCAATTAATACTTTACAAGTGGCATAGTAAAAGGACAGGTTCCTGTCCCAAGGAATTTAAAATCTACATTTTGAAGATAACGTTGTTAGCAAGGAATGCACAGAAGCTTTCACATAAGTTCTAATCTAAAAAGCCTAATGGTTTGGGACCTCAGTACCTCTTGGAGCACCTCTCTCAACCACAGTCTATTCAGACACTCTGCTCAAATTCTGGGGTCTTTCTCCAAGTGCCCACAGGGTGGCAACAAGGGGGAGGGCTTTCTCCATGATGCTCCCCTCATCTATGAAACAGCCCCCCCACTGTGGCCCAGCTGGTGCCAAATTTGTCATCTTTTTGGCACCAGGTTGAGATGGCCCTTTATGATCTTTAAAAACTAACTCAGATATTCAGGGGCTTAAGGGGTTTACCTTTTCGAGGCATGTTACAGTCTCAGTTTTTGTAGTTGCTTGTTTTAAACTGTTTAAATGTTTTTTCTGTTTTTATGATATTTTTATTGTCTTTTACTGTCTGTCGTTTGTATTGTTGGGAAGAGCTTTGGCTTTTGAAATACAGCAACTACTATTAATAGAATATTTAAGTTCCTGTTATGATTGCAGACCTCTTCTATTCATGCCATTTCTTTCTGTACTGTTACTGCACTTTCAGAATTGGCACAAGAGACTGACCTGAACGCCTCTGACCCCAAGCGAGCTCTTGAACTGCCCCTCTAATGACTCAATACCATCCTCCTACAATGAAGATGTCTTAACTTCAGTGATCATAACTCCAAAAGTAACTTGTGGAATGTGGGCTACGGACCCTTCTTGCTAGACAGCACTTTTGTAAGAAACAGGATGTACTGCCACGACAATCCATCCTCTTTCAGATAGACCCCAGCTGCTGTTTCCATTGTTATTTCAGTGCCAAACTACAGTGTCTCTGGTTGACCTGTGTTGCCAGGCCTGGCTGCCCGTCTCTGACAAGTTGACTCTTCTGCTGGGATTTTAATTTGCCAGGCCACACCTCAAGGGCCTTCCCGCAACTTAACCGGACTGAACTTAGTAGTTACAGCCTTTGAGGAGAACCAAAAATGCAATAGGATCACATTTTCCCAGGCATCCAGTTGTTGTGCAAAACATCTGGTGCACACAACAAAAGATACTGCTCTGGTATCCAGCTGTTGGCAGCAGACATACACTTACGTTGATGGTTGTTCTCTTCTTTATTTGTGTTTGCACGGTTGTGGACGACATAGATGTGTGACAGTTTTATTGTAGGAGATTTTTGGTTGCTGTTCGCACAAGGGGCCAGCACCTGCCAGCACAAAATAAAATTTATCCCCCTTTCCTCAGTGCTAGTATAGCCTCAATGGGACCTGCAAAGGATTTTAAAATGAAAGTGGCTAGGCTTTTGTTAATACTTGAAGGTGACCAAGTCTTAATAAGGGCTTGCCGTCTGCTTGCAGGTAGGACAGGCAGTGTTGTTTTTTGCTTTGGTGGAACACTTCCTTCAATATTTTCAGAAGGTTTAAGGTGTGCTTTTAAACCAGAACCACATAGGTGGTGACTTTATATTGTCAAAAAGACTCTTTAGTCACAGCTGCTGGAAGATGTTTAAAATCACTGAACTCTGAATTGCTATCTCTGCACTTCTGGCATCTTTCTTGGATCATTACTGTTTTCTACCAATCCAGGCAACACATCAGTGTAACCTGACAGAAAACAGGATAACAAGTTAGTGGGTAACAAGCCAGTTAACCTACGGGGAAGGCTTTCATCTCTCTGGAGAGAGTGCAATTGTTCATCCCTTTTGCAGGTCACCTTTTATAAACCATGTATGCGCACAAGAGTGTGAGCTTGTGTTCTTTCTTGATGGCACTTGCTTTCTGTGCAGTCCAAATAACTGGTGGAGAAGAGACTGGCACTTTGCTTGAGCGTTGATGTCCTGCATGGCTCTCCACATAGTACCCAGAGGGTGGGAGCTGGATATAGGGAGAAGCTGTGATAAGTTGAAGCTGGCTGTAGACTCAAAGCTGAGTCTGAACAATATATGCTTGAAGGCATAATGGTGTTTATGACATTTGCAAAAGACATTTGCCTGAATCAGAAGTGGGCAAACAGCTAACTGTGCATCTTCAGTGTGCTATGTCAGAATAGATACTGTGCTGGTTCCCACAAGGCAACTGTACTGTGTCTTTGTTCATTTTCTCTCTCCTTTTCTTTCTCTTCCCTATCCCCCTCTCTCAGTTCAACACATCACATAGCCTTGTAGTTAAAGCAGATGATGGAATTGTGTTAAATAATTTTAATGGCCTTGTACTTTGTTTGTTTAGAAAACAGATGAGAGAGGGAGGAAAAGTAATCACTGTTGGCTTTTTCAAAAAAAAAAAACCCCAATGATGTAATAAAGGGGAGAAAACACTCAAGCCTTTAGTCCTCTTATCATTGTCTATAACACAAGTAACCTTTGCATATTTCCCCTTTAGTTTTGTTTTTCTTTCGGAAATCAGGGGCAGTGCCTGGACAGAGCACTGCCTTGGAGCATCTGATATACTGATTCTGCGCCCAGAGCATGTCATGTCTTTGAGGGCACTGTGCATGCCCTTACCTCTAACTAGAATTGCCGCCAGCCTCCTGCCCTGCTCAGACACGGCAATGGCAAGTTTGCAAGTTCAGTCCCCGCTACTAGCACCAGAGGGCTCCATTTCATAATAATTGTCAGGTGAACAATGCATTCTAATCATTTGGAAAAAGTAGCTCTCCTTTTGTTTGGACTTGTTTGTGCTATTCAGCCAGCCATCACGCTTTGCCACAGAATATAGTCATTCTAAATTTAGGTGCAAATGCTAATTTCACAAAGTGTGCTTTCATTTCATAATCATTGAACAATGACCTTCCTCCTTACAGATGGAGCTAACAAAAATAATGCTCGACCCATTCATATAGAGTTAATTTTGTGCATTCTGCCTTCTCTCTAAAAACTGATGGATAAAAATCTTGGAACTACTACTAATGCTGTAGGAATCTTGATCCTTATTGTGCTGCAAAGAAACACCCAAGGTTAAATGTGCTGATACTGGTTAAAAAGGTAGTAGCACAAACCTTTGCATTCTCTCAACTTGGTTGGAGTGCCTTTTCACCATTTTTGACAACTATCCCCTCCCAGCCCCACCTCTATCCCAATAGAGTTATGATGAATGAAAATACTAATACCCAACTGCTCTCCCCAGAAAAGATAATTTATTTGACTTTTTTAACGCAAACTCCATTACTAAATGGAGAGGCTTTCCAGGGGCATGACCCCTTTGCATAACTCACACAATCACAAGCTTTCTGCCTTGTGAAACTTCTGAGCTATTTGTGTCCACAAACTTTTGGAAGCATATCTTTGTAATCTTAAACACTGGGAACTTTTTAAAACAATCACATTAATAGGAAACTGAATGTTGTACCCACTACTATATTTATGACATATGAGCATAGCTCTAGCTAAATGCACTAATTTTAGGAGATTATTTGTGCTCTGAGTCCTGTATGCCTTGTAAACTGCTCTATTCTGTGCTTATGGGTGTGATTAATTCTATAAAGGTTAAATGCAGGATTAATTCTTTACTTTCCCTAGTTCCAATTCCTGGATCCTTGGGATCAACAATATTTTCTGCTGCTTTCATAACAGCATCCCTTTCTCCCCTAATCTTCTATACAAGAATAACATATTTACTGCTTTGGACGGCTGAAAGAGGCATTTAACAGTTAATACTGAACAGCGTGTGCCTTGTTTGAAGTGGTCTGTAATTTTCATGCCTTGGCAACAAGTGGGAATGTAATCAAGACAAATGAAGAAAAAAGGAAATACAAAGTCACAATTGCTAAAAGAGGGTAATTTATATGGAGAATGCAGATCTATTGGATATGGGAGTGAGATTAAGGAATCACTGCAAATTTAAATAGTGGTGGATGAAATGCTAGATGAAACATAAATAGTATATAACACAGACAGGTTGAAATTCTATGGACAGTGTTTCAAGTCTTGTAGTCTTTCCCCAAATGCAATTTTTCTACCAGAATTACTGTAACATTCAAATACATATGAAGATTTTCTTATTCTTATAGTTAAGCAGTTAAGCAGTGTGACTTGTGCAATTCTGGATTTTTAATTGCTTTTGTTATGAAACCTGATTTGGATGGCATGGTATGGTTCACAGTGGTTCATTTAATTCAAGATGAGCTGTGGCACCCACAATACCTATACAACTGCCACTTGGGAGTTGTGTTGTGAGAACCCAGCGAGTATGGATTATGTGAAGATTAAAAAAGCCTCAAATTACCTTTGGTCTGTTCTAGGGTTCTGCAAATACGGTTTAACCCATGCATATCAGGTTCACATGACACAACAGTCACTACCCAGCAGGTAGACATGCAGCGTCATCATGTGTTACTGTGTAGTTTGAACCAGCTGAGTGTAGTGATAGAAAACAAACTGTAGATAAAATACATTGATGGGTCCAAGGTCAACAGGTAATAGATGGGAAAGGAAATGTTGCTGAGTGATTGTAGGAAAGGGATCAGTCATCCAAGAGTGTGCAGTGGTGTTGACTTTGGAGGTTTTGGCCTTTGCATACCTCAAGGGCTTAGCTGCTAGAATTTTAAGTGTCTTCAAAAATGAAAGTTTAATTTTGTGATTGATAAGCTGATAAACTGTAAGATTCCACCAGGAACAGGCCTAGTTATATGGGCTTTTCTACTAGGTAGGAAGCAAAACAACTTTGGGGCTCGCACATTGTAGGAACAATCAAGACTATTTTGTAACTTGCCTGAGGTAGCCTTAAGTTAGCCACACTTTTTTTAACCTCAGTTGCCTCTTCTGCAATGCAGGGATAATACTGATGACTTTACCTTGCAGGTTTCTTGTAGGGATTATGATGAGAGATAACATACATGAAACATTAAGCCACACAGGGAGTCCAATCATGGGCTATGGTAGTGGCATATAAATTGAAATAATAAGTAAATGAATGAATGCTTTATATTTAAGTATTTTGTATTGTTCAGAAGTAGGCTAGGTTGATAGAGTATGTGGCCCAAGGTCACCTTAATGACTCGGGAAGAATTTGAACCCAGCTCTTCTGGGTTCAGTACTGTATTCAGTGTATGTACCAGAGATGCTTCTTCTGTGTGTAGCCCCAATCCTGAGGTTGCCTGCCCAGAATCACATTCTGCAATGACACAATACATTTAGATTGAGCCCTTTTGTTCAAACTAGATTGAATTATATACGGTCGTTGTGAAACTTAGGATAATTTATCTTTTCTTTTAAAATCTTTTCCAATGTTGGAAAACAGCTCTCTTGAAATAGGTCAGTAATTGGGGTTTGACTGAAGTACTTTCCTATGTAGTGTGTGTGTGCTGAAGCACTTGGTTCTTAAATGAGGACGCAGAGCTCTGTCTGGAGACAAATTATACCTTCCCACCCTCCTTCCCCACAAAATGATGAAGAGACGAGAGTGGCAGTTACTGCCTGTGATCTGTATGCACATCTCTTGTTTCTGTTAAATGATTCTGTGGAGGGGAGGGAGAAATTACAGGTACCGAAAAGATCTTTTGTAGGGGCATTGCTAAGTACCAAAAGGATCCAGAGCTCAGGACCACAGGACTAAAATAAAATAAAATAGATCTGCATATGCTCCAAAGTCCTCAAAAGCTCCTGCCTGGGTCCCTGAAGATAGCCCCAATTTGAAAAAAGTGATGTATACAGAGGGGGAAATGGGGGGGGGGATATGGCTTCAGGAAAAACCTCAGGCAGAAAGGTTTGGGGAGTGGGGAAGCAGGAGGAGGTGAGTCATCCGGTGCTACAGAAATCATCCAGGCTTCTGCACCTCCGTTGCAGCAAGTGCTTGCCACAGCAGGGCGGTGTGCCGCTTCAGGTGAAAAATTCAGGGTTCCTGCGCTTAGAGGCCCATCCTTTAACACTGTGATTGACCTCTTGGACTAGAGAGAACAACAGGCTGAAATGTGGCTTTGATGGCGGTTGCAGGTCAACACATCTGCATCGGAGGGAAAGAAGCCGATATTGTACCTCTTCTACATACCGTATATTTCGGCGTAGAAGACGATCCTTGAAACCAAAAATAGCAAAGCAAAAATTGGGGGCCGTATGGACACCCAACATATGACAAACACCCGAAAAACAGCCTGCTTATATGTGAGTCACATTACATGCTGATATATGATATTTTCTGTCTTTAGCCAGAAAGCAAAACCAGCAGCATATTAAAGAGTAGTAACAATGAAGATGTACAAGCTTGCTTTTAAAACAAACACAGAAAAACTTTGCACTTTTAGTAATTTGGTACCTCTTTGGTGTGAACTGGGCAAGGTGTGCTCAGGCTGGTAAGACAGCGACCATTCAAGAAGCTGTATGCAGTTTTCCCAAAATCCTCTACCTTTTATGTGAAGTCATCTGCATTCCCGAGCTCGAGTCTCTTTGTTTTCACTTGGAGGCATTGAGCTGCTCTGCTGGATCAGTGGGAAGGAAGAGGTACAGCGGTTGCAGTGAAAGAGAAGTCTGGCTGTGGGGCAATGCTCTTTTCCTTCAGCAAGAATCCTGGGATTGTGCACAGGGAGACGATAATTCCACTAAGACCCTTTGCGGGATCGTGTGGGTTGTCAGCAGACCGACTGCTGTTTCCTTTGTGAGAAGGAACACTTTACAAGCACCGAGTCAGGTCACCGTGAAGTGTTGTAGCAAAGGCCAGAGTAATTAAGGAAGGATAGTGCTGAAATGTGTAACTCAGGGCTGGTTTCCAGGGGAGGATTTTAACTTCGCAAGGTTTTGCTGCTTGTTCCCTAGGGAACCTGTCAAAGGAGGAATCTTAGCAAAGTTGTTTCCTCATACTGAAACAGTGAGCAAGCAACTTCCTATAGGGGCTGGCACAATATGGCCCAGCTGCTGCAGCACTGGAATATATTGACGATGGGACTTAACATGGTCCTTCTTGTTAAAGTTTACAAAGTGCACTTAGAAGCTTTAACAAAGCGATATTGCTAAAAGAAATTTTGACAAATTAAATTAATTACTGGAGTAAAATGCCACAAAATGAGGTGGCCACAGGCTTTATGAAAAAAGGACTAGGAAACTGCCATTAGACGAGGTGAAATCTATTTGTCCGCTTAAGCCTGTGTAACCTTCATTGGCCAGCAGCGGATTTCCAGGGTCTCAAGCAAAGATGTTCCCCTTCAGCTGCTGCCTGATTCTGTTAACTGGGATCTACAAGCAAAGCTGGTGCTGTAGCAGTTAGCTATGGTATCTCCCCATGGAAGATGGGTCAGTCATCAGCTCTTAACCAAGAGGTAATTGCTTGCTGATTGCTAGGATTCCTCTGGAAGACGCGGGTCTGTGTTCCCACTACACAGCATTAATCCATTACACAAAAGGTTGTAGCACAGTCCTAGAGCCTCAGCCAGCCATGTAGCAGAACAAGGAGTGTGCATCTCTCCAGACTATGGGCAACAGGTGCCATTTTGGATGCTTCTTTGTAATGAAATTTCTTACATCTAGAGAAACCACACACCAGCAAGAGACATTCTAGCCAAGGCCTCACCTTTGTTGTGCTAACGTTCACCCTGCAGGGAATTCATAGCAGGGGTAGGGAACATGCCACCCTCTGGGTGTTGCTGGACTGCCATTCCCATCATTCCTCATCGCAGTGGGAGTTGCATCTCCAGCAACGTATGGAGGGCCGTATACAGTGGACCATTAAAAGCAAAAGATTCCTCATCCACCCTCTGAGATGGCAAGTCCACTGATTCTGCCATGTTAGTCTGCTGTATGTATAGTAGGCTTGTTGTGAGCGGAGCCGGCTGGAGTCGGGGGGTCAGACTAGATTGCCCAGGAGGCCCCTTCCGACTCGCTCTGTTTCTGTTTCTATGTATCGTCCCAGCCTGACTGAGAAAGGCACAAGCAGAGGAAAAATGGAGGGGATGGCGGAGACACTTTTCTCCACCACTTTCATCAAGCTGCTCTCTCCTTCAGAGGTGAGTTACCGCTTGGGGCAGGACGAGTGAGGAGCCGGGACAGTTAGTGGCCAACAGGAAGAAAGCAGAGTTAAATATAGAAGTTCTACAGTCCCTTCCAACTTTCTGTGCTTGCTGTTGTAAAGTGAGCTTTCAGGATTCTTAACAGCTGGACTTCCTGACATTGGTGTCCTTGCAATAACCTGGTGGTGCAGGTTTGGCCAAGAGGCTGGGGAAAGCATGGTGGCTTAGCGAGCTGCACAGCTGGGCAACGACTGGGCCCTGCAGTTGCCTAGTTCGTGTCCAGTGTCTGCTGCGATATGACACTTGCTCTTGGTAGAACGTAGGACCACATTCTGAGGCAGACCCACTTCCCAAGTTTTGTGGCCCTTTGAACAAAACCCTTTCAGTGGGCTCTCTCTGAGCCTGCTTTCTCACTATTGTTATCACGAGCTGTTATTTCTCCCCTGCTTCCTCCTCTCATTGCTACATGTGCTACAAGTGTCTGAATCAGAACAAGACCTGAGAAGGAAGCAGGTGAAAAAGAGGTGTGGCTCCAGCAAGCTCTTGTCCTTGGTGCCCTGCTTTTATGCCCACTTAGCACCAGCTCTCTTCCGAGATAAACTTTTTCCATGCAGATCCAGTGACCAGCAAACTTTAATCTCACAATGTAGCATTAGCACAACCATCTCTGAATTCTACATGCTGTTCTCTTGTGTGTATCATGTGGGGCATGGAGGTGTGGAAACCCAATTCCCAACTCAGCATAATCCAATCAATATTTGAAAGTTGTTGGCAAAGCTGTTTCAATATAGAACGAATATGAAAAGTTAGCGGTCTAGCTTGATGGTTTTGCAAAGCTGAAAAATGCTAAGCTTGCATCTTTGGAGGGCTTTAATTGGCATCTGGCAGAGACCACCCAACTTTCCTATCGGTGCCATTGCCTAGTTATAGCACTGGCACAGAAGTGATTGTGATTGCATGCAAGCATGGGAAGCACCCCTTTTCCATGTGCCCAAGCGACCCAGTCACCCCTCAGCACGCCGGCATCTTGCAATGCACCTTTAGAAATAGCAAACTGAAATGGGGGGCATAGTTAAAATACACTAGTAATGTGGAGGGGGGAATAATCGATCTGGCAGGAACAGTTGGGGTGCAAGGGCCTTGGCAGAGCTGAAGAAAGAAGTGCTGGAGGGGAGCATTCTAACAAGGACAGATCGAATATTTTAAAAGGAGGCCAGGCTCCAAGAACACAAAGGTGCTGAGCCACATACGCACCAAATTACTCGGATTTAAAATGTTGATCCTTTTGAATACTGCCATTCAACCAATAGCTTCCAGGACAGTCCAAAAACCTCATAAAATCAAAGCAAATCTACACACAATGACATAACACACCACTAATGAACAGTAATTAAATGCTGCAGCTGAGGACAATCAATACTTTAAACTCCTGGGAGAATAAATGGGCTTTCCCCCTCAGACACTGAAAAGAAAATTAGATGCCGGGTGAGCTGTTTTGCACGGGGAATTCCAAAGAACACCATCTGCTAATTGCCTGGCTGTTCACAGGAGTGAGGGAAAGCAAATCATAGGCAATAGAAAGCACATTTTTTAAACATGAAGTCAGGTGGAACATTTTAGTACCTACCAAGAAAACCTAGGAATTTCTCTTTCAGTGTACCATTATAGAAAATGGAACAGTTCGGTGAGCGGGATGCCTTTGAAACCTCCCAGGACACTGGCTTTGCTGATCTGTCCCTTGGGAAGGAGAATGTATTTATATTATCTTTCAATTTGTACGTATTGCCTTTCTGCAATAAAAGCGCACAGAGTGTCTTGCGGGAATGTATTCAGTACAAGCTAACACCAGGAAACTTCTCGGAGGAGAACAAGAACATTTTGGCATGGCAGGCTCGTATTACACCAGGTCGGCAACGGGCCACTGCTCCGCCCCGCAGCGGCATGGTCCCGGATAGCTTGGCGAGCCCTCCCTCTCAGGCTAACCTGCCACCCTCAGATCTGATGGAGCGGCCATTCCCTGCCCTGATTGTGGTGAGGCTCAGCGGACGCCGAGGGCAGACAAAACTTCCTTCTGTGGCCACACCGAAATCCTGCCGCTCTTCAGACCTACTTGCCCATTCTTGGTTATCTGGAAGACAAAAACGTTCCCGCTCAAGCAGACTTTCTTTCTGGGCGAGAGCCATTTTGCTCTGTTTTATTGGCTCTTCCTGTTTGTTATTAAATACTATTTTGGAATAGCAGGATTTTACTCTATTGTATGGTTGGTTTTATTGGTTGCTAGCTGCCCTGAAAGGGTGTGCCAGTTCCTGAAGGGCAGGATATAGCTTCTCACAGAAATCCAACTTGCCAAAGGGACAGCTTGGCAGACTTCCCGAGGGAGGCTATTCCACAGCAGTGTTGCCATCAAGAAGTCCCTGCCTTGATCTGTATTAGACTTCACCCTTTGAAAGGATGAAACTGGAATGCAGACTTTTTGTAAAGTCTTGAAAAGGAAGGAAGCATTTTGTGGTACCTTGTCTCAACCTATGAAAGGCTCAAACGGTACCCTGAGAATGGATCGCTATAGATCAGGGGTCTCAAACTCGCGGCCTGCGGGCCACTTGCCGGGACGAGCGGGGCACGGGGAGGGGCCCTGCGGCCTTCCAAGCGCCGGCGGCCCCCGGGCCGGCCTCCGGGAGCCACGTGGGATGAGCGGCCCACCCCTACTGCGGTGGTGGAATACTTGATGTGGCCCAGCCTCACCCAGACTCCACTTCCAGCGGCCCCCAGGTCAGTTGCGTTTGAGACCCCTGCTATAGAGGGAAGCATGCCTAGTCGAGATGCCTTAGGAATGCCAGTTCATTTCCACTGCTTTCTGCGGTACAAAACCCAGCCTTGCAGACCCCGTTGGGCCCTGCTGGAACCTTACTTGAAATTGGGGATAGCTATGGGCCATTAATTTGAAGACTAACTTGCACTTGAATTGAGGTCAATGGTTTTAGTAGCGCTGGTGGAAAACAGGGCAAGAAAACAATTTTGGACTGAGACTGAGAGCTGGGATTCCAGCAAAGAACACAGCAAGGATGTCTCCTTAGCCATGAACTTGAGGCCGAACAACATCAAGTTGCCTACTTGTTTGCCCTGGGTGTTTTCTTTAAAACCAACAAGCAACCTCAGAGCAAGGTCCAATGTCCTCCACCTGATTGCACAGAAGCCTTCAAACACAGAGACTGATGGGCAGCTTACGCGCAAGATTCATGCAGTGGCTGGTGCCTTGCATTTCATCTAGATGCTCGTTTTCAGTCTCGGGCATCTTCAGGAAAAGCATGGTAAGAATCCTGCCCAAAACCTGGGAGAGCCACTCATGTAGAGCAAGGTTCTCCTGCCAGAATCCCCAGAGAGGAGCTGCCCGTCCGTGTCCAGCATAATGGGCCGGATGGACCTGGGTGGGGCTGACTCAGAATAAAGCAACTCCTCCTAAAATGTATTTATAGCCGTGTCTCTGCTTTATCCACACTTTATCCAATGCGATATGGGCACGCTCTTCCTTTCTGAGGGGGAGGAATTTTAGGAATCTATGCTTTCTTCTGTTTCGTTTGGCATCCCCAGCTCTGCAATGCGCACAGAAATGCTGAGGCCATTCTAGAAGCTGGCTGGATTCTTGTCACCCGAGCTTTCCAGTGCGTGCGTTTTCTCCTTGCAGGAATGAAGCATCGAAAAGCGGCTGCAGGATTTCTTCTGTCGACAGCAGAAGGGTAAGAACAATTACCTACATTTCACTTTGCCTTAAAAGAGAAGGGAAGGGTCAGGGCACTCCAAATGGAGGGCAAATGCCATTTTGATTTTTCAGCAAATAGGTGCTGGGGCCATGCTGGAGAGGGGGCCTTCAGCAGGTGCCCAGCCCTCGATGCTAGCCTGGAACGATTCTGCTAGGAACAAGGAGCTGTTCTCTGTGCTCACCTGTATGAAGCAGGGGGGCACAACGGCATCTGGCGATGTACTGGGGTGCGTGCATTGCACACCCACGCTTGCAGATGCCCTCGTGCATACGCTCATGTCCCAGAGAACGTGACAGAGAACCACGGACAGACTCTTCCATGGGATGGGAGCAGCTGCAGAAGGAGACGGAGAGCCGCTTTTGCCCACTCTTCCCTCCAGCCTCACATGGGCGACACAAGTCCTCTCTACCTTCCCTTGGTGAGCAATTCATGGGAGACTGCAGGGCAGCTGGGCAGAGGCTCTGTTGGGCCTGGGTGTGCATGTCTGTGCACACTTTGCACCCCTGATGTGAATTATCTTAAATATTCACTCAAAGGATTATTGCTAGTGGACGCCATTGAGTCAAATTAAGGGGTGGGGGAAAGAAAGGGTGGGACCCCTGTAATGAAAAACTCACATCCGCCCCCATAGCCCTGTAGAGGCTTGTAAGGGGCTGGCAGGAACAGTAAGACAAGCCCCCCTCCTCATCACTTGAGTGCGGAATGGCACCCAGTCCCTGCCCGTCCCTCCCTCCTGCCTACCATGAAATAAAAGACTCTTGAGAGCTCTTCCTCTTGCTCCTTCGCCTCAGTCCCCGCTTCTTTCCTCCCAGTGAGCCCTTCTGCTCAAGGCACTTGGTCTGGATTGCCTGCCACTTCTTCAGAAAGAGGGACGCAGGAAGAAGGGAAGTCTCTCACCTGAGCGCAAGTCTTGGCAAGCCAGCAGCGGCGGGGAGCTCAAATGCAGAAAGAGCATCTTGCAGGGAGGGCGGAGGAGAAAGCCCAGGTCCGTGTGCCTTTCCAAAGCAAGCCCCATCCCATCCCAGCCAGAGCACAAAAGCTTGCTTCTGAAAGGAGCGTCTGAAAAAGAGAAAGGAGCCTCGTGTTACGGACCCTGCCTGCAAAAAAATACAGTAGGTGAGAACCGGCTGGGTGCTGAAGTGCCAGGCTGGGAAGCGAAGTGGGTGGGGGAAATGTCAGCCTGCCGTCAGGAACCTTGCAAAGGAGTGAAGGGGTGAGCGCTGCTGCTTGAATGCTGGAGAACCAACTGAGATGCCGGGGCTTGGGAGCTGAGAGCAGCTGCCTCTGAGCTGCGAGGGACGATGCGACGGAGCAGGGCGACGGAGGCCCGTGGGCGGGTGGAGACCTAGCGGGAGGGTGCCCTGTGGCCACGTGAGGGCCACAGGGAGACATGGACGGATTGCATCTGCGAGGAGGAAGAGGAGGGGGTGCCTCGGTCATGGCGAACGAGACCCTCATGAGGGGAGGCCGAGTGGAAGAGGGCGACGTGGGGTTCCCCGTGCGGGCGCTGTTGGCTGCTTCCTTGCTGCTCCTCATCCTCGCCACTCTGCTGGGCAACACCCTTGTGTGCATGGCAGTGGTCAAATTCAGGTACCTCCGCTCCAAGGTCACCAACTTCTTTGTCATCTCCCTGGCCGTTTCAGACCTCTTTGTGGCTGTGCTGGTGATGCCCTGGAAAGCAGTCACGGAAGTAGTGGGCTTTTGGCCCTTTGGGGACTTCTGCGACATCTGGGTGGCCTTTGACATCATGTGTTCCACGGCGTCCATCCTGAACCTGTGTATCATCAGCATGGACCGCTACTGGGCCATCTCCAGCCCCTTCCGCTATGAGCGGAAGATGACCCAGCGGGTGGCTTTCATGATGATTGGCGTGGCCTGGATGCTCTCTGTCTTGATCTCATTCATCCCTGTCCAGCTGAGGTGGCACAAGGCGGCAGAGTTCCTTCCTGCCCACGGGGCAGGCTCCAACGCCACCTGGACCCCTGAGGAAAATTGTGACTCCAGCCTCAACAGGACCTACGCCATTTCCTCCTCTCTCATCAGCTTCTACATCCCCGTCGCCATCATGGTAGTGACCTACACCAGAATCTTCCACATTGCTCAGCGGCAGATTCGGAGGATCTCCTCTCTTGAGAGAGCTGTGGAACATGCCCAGAGCTGCCAAGGCAATGAGTGTTCCCACGAGGTCTCCTTGAAGAATTCCTTCAGGAAAGAAACCAAGGTCCTCAAGACCCTTTCCATCATAATGGGGGTCTTCGTCTTCTGCTGGCTTCCCTTCTTTGTGCTCAACTGCATCGTACCCTTCTGTGACCATGACCTGCATGAGCTGGGGGAACTGCCCTGTGTCAGTGGCACAGTTTTCGACATCTTCGTTTGGTTTGGCTGGGCGAACTCTTCCCTCAACCCCATCATCTATGCCTTCAACACTGACTTCCGGAAGGCCTTTGCGACCATCCTAGGCTGCGGCCGCTTCTGCTCCAGCAACGCCGTGGAGACAGTGTACTTCAGCAACGAGATGGTTTCGTACCATCATGACACCACCTGCCAGAAAGACTTGGGGACTCTGAGTTACCCCCACCTTCTCCCCCATGCACCCTCCCTGCAAGGGGAGGAGGACAACGATCTCCCGTTTGACAAAATCTCCCACACCTCTCACGACGGCACGACAGCCATTTTATCAGCCGTCGTACATATGGAGTATGAGACAGATGCATCCCTTGAGAAGTTTGCTCCCTTCGCCTCTTGTGTATTGGACTAAAAGAGGACCCTGGACGGCAATGCAGAACCGAAAAGGGAACTGCAAGGAGCTTTTTCTCCACACTGGGTGAAAATTCACTAGCAGGCATGGAAAGGAGAAGGATGGGTGAAAAAGGAACTTTTTGGGATAAAGTGATGGAGGCTTTGATGGGAAAACAATTTATATGTATCATATTGCTAAGTATGCAGATGATGTGTCTCTCTGTGTGTGCGCACACAACAAGGAGAGAACAAGATACGGCAGCCTTCCCCAGCTTGAGGCCCTCTACATAGTTTGGGCTTCAACTTCCAGTAGTCCTAATCGACATGAGTGATGGTCAAGATTTTCTGGGAGGTGCAGCCCAAAACATCAGGATAAGGAAGGCTTGGTGGCAGGATCTTTCCTGTTTGGTGTGAGGGGTTGAACAAGGCACCAGCTGCTACGGAGTGAGTGAGCATCTCATTTGCCTGGCTTCATGCAATAGCCAATTCATTTTAGATAATGAATGTATGTGTGTGTGTGAGAGAGAGTTTAGATAAACATATATGAAAGATTAGATATGCATTCTTAAATTCCAGTCAGTAAAATTTAGAAGTAATTGCCTCTATTTTCTGAAATTTTCTGAAATACATTTCCATACGTATGTATCAGTTCAGAAGGGCTGACATGTATATTGTGTGTGGGTGTACAAGTACACACACACACAAGTGGCAGAGATGTAGTTCTCTGGGGGTAAATACAAAAAGACAAAGACCCTTTTCTGATGGTTTGTCAGAAATGGATTCTGAGTTTTCCCACTCTCCCTGAGGTCATGAGCTTCGTTTGCACTGCGATCCTGCTGAAATGTAAACTGATGTTCCTCATTACATCCGAAATGGGCCACTCTGATTTAATGTTTACTTACAAAGCCCTAGTGCGTGTTCCTAGATTAATAACTGACACGGTCTATTAAGCAGGAATGTCACCTGATTAAAATAAATGTTCTGTAAAAGAAATTCCTTTTGTCCCTCTCTCTTCTGTCACCCCTTATGTCAGCTTCTCTTCTTATTCATACAATAAACTAGCAAAGTAAGACAGGGTGAAAGTTTAGAAGCAGCTTAGGCTGAATGTTCCGCCCAGGTTCAGCCAGTAAACATGCGGGCAGAGTCTGGATTCGACCACAGTCTCCCTGGGCAAAATCCAGCATTGCCGCTATGTTACACGCCTGGCCTCAGAATTTTCCCAGCGCACAGCTGATGGCTTTTAGTTGCACACAAAAGGCAAATGCTCCTACAACTAGCACAACCCGTGTGGCTGCATTTCCTTGTTTCCTGTCTGGTACCGATTCCCCTACATGCGCATAGTCCAGAACAGGTTTTCAGGTAAGCGTGAGAGATTTGCATGGACATGCATATGGAAGTATACGTATTTTTCAGACGTGTAACATGAAGGAGACTTAAGAAAGAACTGCAGGAAGCCCTTGGCATGTACCAACACTGACCACTGAAACATGGCAATCCGTGTCAGAGCTGGACAACCTGTGGCTATTTCTGATGGTCCCTCTCCATGGGTTCTGCTGGTTAAGGTGATGGGAACTGCAGTGCAGCAACATCTGGAGGGGCACACTTCCCATCCTTCCTCTAAAAGCTAAGGCAGGAGACTTTCCTAGCCACACTTGGAACCCAGGGGCGGTACAGGCCAAAGTGTCTTCTTCTCAATGACCTCTGGCCTTTCCCCAAAGGTAAGCCCTCCAGCTAAAGCTTTCAAGATTTAAAGGCCATTGCCTTGAAAATAATGAAGCAGTGAGGAGGAGCGTTCTTCTGTCCCTGGATGTGTCACATAAGCCATGGCAACATTTGACATACTGCTGCTTCTTCAGATGGTCCTCATAGCCACAGTGCCAAAGAGAATCCAAAAATACAAGCTGCTCTGTTGATGTTCAGGGATGATGGAAGTTGTAGTCTAAAACATCTGGAAGGCACCAAGTCAGGGAGAGGCCGGTTTGCACGGCCAACACCAGGGAGGGTCAGTGGGGGACTGGCCCATTCAAGAACCATCACTTTTAATGTTGCTTTTAATTAGTATCTGGTACTTTTAACTGGGTCCTTCTTTGCATCTTCTCATCCTGTCTGACAGCTTTTGTGTGGCAGATGAAGAGGGAGAAAGGGGTAGGGCAGCTGCCATCATTTCATCGTAAAAGTGACATGGTTGAGTTATAAAAACCCCCCTAAGTGCATGTATTTGAAAGGCACATGCTCAGCTTCATCGCTCTCACAACCTGCTCTGTTGTGGTAGGACCTCTCTAGTTGCTTAGCATAGCTATTGCCCTTTTTTGAGTTTCTCCTTCCGGCAAACTTCAACATAAAGAGAAAAATCAAAAGGTGATAATTACTGAGTAACTGTAATGACTAAATACACCCCAATTACAGTCAAGGTGCTGTTCCGTGGGTGTTTGGGTGTGGGGAAGGAAGCACTTTGCCGGCGCTCTGTGGGGACCACCCTGATGTCTGTTCTGCCGTGCTGACAGATCTGATAATCACTTTCAGAAAGTGAATCTGACATTTTGATTCCCTAATTTCTGGAGCTCTTATGCATATATTCCTTGCTTATGGCATATAATCATGCAGCTGGAAGGCATTGTCTAGGCCAGGAGTGGCCTAAACTCAGGGCCTTCCAGCTGTTTGGGCTCCATCAGCTTTCACTAGCATCGCCACTGCAGAGGAGTCAATGTGTTTTAAAATAGGACACCCTTCACGATGGTGGAGAAGCCTTCACGGGCACTGCTTAAGTGGGTGAAACTAGTACTGGCTGAGTGGAATCTCACAGGTGGCTTGGAAGGAAACAACTGTCAGAGCCTTGATTTAAATGGAAATAAGGGACCTCTTGGAGGAGCAGGAAAAAGGCATCCTGCCTTCAGCTGCAAAGACAGCCCTGCAGCAAGGAAAGAGACTTGATGGGAAATTTGCAGAATGGCTGCACGGATGGATGTCTGCTAGAAGCAACCCTCCTTTTTTGGTGTCAAACTGAATCCTGTTTGCATGGTGGTCTTGGCACAAAAAGGAGTGCTTCCTGTACCATCGCCATCCCATGGTACATGTCCTTTTTGCTCGGCATCTTGTGTGAAACCTAGGACAGTATTTTACCTCCTGCTCTCCTAAACAGCACACTAACTTTTTTCGTGCATTTGTAAAAGGTGTAGAAAAGGCATTCAAGCTGCACCCCCACCATATGCATTTCCATCACAATAGATCATAAAATCAATGGATCCACATGGGATCAAGAAATCACTGGAAGGCAATGCTCTGAGTTGGAGAATATCCTCTCTCTGTAGAGGCTGTTCCTGAGGACTAGAAAGCTGATTTTCTACAGCCTGAATGGAGCTATCCCTGAAATTGGGAAAATCTTTATGCTTGACCAGACCAAAAGCCATAGTCATTGCCTTGGAAATAATAAATAGTATGAATTAATAATACTAATTAATAAGTAAAAATGATCACAATGCATAAAAAATGAGTAAAGGCCAATTGTTCTAATTACAGAATTATAATTCCTCTTCCTCTCTGTACTACCTAATAGCCAGACTTCTCCAGGCAGTTCACAAAAGCACATAAAATATAATGATAGAATATAAAAAGACAAAGAGCAGTAAAACAAAATTGCAGTACAAGATTTAAAAGCTGCATTTAAAACCAAATTTGCGCAAGTGCAATGAGCACATGCATAGGCATCTCCTTCGCCAAGGAGCTTCTTGATGTCACCTGTGCTACTCCAGGGGGATGAGAGAGCCTTCTGGCTATTGGGCAGTGTAGAAATGACATGAATAAATGAGTTACTTACATGCTCCTGAAATGCAAGCAAAAGGCCAAAGAACAGTGGCCTGGCCACTGGCATTATTTACTTATTGCCTTTGCTTGAAAGCCACCCACTAGCATCCTGCTGTCTGGGTGGCCAGTTTTATGCAGTTCCTTCCTCTTTCTTCCAGATGCTGCCAGCTCGCCTCCCTGCAGGGGGAGACGAAGGAAGCAAGCTGAGCCATCCCAGTTAACTTCAACAGAAGCATCCTTATCTCATGAACGGGGCAGGGGATTCTCAGCTCCTGGTAGCTGGTGCTTGATGCCTTCGTGCCACCCTCGCAGGTTTTGCACAACCATTTGGCCGTATTTGCCATACTTTTGGAGTACTTCTAGGGACACTTAACTTGTTTTCACAATGTCTTCTGCTAATCCATCTTAATACAGGCATCCAAGAATGGCATTTCTTAGCTAATGTCCATTCAAGCCATTGCCCAAGAAGGGTATATCCGCAGTAGTTTGAACAATACTTTGGGCCCAAGAGAGCCTCCCATTTTGGGGAGTCCACAGTCATCCCTTCCATAACAGCATTCCTGAGTAATTAATTAAAAGCAAGGTTGACAAGCCTGTGGTTGGTGCTCTCCAGTCATCTTTGAAGTTCCTGGGTTAAACAACCCGAGAATTGCTGCTGTGATGTGTGAACTGCCTCTCTTGGCAAGTGGAATGAAGACAGTCGGTAGCTCATGCAACTGATTGGCCAGGAAAGGTTCCCTAACTAGCACCTCAGGAAGAGGGGGCTTGGTAGGGATGGGAAGGGGCAAGCAGGGGTGGAGGGAGAGCAGGGTGAGGGATGCGAAAGCCCATGCGCTTGAGGCCTCATCCTCGTGAGGGAAGGGAGCAGAGGGGGCCTGCGGAAGGCAGCCTGATCCGATTCATTATTCCTCCCAGTTTCCTTTCCAAATTGGAGTCATTAGAGGTTATTCTCATCAGAGGCAGCAAGGTGGGAGGAAGGGTGCAGGCAAGGAAATGGCTGCATCGCCCAAGGAAAGCCGCCTGCTTGGCCACTTGAAGCCAGACTCTTGTGCAATCAGGGCCTGGTCTTCTCAATCTGTATGCTAATTCCCAGCAATCAGAATCAGTTCAGGGAGATGGAAATGGCAGAGAGATTTAACCCTCTGTGGAGGAAGACATTTCCCCAGGGCCGAACGATGCCAGAGGCAAGGGCTGTGGAAGAAAGAGTACCTGACTGCAGTTCTGTTTGGGATTGTGTGAGTGGCGCAGAACATAGCTGGGGACCTCAGTGGCCAGGTGTCCTCTTTGGCAGATGACAGTCCTCCATTTGCCAGATGGCCAGGGGACCATCCCCCATTGAATGGCAGTGCAGTCCAATGCCTGTTTAAAGATAAAGGGCCATGAGAAAGCAGGGTTGCGGTCTTGAAATTAGCAGTTGGTCAGCAGACATGCCTCCTTGGCTGCAGTCTCCCATATAATGGGGAGATGTGCTTTATTATGTTATGTTATTTGCGAAGTCATGCCCAACCCATTGCAACGCCAACCCCATGGACAACTTTCCTTCAGGCTCTCCTGCCCTCCACCACCCCCTGGAGTGCACCCAAGCCCACACCCACCTCTCCAGTGACCCATCCAGCCACCTCATCCTCTGCCATCCCCTCCTCCTTTTGCCATCAATTGTTCCCAGCAATTGTGATTTTACTATTTATTTGTTAAAAGCTTTTGTATGCCATCCTATCACACAAGTTCTCAAGACGGCTTACAATATTTAAAAAGAGAATTAAAACAACAATTTCAATTAATAATAAAACAGAACAAAACAATAAATCACAAAACAAACAGAGCGACTCAACTTAAAAGCTATTAAAGTTTAAAATACTGTTTAAATAAAAAGATTTTGGCCTGGCACTGAAAAAAGTATAAACTTGGCGCCAGGCTTACCTCTCTGGGGAGGACATTCCAGAGTCTGGCCGCCACAGCAGAGAAGGCCCTACTCCGCGTTGATGACCTTTTTACCTCTCTTAGAGAGGGTTCCTGGAGCAGGGCTTCTCCCATAGATCTTAAGGGGTGTGAGGGCACATAAGGAAGGAGACATTCCTTCAGGTATCCTGGTCCCAAGCCATTTAGGGCTTTATAGGTCAAAACCAGCACCCTGAATTGGGCCTGGACATCAACTGGAAGCCAGTTGGGTTTTATTAGATTTATGCTTTATTGTATGCTGCCACTTTGCTTTGTATTGCCATCCTGAATCTCCTGTAAAGGACAGGATAAAATGCTTCACATAAACAAATAAGTAAGTACAGGCCCTCAAAAGTGGTCCCAGAATAGAGGAGCTTCCTGGTGAGTTTGGGCTTTTGTGGCTCATGGTGACCTCCGCCTGTGTATCTCTCCAGCCTGGTGCTGCCCCAGGTAACTTCCTGGGCAAAGCTGAGTGATGTCTACCCCACCCAACTCTCTGTGAGGCACACCAGGTCAGTTTCCTTATCCATGATCATATCATGAATGAGTGAGGTCTTGCTACAACCTGACCTGGCATTCATCAACCCCATAAACAGCTGCCAGAGGGTGCAGGAGCTGCCCTACCAGAAACCTTCTCAGGTGGGGAGGACATCAGAGAGCGGAATGGCTGCAGCCATCTGTGAAATTACTTTCTCGCCACCATAGTCTGTTGCCTGTTGTCCTCTTTCTCACCAATGAGAGACCACAGGCTTGCCTGGCAGGCAGACAGCCAGGAAGCTGGTGGGGACCAGCATCTTCTGCTTCTCCTCACCAGCACCAGCCAGAATGATGGGGGGTCAGGTGGCCAAACAGGTCACAGTGTTGAAGAGGAAGAGGAGCAACTCCAGGGGTTGTTGTCACTGGGCCCTTCTGGGATGCAGGTCCTAACTTAGATGCCATCCCTGACTAAATAGATCTTGGGCTGATCAGCCACGGCACTGGGCTATAACAGGTTTCCTTCCGGAGCTGCCTTAAGTAATTTGCCCGTTGGATGTGACACATTGTGACCTGGGTGGGACAAGGGATCATTTCCCAGCAATCAGCAGTGTCCCAGGGGCAGTCCCTGGGACGTTAAAATGCATTGCACACAGAACTGCAGAAATGTTTGGCAACATTCCGTACCCGTCACTTCCTGCCTGTTTACTTGCACCCCTGACTCAGTGGGAAGATAAAGAGCATCTCTCCTCGGAGCAACAGCCTGCAAACTGTTTAGCTCAAGTGCCATCTAGTGTTAATCCTGGTCTGTTCACATGGCCCTTGCAAATCCCTAATATCTATCTATTGCATTTCTATGCTGCTCAATAGACAAAGCTTTCTGGGCAGTGCACAACAGTTAAAAGCATAAAACGCAACTTAAGACGCACTGCAAAAGTGCAAACCTTTAAAGCTGCAGTATAAACTAGAATTGCAAACCAAAGGAAAACCTAGTGGCCATCCAAAGATTTGAAATATGGTAACAGAAATAAATTGCATGGGAAAAGAAAGAGGTCTCCCCCTGGGACTGGGGGAAGCACAATGTAGGCACCAGATGCGCGTCTTCTGCCAAAGCTGGGCTGCCACAGCTGAAAAAGTCCATTTCTTAGTAAATGCCCACTTGATTTCTGTTGGCAGGAGCTCCCGGAGAAGGACAACTGAGTGCAATCGCTCCTGTGACTTGGCAGGAGTAGGGTTAGCAGGCTGTTGTGGCCCCTTTAAGACAGACAATGGGGTATTCTGGAATGAAGGAAGATTCTAGGTGCCTTGACCCAAGATAACTCAGACAGCTTCCGGGAATACCCTCCTGTCAAGAACAAGTAAGTTTTCTCAGAAAGGGAGCTATTAATGTATTAATGCTAAAAGTTCAGTAACACCTGCACAGGGACACACTGGGTCACTTTTCTTTCACTTTTTTATAGTTGCAGCAGACAATTACATAAAGTAACGTTTGTGGAGACTATTAATTATTTAAACTCATTTCCAGTTTGGCTGGTTATGGGACTCATTTAGCCTTGGTCACCCTGAGGGATGACCTTCATCCAGAGAGAGACGTGGAATGCAATCCTCTCTCATCTGCGCTTGTTTCCGTTACCCCCTAAGTTGGGCGTTGGAACCACTGTGTTACCTGTGAGGTTGATACCAGATGGTCACACTGGATAACTACTCCTTTGAGCCTGGGCAAATGAGATGTGGCTTCCACAGGGTACTGTCTTGTCCAGAGTGTTGTTTAATTTCTATATGAAGTAGCTGGCAGTGGTCGTTAAGGGATTTGGAGCCAAGTGCATTAACACAGGTCTATCTCCCTTCAACCTCTGATTCAGGGAGGCTGAGAAGGACCTAGATCAATGTCCGAGTGCAGTGATAGGCGGGTGAGGGCCAATGAGCAGAAGCGGAGTCCTGGCAAGATGGAAGCCCTATGGGTGAAGGCTTCCCAGCCTAGGAGGCAACCCCTTTGCCTGTTCTGGGTGGATTCCACACCCTCCAAAAGATTAGGTTCGTAATCCAGGAGTACCCCTGGATCCATCGCTGCTGCTGGAGTCCCAGGTGACTGTGATGGCTTGGAATGCCTTTGGCCAACTCTAAATCGGTTCACCAGCTGCGGCCTCTTGAACAGGACTGTTTTGGCCACAGTGGTAACTGCTGCCCTGAGGGCTGTTCCAGAGCTTATTAATTGCTGGGAGCTACCGTATTTTTCGCTCTGTAAGACGCACCTGACCATAAGACGCACCTAGTTTTTAGAGGAGGAAAACAAGAAAAAAATATTCTGAATCAAATGGTTTACTAAACTGTGCTGATCCATGGAAAGCTTCCTGATAATCACAGGCACATTCCCCATCACTTCCCCATGGGCTTCATTAAAAGACGGGTTGCCATTTGAAAACACACACCGACCTGTGATTATCAGGAAGCTCACCTGCGCCGGGGTGGCGGAGCAGGGTGTGCCAAGTGCATGCCTGCCAGGTGGTGCAGGCGGGCCGGCAGCGTCCCAACAGTGGTCTTCCGGGCGGTGGTGGCGGGTCTTCCTGCGCAGTGGGGGTGGGCAGCCCGTCCCAGTCCGTCTCTCCGTGCGGCCGGCTCGGCCGTGGCCGGTGGGTTAAAGCCCACGGCTCCTCCTCCTCCGCACCCCTCCCCCTGAGCAGCACAGCTCTCACCTGTGCTGGGGGGGGGGGCGGAGCAGGGCGTGCCGAGCACGTGCTGGCCAGGTGGTGCCACGTGGTGCAGGTGGGCCGGCAGCGTCCTGGCGGTGGTCTTGCATGTCCCGGGTGTCGGGCACACCATGCTGCACATCGGGACAGACTTACTGCACACACACATTCGCTCTATAAGACGCACGGACATTTCCCCTTACTTTTGAGGGGGGAAAAGTGCGTCTTATAGAGCGAAAAATACAGTACTTCTTGTCAGCATGTAGAAATAACGAGGACAGCCCCCTTGCTGAAGCAGTGCAATGGCTGCCTATTTGTTGCGTGTCAGGTTGAAGAACTTGGGACCAGAATACAACAAACCTGTCAGGGAGGTTGTCGGATATTCTCCAGGTGGTCCCACATGATGCAAGGACTGGAGGCCACCAGAGGAGCTTTGTTGTGGTGGTTCCATCTCTGAAGGTCAGGCAGAAAATTGTGCCTTTTAGTCCCTGCTGGAGGCATTTGTTCCAGAAAGCCTTTTCCCCCATGTTTTTAATGTTACCCTGTTTTTAATACATTATTAATTTTTTAACCTGTTCTACCTTTCAATTACTCTCCTCTCCAGAATCTGCCTAGTTATGGTGCAGTATACAAATATCTTAAATAATAGTAATAAAAAACAGAAAACTACGACTCAATAAAGCATTGTAGCAATATTACACGTACCTAGACTCATTGAAATGAATTGGGCAAATTAGCTCTACCCTTGGATATAAATAATAGTGGGGGATTGAGTGGGCCTTTAAAAAGTTTATTAATATTGATAAACCGCCTTCTTTCCTGTAAGGACTGAACGCAGTTTGCATAATCCTCCTCGCCACGTTATCCTCACACCAACCCTATGAGGTAGGATAGGCCATGCGTCACTAGAATCCGGGTCTGCCGAGCCGAGCCGAGCCGCAGTCGGTGACCGGTTCTCTTTTCAGCGTTGCCGTTTTTTAAAAGGAAATTGGGGACAAAAGGGGTCCTGCTTTTCTGAAAGCTGCTCTGCGCCCCTCCAGCACCATTCCGCGGGCAGGCGCAGAGCGGCGGGCGCCGTTAGGGAAGCGGGAGGGAGGCGGAGCGCGCGTCCCCTGCGCGCCTCTTGCGCCCGGCGTGGGCCCGATTCCACTGGGAGGCGGCGGCGGCCGCGGCCACGTGGGAGGCGGCCGGGCGCCGCGGCGACGAAGGGGCGGAGCCGCCCGAGCGCCGCAGCCGGGAGAGCGGAGGCGGAGTCGCCGCGTAGCCGCGTTCCCGCTGCCGGGAAAGGAAGCGGGTGCTCCGCCCGCCCGCCCGCGGGAGCCGTTCCAGGCCGGGCCTTGCGGTACGTGCGGGGGCGAGCGGGGTGGCTGGCTGGCTGGCGGCGGGGCGTCCCGCGGCGCGTTGCCGGCTGCAGCGCTCGCCTGCTGGAGGCCGCCCCGGGGGGCGGGCCGCGCCTGCCGGCTTCGCTCCAGGTCCCCGGGCCGCCTCGGCTCGGAAAAAGGTCGAGGAGAGGCGGGGGCGCTGCTGCGCGGGCGCGAGCCGCGGGGGCGACCCGTCGCCGGCGGAGCGCGCTGGCCCCGGGGCGCGCATCCTTGGGAGCGGCCGCGGAGGAGACGCGCCTGCTGTCGGGCGCGCTGGCGCGGCTCCGGCGGGGCAGGCGATCCTGCCCTGCGCCGTTTCCGTGGGCAGCGAGCCCGCATTTGCTGGAGCACCGGCCTCCCCGCTAAGCATGCGTCATGCTCCGTGGCTCCATGCCTGCCGCCTCGGAGGGGTCCTGCCCGTTCAGGAGGGTACCGCTTGCGGCCCCTTCACACGGATGCAGGATTTGGTTGTGCCTCCATCACTCTCCTCCGCTGCCTTTGTCTCCCCAGCGCCCCGCTTTGTCCTGGGTTTTTGGCCGGTGGACCCTTCCGGTGTTGCTACTTCATCTCCAGGATTATTTGATCATGATGCAGTCTTGGTGATTGCTCAGTGATAGATGCTTGGAGAAACTGGGCCGCTTGCTTTGTACAACTGCCTTTAAAAACCCATGTAATTGCATTTCTTTAGTTGCTTGTAAAGAAACAAACACACACAAAAACACCACCGCACCACCTTGCAACTCCTTGATGTTCCAGGAGATAAAAGTCAAAGGGATGAATTGGTTGTACTTACAGACAGCTTACCCAACATTGATCGACTGTATAATTTAATTTTTAAAAAATCAAATAATTTCAATTTTAATTTTTTCATGGCAACGCTTTGCTAATTATTGTTACTATTAATACTGTCAGACCTCTTGATGTTTAAATAGTCTTAATTTTTCTGATAATGTTTACCTTGAAGGATGACAGCTTGGAGAAAGGGAGGGCTTTTCCTGAGGGGACCCTCCATGGATAGAATGACTTCCCCATGCAGCCCACCTGGTCCCAAGCTCCCTTGGTCGTTTTTTGGCGCTAAGTTAAGATGGCCTTTTATGCCAAGGCTTTTAAAGGTCTACTTGGTTCTCCAGGTGCTTTTCTTTTGTGGGGTTACTCTTCACTGGATTTTTTTTTGCTGTTTTAAATAAGATTTCAATTTTTAAATAAGATTTCATGGCTTTATTATATTTTGATTGTATTGTTTTTATGCACTGTTGTAAACCATTCAGAGAGCTTTGGCTGCTGGATGGCAAAAAAAGAAATGATGATGATGATTTGCATATAAAGGCTGGCGAATTGTCTGTATCTGGGGTATTTTGGCTGGCCAGGTGACCAGCAGTACATTATTCTCTTCTTGCAGGCCACCACCCCACCGGCACCCTGGCGCTACGTTGCTTGGACGGCGTCTTCCTCTCCCCCACGGAGAATGACTTTGTCAGCAAGATTGTGGAGGAGCTGGACCATTTCTTACTGCAAAACCAGCTGGAGAAGTAAGAGGCCTCCCACCGTGGTGGAGGGACGTGTGTGCTGGGTCCGTGGTGAAGCGATCAGTTGCTGAATCCTGCCTGAACTCCAGTTTAGCCTGCAGGAGAGCTGGGATGTAGCTCATGTGCTACCCACCTTTAGGGAAGAGTCAGGAGAAGCAGATGAAGGAAATGCTAGTTTAAGTATTGTGAACATGTTCCTTCCTGGGTGCATTTGCAAAAAGTGTACCTGTTTCCCTGAATACTCAGTGGATAACCTGCACGGGCAGCTCCCCCCACCAAAAAGAACCTGCAACAGCACATCAGCTTTTATTTTTTAGCCTACACATCGGAAAATTGGGGAAAGGAGTTCAGTGACAGAGTCCCTGCTTTACATGCGGAAGTCCCAGGTTCAAACCTTGACATCTCCAAGTTAGGCCGGAGCTGCTGCCAATCCGTGTTGGAATTACTGCGAGTGACATTTGACTGTTGGATACTGACAGCTGCTGCTTGTCTTCTCTTTCAGAGTCCTCTTGTTCCCCCCGTTGTCTAGTCGCCTCAGGTATCTGATCCATCGGACTGTCGATGATGTGGACCTCTTAAGCAGCTTTTCTGTCGGAGAAGGATGGAGGAGGAGGACCGTGGTCTGCCACTCAGCGATCAGGTTGGGCTCTCCCCTTCCTCACGGCTCACTTTTGGCCCAGGCTGTCCAGAGTCCGCAGCACACGAGCCGGGCTCTTCTGACCGCTGCAGTCATGCATTCCTGTCCATTCCTGCATCGTGTTTGCCTGGTGGTAGCCGATGCTGCAGTGGGAAGTCCGTGAGGATGCCATGAGCACAGAGTTCTGGCAGCTGGCACACACAAGCACCTGGCTCAGATACCAGAAACCTTGAAGTTAAATCCTTTGCATACACAGGCAGAAAAAGGCCTGCCACTGCCAGCATGGAGTTCATGGTCGGTCTTCTGTCAGGCTTGCACAGGGCCGTGCTTTTAATCTCCATCCCTGGCAAATACATAGAAGCAGGAGTTGCTGCCTGACCTTCCCCTCGGGTTGCTACTTTAGGTTCGCTGATTGTTTGTCCCTTAGGAAAAAGAGACAGGGGATAGCCAATTTATTTATGTTCTCTCTTTTGGTGTGTGTGTCTATGCCTGTCTGTCTACCAGTCAGTAAATTGTGGTACGGAACCTCAGATCTGAGGCCAAATTTGACCCACTTGGAACCTCAGTCTGGCCTGTGGGGGTTCCTCATATTTTATTTATTTATTTATTTATTTATTAAAACATTTCTATGCTGCCCCTTGCCGAAGCCTCG
This sequence comes from Varanus komodoensis, assembly GCF_004798865.1. Lineage (NCBI taxonomy): Eukaryota > Metazoa > Chordata > Lepidosauria > Squamata > Varanidae > Varanus > Varanus komodoensis. The sequence goes on from NW_025335762.1 coordinate 3,392,729, forward strand.
GGGCGGCTTACAACACAATAAAATACAAAAATAACAATATAAAATTAAAATTAACAATATAAAAAAAATAAAATATAAAAGAAGTCGCCATTGCAAGATAAATAAGCAAATATTGTTAACAATTAAAATGACGTTTAAATAAAAAGGTCTTCACCTGGCGCCGAAAAACAAATAATATGGCGCACCTCCTTCCCAGGGCCCATTCCCTTTTTCCCAACCACAGAATGTTTGGAGGTTTGCATGAGGCAAATTTGTATGGGACAATATAAAAAGCCAAATTGGCCAAACAATTGCAAAACAGCAGCACCCAATTAATTGAAATGCAAAATGATGCCAAGTAAAATGAGACTTTTCAAGGGTAGGATAGAGAAAGAAAACACAATTTTAACTTGCAGCAGTGAAAATCCAGTGCCAGCTGAAAAGGATGAATTTTCAAAGACTTCTTGAGATAGTTTAAGTTGAGGCTATGTGTATTTCAGTAGGTGGGGAGTTTCAGAGCCTAGGGTGTCACCACTGAAAAGCTCCTGCCTGTTGAGCCCCCGCAGTATTGTATGGTTTACCACTAGCTTAGAGGTAGAGTGGGTGATTTGCTGCTCACCAGATGCTTTGGACTACAGCTGACATGAGTCCCACCCACCCACATATTTATAGGCTGCCCTTAACTGATGAGGCCTTCCTAGGTGGCTTACAATCCATTAAGCATATTAAGACATAACAAACACATTAGTTTACCTTCCGATTCTTTGCTATCATTAATCTAACAGCAAAGAATTGGAAGGTAATTTTGTTAGCGAATAAATTTGTTATTAATTCTGTAATGTTCCATCTCCATTGTTTTCTTTCACATATTGAAAATTAAGCTATCGGGTCCAATAGTTGGGGATTATGGGAGTTGTAGTTCAAAAGATCTGGTGGGCACCAACTTGCCTGTCCTTGATTCAGAGGATTTATTTATTGCCCTTCATTTAAAAGGGAAAAAAAGACCCAGAACAGTACATCTTTCCCTTTTCTTTTCTTTTCTTTTCTTTTCTTTTTTTCCCAGTACTTCAGTGCCCTGCTTTGCAATTTCCAAGTTGTTCCTGAAATAGAGGGACTATAACATCTCAGCTTGGTAGGTGTGTGACTCAGACTCAAGATAGCAGGGAGAATAAAAAGGGAGAATAAAAAGAAACTCAATGTTATTTTGCAGAACTGTCCTGATGCTTGCGTACTTGACCCCAGAGACACACTGTCTGAACTGGCATTGCTCAGCTGGAATTTACTTTGTGCATCATTTCTGCCTTTTTCTTAGCTCTTTGCTCTCTTTCCCCCTCTCTCGGGGTTAGGTTACCGGATGAGCCGGAGGATCAGGATGCCTCCTGTGCCAGCACTTCCGGTTCAGGCCATCCCGCCCATCCAAGAAGCCGAGGAGGCCGGTCCCGCGGCGGGGCTCGTCGCGTGGAGCCGCCGGCCGCCGGCGCTCCAGCCCGGAGGGGGAATGCTCTGGGCCGGAGGCAGCCCCGGAAGAAGCCCGACCGAGCACTGTATGTCCCGAGGGCGATGCGGAAGAAGCCTGAGGGCGTGACAGAGGAAGGGCCCCTGGATCCCTTGGGAGGCGAGTTGCAGGGATCGGGAGCAGCCGAGGATGGGCAGCCCGTGGCCAGTGCTGCCAATGGCAGGGAAAGGCTTGCGGACGGCGGCTCGTCACCTGCCAGCAGCGATCCTGGTGTGGAGGCCAAGAGCTCCGGGGCGATGCATACAGATAATACGGGGCCCGAGAATGAAAGCGGCGAGGGAACCGCCGAGCACCTGGCCTCCGCTGTGTTGGGCTGCATACCCAGGCTGGAAGAGGAAGGCCTCAGCGAGGCTCAGCAAGCCACCTCGGCCCCAGAGGGCAGTGCCAGCCTGGTGGTTTTGGGAAGCCAGCCTCCCGGTGGGGCAGATGCTTCCATCTCGGCATGTTGTGAGACCTTGGACCTTCAAGAAAAGCAGGAAGAAGGGAGTCCTAACCAGGCACTGCCCACAGTGAGCTGCCATCTCCTTTCCCCGGAAGGCGGCAGTGGTGTTGCTCCGGATGGCATCCCTGCAGAACTGAGTACTGCTCGGGAGGACCAGGGAAGCTGGGGCTGGGATGCCCCCGGGGCAGAAAGCAGCACTCCCCTGCCCCTGCCTGAAGACTGTGGCAAGGATGTTACCAGCGCCGTTCGGCCGGAACCTTGTCAGGATCCGTGCCTGTCGGAAGGCCAAAATAAGGACTGTATCTCTTGCAGCGGAGCAGAACAGAGCAAGGTGCTGCCCTCGCTTGAAAAGGGTTCTGTGGAGGCTGCCACATCCCCCTGCCTCCTGGGAAGGACAGTGGGGGAAGTTCAGGATAAAGATGGCACGGCTGCATCGCCCTTGGAAGCCCACGGGGACCTGCAGGACCAAAGCAGCACTTGCAGCCTTGTTTTGGGGCAGGCGTCCCCTGCCCTGGGAGGCTGCAAAGATCCCCCCGCCCTCAATCCTCTGGCTCCACCCTATGTGAACACCTTTGCTTCTGATCCTGGCAAAGCCCACCTGGTACTTCCAAGCCACGAAGGGGAGGCAGGCCACCCGGAAGGTGATCGGTGGTCTGGGCTGGAGTTTTCTGCCGGGGACAGGCCCATGGGCAGTGCCATGGCAGAAGAAAAAGACCGCTTCTTTGAAGAGGACTGCGGTGCCGAACTCTTGCAAGAGGTAACAGCTCAATCCGTCCATTTCTTTCCAGGTGCCCCGTTCTGGTGCAGTGCTGACCTGTGTGTGCTGGAGACTCAGAGTCGTGTGCGTCTTCCGTTCGTCCTCCCTTTCAAGTCAGGCGTTCCCCTTCTTCTGTGGCAGACTGGGAGCCTCATCCAGCCTGGGGCTGAGTCCAGCTTTGCTGGGGACGGCCATATGCTGATGTGCCACAGTCAAAGGCGAAAGGGGCAGGGCTGAGATAGCAGCAAAACTGGCATTTTTTCTTTTTAGAGTTTACAGTAAAAGATTTACTGGATTTCCAGTGCATCTCTTGCACTCCACATCCAAACAGACGCTGGTATGAGGTGGTTAAAGCAAACAAACAAACAAACAAACAAATAAATAAACAATAAAATAAAATAAAATTGTATCGTAAAGCTCTTACTGCCAGAAGCGAAGCCTTTGGAGAGGCATTTTGAATTTTAAATACTGGGAGAGAAGGTACAAAAGCTGGGAAACTACTGAATTATTGGTGACCGGGGAAGAGGAGACATGGGGGCTTGGATGGAGACCCCAGGAGTGCCAGATTGAGCCCACCAGCCTGAGGTTTCCCTCCCCATTTTATGGTTTCAGACAGCCTTCCTTGGTCGGGTGCTTTCCAGGTGTGTCGGAGGGCTTCTGTTACCTCCGGGCATCTTTGCCAGTGGAAGCCTAGTCAGGCCCAGATCTCCAGTGGGATGGAGTAGCTTCAAGAACTGGAAGGTGTGTTGGAATGAGGGGAGGGGGCTTGATTTCTGGGAGTGCCGTTCAGTGCTGGGTGTGCTTGCCAGGAACTTGGACTCTGGGCTGCTGCAAGATGGACCGGAGTTCAGGAAGCCAAGCCCAGGGAGTCAGATAGGTAGGCACTACGAGTTTAATTGTGGGTTAAGTAACTGTATCAGTAGTGGTTAACTGTTGTCTTGTTTAACCCACAATCAGCCCACATCATCCAGGTTTGGATGTCATGTAGCAGGTCCTAATTGACACAATAGTGGGAGTCTATTCAGAAAGCTGCAGAACATTCTCAGTGCAGCGAGCCCTGTGGCAAATTGTGGGTCATTTAATCAATCCATGATTTGTTGCCATTATATGTGAACAGCCCTGTAGATTTGCTTCATTCAAAGATGAGCGATTAAAGAAAAAAACACCTAAGGCTAAAGCTAGCGAGATGCCTAGTGCAGCATCATTTTGAAAGAAAATTGGGGAGGCCCATCTCCGTTTGGCCCTGACTTTCCCCCATGCAGGCTGGTGAAGCTCTCAGCAGATGACCCCCCCATAAAGTGCAGCCGTTAGCAGAAAGCAGTTCCCCGCCTTTGCTTTATCAGTAGCATTGGAGAGGGGAGAAAAATATTCTTCCTGTTGTTTTTTATTTCCAGCTCCCATCATCCCTGGCTGTTGGCCATGTTGCCTGGGGCTGATGGGAGTTATATTCCTAAGGACCAGGAGGCAGGGTTTCTCACGGGCTGGTTCATTACCTGTGCCTGTTCCTTTTTACCTGGCTTTGCCTGAACCCAGGACCTCGCACTTGCTGACCAGATGCTCTGTCCTGGAGCCGTGGCCCCTCTCCAAATTCCAGGGGGCTGCAGCCCCCTGGGAGGAGCGCCTGCTTGGTGTGCAGACAGCCCCAGATTGAATTCCCAACATCTCCACGTTGGGCACGGAAAGCTTTCTGCCTGCAGAGCTGCTGCTACTCACTGCTGATGATAAAACCAGGCTAGGCAGTCCGAGGTCCAAGGTGGTGTTCCAGGTTCTCAAGTTTAATAATGGGCTGACCAGGTTCTAACACGGGAGTTTCTGGAAATCAGAATCCGCTGAAACACATACATGAAGCTGCTGTTGGTTTCACTAAACTAAGAGCGGTTTTGCATGGTGGAATTCAGTTTCCTGGACTCTACTATTTGATGCCACTGGTGGAATCTTGCGTATTCTAATGCTCCTCCAGTGGAAAAGGTAATCCTCCCGTGGACATAAGCAGCCCAGCAAAATTTGTTGATGGGCAGTCATACATATATAATTCTTAAACTATGTAGGATGAAGCATACTGAAGAAATGCTCACCTGGATCCTTTTGAATACTCTAGTTTTGGTTGGGAACCATCCCTATGTAGCTCGAACTGATGCAGTCCTGGATAAACTTTGCAAGCGGTTTCTGTTGATGTGGTGGACGGTCGTTTCTTGTGTCTGACGTACGGTTGCTTCTCATTCTGTACATGCAAACATTCCTCATTCTGGCCATCGCCCACCCTCTCTTTTTCCAGATCACAAATTATTTGACGATAAAGGACATAAGCATTGAGAAAATCCAGTTTGATTATTCTAGCTATGGAGAGGCACAGATCAACGAGGGCGATTTTGGACATGTGCTGGAGATCTATGAGTTTTCACCCTTGCTCAAGACTGAGCACCTCCTGGACGCTTTTGCAGAGTTCCAGTAAGTCACTGGGGAAGAATCTTCTTTCTCTGTTAAGGACTGGCCCTCGCCCAGGCTTGCATTTTGGAATAGGGATGAGGCAAACTGAGGTGGGACTTAGAGAACCTCAGTGAGGTCAAGTGTCATGGCTTTTCTGATTCTTACTTGAAAACAGTAGAAGATATAATTGTGCTTGACAAGTTTGTGCTGACAAACTGTTCCAAACATGCTTCTTAAGGCTCTCTTGCTCAGCTTAATCCTAGGACTGACCTCAAACTTGGACTCACGAAAGACTAGAGATGGGCACAGAATGTCTTTTTGTAGGTTCTCATTTGGGTTTTAAGCCATGTAGGCCCAGTTGGGATTGGTAGTTTGGCAGTTTGAAATTCCTATCCCCAAGTTGCTGGTTGCCCCACAAGGGCACCCAGTGCAAAGCAAAATGCATGTTTTGTGCCCTGGAGCAGATGAAAGATGGGAGAGGAGGGGTGGGTGTGAAGGCAGCGGGGAAGGGGGAAGGCTCCCTTGCTGTGGTGGTTTTTGCTGTGGTTCATGAATTCATCCTGTCCTTTTCCTCATCTGCTGTCAGGATGCAATCTTGTGTGTGGGGCAGATGGGGTTGGGCCCTAGGCTGGAAGTTCCCCATCTGAGGTTCCCTTGCAGGTCACCGGGAAATGCAGCAGGCTGACGGATGTAGCATTTTATTCATTCATTCATTTATTTCAAGCATTTATATCCCATCCTTCCACGGAAGCACTCAGGGCGGCTTACATAATATAAAATTCTAACATACAATATTAGAACATTTACAATAAAACATATAAACTAAAAAAGGAAAATAAAATAGTGCGACTGTGAAACAAAAGAGACAAAAAATCTTAACATATCTAAACCGCTTAATTGTTAAAATGATGGTTAAATAAAAAGGTCTTTACCTGGCGCTGAAAGGAATATAACGTCGGCACCAGGCGGGCCTCTCTGGGGAGCGCATTCCATAATCTGGGGGCCACTGCGGAGAAGGCTCTCCTTTTGATCTGTTCCTTTTCATACTGAGCCACAGGTGGAAGTATCATATCTTCTCTTTCTTTCCCAAGACTGAGAATCGAGCCACGAGCACTGTAAATCCCGTGCTCTCCCATGAAAGTCGCCTCTTCTCAAGTCGAGTTGGCATTCGCTCCCATGTGCCCCCATCCGAAATCCTCGTGCGAATTCGTTCTGAGCTTTCTGGTCAGACTGGCCCATTTCCCATGTGAAGGGGCCATTGCTGCTGGGGTGGGCGATGCGGGCAGGCGTGGTGGATCCGTTCTCTGTGCTTATGTGTGGGGAGATAGATTCTCTGCGGCTTTCAGTAGCCCATTAACACAGTGATCTGTATGTCTTTTTAGGGAGAACGGATTTAAGCTGCAGTGGGTTGATGACACCCATGCCCTTGGAGTCTTCTCCAGTTTGGCAGCAGGTAACTGACTTTTTGCACAGCGCACATACTGAGTGAATCTACCACAGCGTTCCATAAAATTGCATCGATCCTCCTCTTCCCGTTTTGCAGACGGCGTTGTAAAAGCACCTAATACAGGTTTTCCTGGCTGCGCAGAACAGCATCACCTGTGAATGTTGTCTTGCGTTCTAGCAGACAGAGAGAGCTGGAAGGATAGAAGTCAAGTGCATACAGTGAGGGTGGACATTTCTCCATCTCTCCATTCACTCTTTTCTTGCCTCCCTAGCAGCTAATTTTCCTTGTTCCTCCCTTTAGCAACTCCTAGGGAAAGCTAGTGCTAAGGAGAGTGATAAAACAGATGAGTAACAGGTGGAGAACAGCAGCCAAGTAATGCTCCTGCACCATTGACTTGGTTCACAGGTAACAAGAAACCACGGCTTGGCATTGTGCAAGCAAATCTCAGGTGTGCATGTTTCTGATGCTTTGATGTCTAAATTGGCAAACTGTAGGTTGCAGGAAGTCAAGGATGGAACTGGAAGGGGGGAGGTGTATGAACCTGAGGCTCAACATGGAACTGTTGGAGGGGCACCAGAACAGATCTTGGGTGTGTTTTTGACTGCCAGATAACAACATTGGGCCAAACTTCTCCTGGAAAAACTTTGGTACCCTTTGTGGCTACTCTGGGGAAGTGTTTAGCTCATACTACTTTTATATACCTCACCATTGGCATTCTCTTGTTTTCAGCATCTCAAGCTTTGGAAAAAAGCTATTCTGCCTTAAAGATCCGTCCTCTTATCCATGGCACAAGACAGTCCAAAATCAAGGCGCTTCAGCGGCCAAGTAAGAGATGCGATAATATTGAGCCTACTCCCACTGGAAATCTTGTATGTAGAGTTCCCTCTCCCCATAGCAGTGGCCTCGTTTACATCTGGAAATGTGTTTCTGTCACTTTACAGTCGAGGTCTAGCATAGTCTTGTATTTAGCACATCACCTGGTCACCATAGATGACTGGGAATTCCACACAGGTGAGTGATTGGACTGAGGAAAGATGGACAGATCTGTAAGGCAGCGCTCTTGGTTTCCACGTCAAGCTGGCTGTGGAGAAAACAAAGCTCTCCTGTCAGCGCTGTCCGTCCTCCGCCAGTCTGTTGTTGGGACACATTTTGTTTTACTGGCCTGCCCAGAGGTGGAGTATCTTGCTTTTCCTTGCTGGCTTTGGAGGAGGGGCCTTCAACCCCCCAACAAGTTGCTTACCTCTTAGTATAACTTCTGATTGTTTATACGACTGATCTAGTATGGATTCTAGGATATGTGAGAAGCCCATTGACTTCATCTTTGGTGGGAGATGGAAATCAGCTGTTGATTTGTTGAGAGCATTGATGGGTATGCCTAACATGGTAAAACGACCTCAAAAGCCCCCAGCAGGTGTGTGCACTGAGAGGAAGCGCTGTGCTCACAAATTATTATGCATTTCCAAAGATCCAGAAAAGCCATTTTTAAAGGGAAGTGTCTTGTTAGCAATATCAGTGTGCTGAGATGTGAAGAGTGTTCAGTGTAAGACATTTTGATTCTGGATGGGAGATATCCTGCCCCCATTTGGAATTCTGTAGGACGATTCCTCTTGCTTTTTTGTTTTGTTTTGGGTATTGGAAGCCTTCCAAATACACCTGTACGCATAGTTTTTGCAAATGTCCTCAAGATTGAGAGGAAACTCAAGGCCTGGCTACACATTACATCAGCCCTCATCAACCAGGTGACCTCCAGTTCTGCTAGAGTACAATTGCCAGTACTCCAACTCATTGGGAGAGTACCAGGTTGAAGGATGCTTTGGGACCAAGGGACTTGGAGGACTTCACCCATACCTGCCTGCTTGCGCTTTTGAAAACAGCAAGGGCGGCCCGTCTCAGTTGCGCTACACAAGTGAGGGCTTTTTCTGTGGTGGCCCCACACCTCTGGAAGGGGTTGCCTCTAGGAGTTCACCAGGCCCCATCATTGCAGGCTTTTAAGAAGGCCTTGAAAACTTAACATTTTTCCCCAGGGCTCTGTCCTGGGGCTGATCCTTTTTTCATCAATGACATGGAAGAAGGGTTGAACGGTCTGCTGATCAAATTAGCAGACAATACTAAAACGGGGGCAGTGGCCACAGCTGCGGAGCAGGTGCTCTGGATCCAGAAGGTTCTGGACAGACTGTGGAAGTGGCCAGGAGACAGCAGGATGGCGTTCAATGTGGATAAGTATAAGGTCTTGCACTTGGGGCATAGGAATCTGTGTCATAAGTACAGGTTAGGGGACAAGTGGCTGGAGAGCAGCACTTGTGAAAGGGACCTCGGGGTGCTGGTTGACTGCAGGCTAAACATGAGTCAGCAGTGCGATGCGGCGGTCAAGAGGGCGAACGCCACCCTTGGTTGCATAGCCAGAGGTGTGGCTTCTAGAGCGAGAGAGGGATTACTACCACTCTATGCGACTCTGGTGCGCCCGCAACTGGAGTATTGTGCTCAGTTTTGGGCCCCTCATTACAGAAAGGCTACAGCCAGGTTGGAGTCAGTGCAGCGTAGGGCCACAAGGTTGGTGGCCGGTTTGCAGGGGATGGGGTATGAGGCGAGACTGAGGGAACTGGGTCTCTTCAGCCTGGAGAAGAGGAGACTCAGAGGGGATCTGTTGGCGACATACAGGTATGTGAGGGGGTGTCACATGGAGGTGGGTAGAGACCTGTTCTCCCCTGCAGAGGAAGGCAGGACGCGCTTCAACGGAGCCAAGCTCAGGGAACCAAGGTTCAGTTTGGATGCCAGGAAGTACTTCCTGACAGTTAGGAACCCAAGGGTATGGAATGGGCTTCCACAGGGGGTGGTTGAGGCCCCATCAGTGAGGGTGTTCAAGGATAGGCTAGACATGCACATGTTGTGAGTGGAGCCGGCTGGAACCGGGGGTCAGACTAGATGGCCCACGGGGATCCCTTCTGACTCGCTCTGTTTCTGTGCTATATTCTTGCCCTTTCCTGGTACTGTTTTAGCAGACTGGGATCTACCAGCAGGTGAAGGTTTTGTTTCAAGGCTGTTGTTTGTTGTATTTTTAGAACATTTGTTGCTGTTTGATTGTTTTTATTGCCTTTTCAGCTTTTATAATGTGTCTTGTTTTGTAGGCTCCCTGAAAGGCAGCCAAGAAAGACATTCGGCTAAATAAATCCATAAATAAATACAGTGGTACCTAGGCTCACAAACTTAATCTGTTCCAGGACTCTGGTTGTGACCCAAATTGATCGTGACCCAAGTCAAATTTCCCCATAAGGTTCAATGTAAATAAAGTTAAGCCGTTCTGTAACTATTTTTTTTAATCAGAAAAATTTGATGCAAATTGACAAAGAACAGCAAGGATTGCGGCCCTCTCCCCCACTCCCTGAGCACACCCACAGTTACGCCTGTCTTCCCTGCATGAGTGCGACCGCGATTGTGGCCATCTCCCCACTCTGGGGGGTGGGGAGATGGCCATGATCGTCCCCAATGTAGAGTGTGCTACCTGAGTCAACATTTTTATGACATTTTTGTTTGCGACCCAATTTGGTCGTGAACTGAGGCATTCGTGAGGCAAGGTACCACTGTAACATGGTCCATGTCAGAAGTAGCCCCAGGGTAAGTCGAGCTTTGAAAGGCTGGGTATTTCTAAACTTTCTCCCAGAGGTGGACGCGGCATGTTGGGAGGAGTTGTTGGTGTGCCCACGCAGGAGCAGTAACCTGTTTGCTGCCAATTTCTTCCCCCCTCAGGTCTTCCTCATTTTTTTCTCTGCTTATCTCTCCTGTCCTAAATTTCCCTGCCTCTCAGGCCTAAGGACCAAACAGTGGACCAACGGGCCTTGTCCCTGCCTGCCTCCTTTGGCCTACTATGCCAGCCAGTGTAGCTACGGGGATAATTCAGATGTAACAGGAAACCATGGTTTACTGCACCTTGCAGCCTCTGGATGTTGTTGGGCTGCAGGTCCCATTAGTCTGCAGAGCCTCTAGCAGGGCATGATGGGAGTTTCAGTCCAGCAACGTCTGGAAAATCCTGGTTTACTGCTAGGCGCGGGAGCCAAGGTGAGCCTCTTTTGGCATGTACCAGGAGAGGAATTTCAAAGCATCTTACTTGCTTGGGGAAACTGTGGTTTGTTTGAAGGCTGTCATACTGGTTTGCTCAGTACATAGAATTTTAACAAACCACATTTCTTTGTGCTTGGGCATCATGGATGGCTTCAGTGGATGGCTTCAGCCTTCCCCAGGCACAGAGGAGGAGGACGGACCATGCCACTACAAGGTTCGCCATGGTTCTGGAAGACTTTGGTTTGCACGACATTGAACTGGCCCAGGCTCTTGGCAGGGCTCCTGAACGCAGGGCTACTTTTTTTCTGTTTCATTGGAGGATTATTAAAAATGACATTCCTTGCCTACAGCAATAGATTTTACTTTAGATCCAGTCTAGGGCTTAAAAACATGTTGGAAAAATGTTTTAGCTGGGGCCCAAATCCTAATGCTCGAGTCCTTACATTCCCTCCCCAGCCATGTTGCATTCTTACCCGCTGAGTGGTGAAGGGAGTCTGGAAATGCAGGCAGCTGTGTTGCTCCGTATTAAAACGCACACACCTGATTGTCACATTTCCCACCTCTGCAGGAGCAGGTATTTCATAAAGTGCAGGGGTTTCAGTTGCCCAGTCAAGGTGAAGCAACCCCGGAATGCTTAATGGCGCATAAGAAACAATATATTCTATGTAAGCGCCCAGAGAGCTTATGGCTAATCGGGAAGGATATAAACCAAGTAAGGAAGGAAAACTTATTAGGAGCATTGCAGCTAAACTCACGAGAGCGGGGAATTCTGTGGAGGGTGCGGATGTCAAGGACCCTGCTCGTTAAAAAGTGCTGGCGCGGCCTTCCTGCGAGTCGTCCTTCCACTGCATGGCTGCCCCCTCTTCCTTCTCCCTCACGCTCTGCTCTCTCTCCCATTTCTCCCAGAGCTGCTTCAGCTGGCCAAAGAGAGACCCCAGACGGACACAGCCGTAGCTCGGAGGCTGGTGACCAGGGCTTTGGGGTTGCAGCGCAAAAACCGGCGGAACTCAAGCGGCCAAGCGCCGGAGCCAGAAAACACAGCCCTGCCAGAGTAAAAGGGCCAAATTGTCCGGAGCAGCTCGGGGTGGTGTGACAGCCTGGGTGCAGTATTAAACCGTGCACACAACACCGGCACGGCCGTGGCGCGCCTCGTTTGTGCGTTTCCGTGGGATGTGTTTTTTGGAGGCGCCGGGACAAGGGTGGTCACAGGGGCTGCTTCTGCAGAAGCTGGAAATGATTCGTGCTGATGTGGGATATTGAAATTCCTGGTTCCTTGGTGGGGAGGACGCGGATGTGTAAAAGCTCCACAGGAGGGCGCTGTAACATAAGAAGAGATTCCCTCCCCCTGATCCACCCGCCATTTGAATACGTTGCCAAAGCACAGTTGCGTTTTCATGTGCCTTGGCGGATTTTTATTTTACTGTCATTCATCCACCTGTGCTCTGAAAGGTGGGCATGGCTTGGAACCAGCCGCCCGCTTCTTGGTCTGTAGACATTCCTTAATCTGCTAGGGTGACTCTTCTGTCCTCCAGCCCTTGACAAGAACGACAACCCTACAGATCACGCCTCCACGTGGCACAGCAGAGTTGTGTAGGCACCACAGTTTGGGTGTCCAAATATGTTTGTGGCTGAAAGGCAAGTGTGGAACCCCTGGTGATTTTTGGTTGTTTTGATTTGCTTTTTTGAGAGGCTACAGAAGCAGGAGAAAAGCAGCAGGTAAAGGAAGGTTGTCTGCTTCTCCCCCATTCTAGTTTCTCTGCTGGAAGTCTTAGCACTGACATGCTTTGCAAAGCGATGGCAATGCTGTCAGTGGATTTCCAGCTCTGGGATTCAGCCCCCCACGCAAACGGGCACTTCTCTCCCTGCATGCTGTCACCTAGAGGAACAGCTGCCTTGAGCTACGCCAGAAGAGCCCATGAATGTCCGCCCCTTAACCAATCTTAACCCTAACCAGGTGAAGACTAGATCACAAACAAATGTGAGAGAAAGGCACAGAGGGACACGTTAGCCGGAGTCAACATCTTGTTTACTGAAGTTTGTAAGGATCTTTTTGGTTTTCATTCCACAATTAAAGCTGTTAACACACAAACCATTATGCATGGTGGTATTGCAAATCCTCTTTAGCCCACAGCATTTTCACAACTAAATTGCATTTTTCCCTTGCTTACTTAAGAAAATCAGGGTCAGGACTCCTTCCAGAATCTGAGGCTTGTTCTCCTGGTGAGAGAGGTTGACTACTGCTAGTTTCCCATATTTCTGTTGTTAACCCTGCAACACCCCCCCAACCCCAAGAAAGGTGGATGCAAGCCACCTGGCACCCTTGCCGCTGATCCCAGATTTGTGGAAATTGGCTGTGATTTTCCAGTGGCATGGAAATGGTGGTTTGTGATGCTCAGGTGTGGTGTTTCCCGCCTCCCTTGCCCATTCCAGGACTCTGAGCTGGGATTATGGCAAAGTTTGAGAACTAAATTTCTGGGAAACCCTGGCTCACACTAACCCGTCTAGGAATGGACAGGGCAACCTGAGCATCCAGCCCTGGACAGGAGGACGCATGTCTAATTGCATTGCTCTTAATACGGTTAAACCTGTCTAGCTGGACCTGGTGGATGGCTGCCACTTGAGTGAGGTCACGTAAGGACACACGGCAAATACGGGGCAGTTGGCCATGCCAGCTCCCAGGAGGTAAGAACACAGTCCATGCTTCAAGCCTCCAGTTCCAGCACTGGACTGAACGGTGTGCTGGGGAAGGACCACGCCTTGGTAGTAGAGCAGAATCCTTGCATGCAGAAGGCCTCAGGTGCAGTTCCCGGCTGTTCCAGGTGTGCTGGAAAGAACCTAACCGGAAGCCCTAGAGAGCGGCTGGAGCACTGATGGTCTGACCCAGCCGATGTGTCCCTGTGTTCCGGTGAGCTAGGGATGTGTCCCAGAAACGGACACGTTGCCTCGGATGGCAGGAGTGCTGCTCAAATACATTGTGACCGGGGCTGCTTGGGGCTGAAGCAGCAGAGGAAAGCTGGGTGACTGCCAACCCCGATGGACTTCTAGAGTCCAGAGGCTTTTAGATACTGGTACCTGAAATCACAGTCCTGTAGAAGGGAGCCCTGCATTGCCGGGACAACCTGGAGAGCACCTTTGGTGGAACAGCTCCCGCTCTGCTGTGCATCCCTGCGGGAACCTGCCTTGCCCCTTCCCAAAGGGAGCAAAGCTTCTGGCAAAGTCCAGCATGGAAGGCAGGCCTTGGGTGGAATTCTGCAGCTCAGCCTTTCACAAATTCACATCCCCAGATGTTGCTGGGCCACAGCTGCTGTCATCCCTAGCTGATGTGGCCGCTGGTTGAGGGGGACAGTCCAACAATATCTGGGGAACCCAAGGTTGGGGAAGGCTGGAAAGGACCCTGCGACCCTGGCTGGCATTCTGGTAGACAGCAGGGCTCTGAACAAAGCACTTTTATTCCTCTCAGTGGTATTCTAGCACAGGAGCCGCACATCTGGAGTTGGTCTTCAGAAGGACCACCTCTGGACGTTTGGCTACTCCCGCCCGCGGTTGGCAAACCTCCTGCCCTGGCTGCTGCTCTGCACCGAGGGAGAGCTGCGGCGCCCCCTGCAGTTCAGTGCAGCACCCCTACACTTGCAGGCTCGCGGCCGGCCCACCCTTTGCCTTGTTGATCACGCTCGCACCTGCTGGGTTTGTGTGTTGCCGCCATATGGCTGCTGGTGACGTGCCAGACCGCCAGATTGGAGCCCGATGACACCCGCTGCCACGTGCTGAACGAGAAAGCAGCCCGCCCAAGCGTGGTTTATGTGAATTGGCCGTTCGTCTCACAACAGCCCTGCGAGGTAGGTTATCCATGGTATAAAAGAGAACAGACACTGAACGTTGTCTTGTGCATTACTGCAAAAAAGCTACCGAGGGTAAGCACAATCCTTATTCATCCAGCATTTTTAGTTGTGCAAAGTGTCTTTTATAATCCCCCTCCTATGCAGCCTCCAAACAAACTTGTCTGGTTTTGCTTGCTCCCGTGTTGGAGATCGGAACGGAGGGTGCAACATAATGGGTCACTGTAAGACATTCACAGAGTTCCTGAGCGAGAAGAGGTGTGAGCTCGGCTTGCTTAACTTCTCCAACGGGACGATGCGACTTCATTAGCACCACGTGTGGGTATATAGTTCATTTCTCCAGTTGGGGCAGGCTTTTCTTCTTTCTTCATCACACGTTACAAGAGTAGGTAAGGAGTAAGTTCTAAAGAGAGGGAAACCCCCAAACTGATTTTTGTGCTCTTTGCCTAAGCTTTAGGTATCCCTTCACCCATAGTACCAATGTCATTAGAAGCCTGGCCTGGCACTGGCTGTAACCATGGCATTCAATAGAACCTCCACGGACACAGGCAGTGTACCTCTGATTATTAGGTACTTAAGTCAAACAGTAGGGAAAGCCTCTCCTTTACACGTCCCGTTTTCTGAGCATCCAGCAGCATCCGTCTGGTGCCTTTTGGAGGCAGAATGCCAGGCTAGACTTCGCAGCCGGTCTTAACGAGGTCTGCTTTCCAGTCTCAGACACACTGCAGAAGGCGAATGGGGAGGGGAAGAGCACCACTTGGTTTTCTTCACTGGAAATGGGCAAATGGCATCAACCCTTCCGGGACAAAAACGCGGACACGCCAACAAGGATGGGGAGGGGGGCTTCTGTGGCAATGCATGTCCTGAAAGGAACAGGGGCACGGTTTTTAGCACCATTAGTTGTTCACTAATATATGGACCTTGACTGCCCCCTGAAGATACCATGGGACAGTCTAAACGTGTGCAGGAAGGGTGGGGGTCTTGATGGTATAAGATCCATATATTAGCCTTTTTACAGAGTACCTTTGATGACATGTGCAGTATTGAGTACAGGGTTAAAGCTGGGCCAGGAAGAGTTAAAGGAAGGCCTGGATCAGAGTAAAAGGCAGGTGCTGAACAGCTTATTGTGTTGAGAAAAAGACTTGTCATGATTTTCAAAACTGAGACGTCGGGAATGGCTGGGCAGATGTTTTTCCAGCGTGGTATGTGGAACCTTTCCATCAGAACGAACTCTCAGAATATGCTCTCAGAATATGTGACGGGACAGGAAATGCATCTTCTCAAGATGGCTGCGTGTCATGACAGGCTTCTGTTCTGCATCAGTGGTGTAGAGCCAGATTTTCAAATCTTAGCGAGCAGAAGGTGAAGACCAAGAAAGAAGGTCCTTTCAGAAACATTCCGAGCATCAGATATCCTTTCCTTAGGAAGGTTGTCAGCCAGGTGGGTACGGCCTTTGTATGTCACGGTGGACAAAGGCTGGAATAAGTTAGGGCGTATGCTGAGGGCAGGAAAGTCTTCTGGCATGTGCAAAACCTCCCCTCCTGCGAGACGATATGTGAAGTAAAAGCCAGCCCTACTGCTGCTGCTGAACACCATAAAGTAGGCATGGAGCACACCCTTGAAAATAACTTACAAAGCTAATTTTTAAAGTTCACGGTTGGTTGCTTGATTGCTTTTAGTTTTCTGAGCAGTGGTTAGGAAAATGGTGGGATTTCTTCTTCCTTAAATAGGAGGGTGGAAGTTAAGATACCTGGTTGTTCATAAGTCCTTTGAAGTGATCAAACTTCTCTTCCCATGCTTCACTGAAGGAGTCGGCTGTGGGGCAGAGAAAATGGAAAGGGGAGTCACGGGCAACCTTTGGGGTGTTTCTTGTGACTAAATTTGAATCCCTCACAGTGGGGGAGTGCTGGTTTGAGGACTGAACGTGGGCCCCAGCCCGGGAACATGCAGGCTTTGTTCATTTCGAACCCGGGCTCCTTGTCCAAGGCCGCACTCTCCAACTTGGGGGCTTCCAGATCTTTTGGACAGCAGCCCCATCACTCCTAATCATCATGGCTGAAGGCCAGGGATTCTGGGAGTCGTACTCCAAAACGTCAGGAAGGCACCAGGATGAGGAAAGCTGGGCTATAGAACCATTTTTACCAGGAGTAACGGCTGAGCGGCAGTGCCATTTGCCCCACTTAATGGGATATCCACTTCACTTTAGATGAAGAAGTTACGCCCACAGTTACACTCATGGGGTATGAAGAGGCATCTATACGTGTGGGGAGCCTTAGGAAACAAGAGCCCAACTTGCATTAGGGATATTCTAAGTCACCTGAGTAAACACCTTAATATACATTTCAGAATACACGCATCTCCCTCACTCTTGTGTCTTACAGAATCACCAGGAAAATCACACACTTTCAAATCGGAGGCAAACATGCTCTCAACTTCCTGTATTCTGGCCAGTCAACAGAAAGGCTCCGTGGGGAGAGACAGCGTGACCAGTTGCCGCGGGGCTTGGGGGCTTGGGCAGGAGGAGGCCTTGCACTCATCCTGCCCAAGGGATCCTGTGGGCTGGATGGACCTCTGGTCTGACCCAGCAGGGCTTTTCCTGTGTTCCCTGGCAGCTCCCCGGATGTTCTGGACTCATTAGTCCCAGTCAGCATAGCTAATACTCAAGAATTACGAAAGTTGTCCACCAAAAGGACACCAAAGGCTGAGCCAAAGGTCGTGCGGACTTAGGGAAATACTTTCCTACCCCTTTGTCTAGAGCATCCGACCTAAGGTTGTATCTTTATTTGAAAAACAAAAATGTGAAAACAAGGGCTTTTTTTACTTAAGTCATAAAAAGGGGCTCCTTTCAGTGAAATGCATTTCAAACAGCAATCCAGTCTTTCCTATTTCAGGTTTCATTCATTTCAATTCAAGTCCTGCAGAAACAGGCTGCACAAATTGAAGGAAGGTTGTTGGGAAAGGAAGGAGGTAGCTGGGACAATGGACTTTCGTTTTACAGGCAATTTTAAAAGGCGCACAGATACAGCCTTCCTCAGCCTAGTGTCTTCCAGATGTTCTGGATTAGAACTAGCATTTATGACCTTTGTCTATTCTGGCTGCAGCTTATGGGAGTTGAAGTCCAAACGATCTGAAGGGCTGATAAGATGCTATTTAAAATCGTCTGGAAAATGCAGATCCTTGTCCTAAAGATCTGAAATATGATGTGTCAGAGTCTGGTATAGTTGAAACATGTATACCCATCGGAGGAAAAACATGTTACAAACAGAAGAACATTTGCATCTTCCAGTGAAAGCAATTGAAAGTTGGGTGGTTGCATGCTTCTTAAAACTGCCCTCATATGAACTAGGGGCCTGTGTCTTATCTTTCAAAAATTCAGCAGATCAGATACCACAAGGAAGGGTACAGTCCCTGGAAAGTGTGTCCCAGTAGGATGGGATGCACCAGAGCAACAATAAAGACTGCAGGTTGGATCTCCCTTGGACCTTCAGGGCAAGCAAAAATTACTGAGCATTACAGAAATGAACAAACTGGGCACAGATCAGAACAAGACAAATGAAATTCTAACAGGTTAGTAATGAAGTAAACAAGATTCCCAGAATGAAAACTAATTGTCTAACTTAACAGAAGGGGTTTTCTTGCCTGTAAATATCCTTCGAATGGCCTTTCTGATAAAAGCAAAAAATGACCACTCACCTATATGGCAATTGTACATCCAAATGCGATGGACTTCGTATTTGCAGTTGCATTTCATGACATTGTTGGAAAAGTCAGACTCTGCCACTTCAAAGTTCGGGTTGACAATTATCTGAGAAAGAAGTGACAGGAGAGCTTTAGAAAGGTCAGATCAGGGAGCCGCTCATCAAAGAGGGGAAATGCATGCTGGCTTTTATTACCTTACTATTTTATGGTTCTAATGTTTTATTGTAATTTGTGATCCATATTTTTATATTGTATTTATGGTTTTAGTGTTGTAACCTGACCAGGGAGCCATGCAGCTAATGGGGCACGTTCGAAAACTAATAAACGAATGAATAAATACACATGTTCCGGCGTGCAGAGGACGTCTAGAAGCACTGCATTTGCATGCAACCACAACGGCTGCATTCCTGGGAAGCTTCAGTGGTCCATTCCTGGGAGGCACAGAAGGGAATAGTTTCTTTCCTGAGTTTTTTGCACAAACGTTTGTCCTGAGCATGGGTTTTTCAGCCCTTGTGAAAAAACCAGCTGCACTCTTCTATTTTTGATAGGTGCTGCTAACAATCCATTCTGCTGGAATTATTTGCTACCTTATCTACAGAGGCTCAGGTTCTGTTCTCCCCTACAAACGCGCGCACATACACACTCACACCAATGAGAGGAGAGTTCCAGTTCATGAAATGAATGTAAACAAGTGAATTCTATAATTATTGCAGTTGTGGTTTCCTATCTATAGATATTCATCCATAGCTTGACATTTAACTTTACTGCAAACAGGATCTTTGGAATTTTAAAGTTGTTTGTAACTGACTGTTTAGTTTGAAGTATCCTCTTCAGTAATACAGACCATAGCTTTATGGGCCAGCCCACAAGTTACACTGGGATATCAAATCCCTTTTGGTACAAAAGCTGAATTCAGCTAGAGAATTGTCTTCCAGGGGAATCCAAGCAAGCGGCATTTGTCTGAGGTTCAACGCTCCTGTTTAACAGGAACTACTAAAGAATGAAACCCTTGTGATAAACTTTTTTTTCCATGTGCAGGGACAGTTCTAATTCTACATGGGGGAAGGTTTAAATAAGCGCCCCCTTGCTTCAGCAGCCTAAGCAGTACAATCCAGCAAATCCTTTACTGTTTGATGGAGCTGATTGTATCAACTGGATGTCGGTCCAACACTTAAGACCAGAGTGCAAAACCTCCAGTCTGCAGGCCACCAAGTCTCCTGGGATTTATAGATTCCACAGAATCCCCTTGGGGAATATCCCTGCTGCCAATTCTGATCTGGGTGGCATGTGCGTGTGATCCTGATGCCACCTGGCCTTGGGAAGAGGGCTGGGGGGGGGGGGTCCTGCCCCAAGACAACGGCAGGTGTCCCTTGCTGAAAATCACAGCCTACCCGGAAGAGGTAGTCTCCTGGTTTGAGATCCGTGACGTCAATCCACTGGCAGTCAATATCATGCCGATATACATCAAAGCATCCAACTGTGATCCCTTGCTCCCCAAAATTGGCACACTCGTACTGCTTTGAGACACCTGGAGGAGAGAGGGAAGCAGAGGCAAAGGCTAAGGTAATTTCTAGAGGCCTTGAGAAGCAACCCGCTGGCAGGTTGTCTATCCTCCAAGGGCAAAAGTGGGGCCTTGCTGGAACTGGGATGGCCAGTATCTACCAGGCTGGCTGGCACTTCTCCTCTGGCCCTCCTTGCCGGGGGCTCTCTTTGCTCCTACAGTGTGCAAGGAGCTTGGGGTCTCATCCGGTCCTGGTCATGTGCAGTGAGTTGCGAGCCTCAACCAGTGGTTCTGAATGGAGAGGCACAATCAACACGCACCTGGCCAGCACAGCACTGAGATGGGGATCCGTCTTCAGAGGTGCACAAACGCAACCGGTGGCTGTGTGCCTGGCAACTCATCTGTGCACACCACTTTTTCACCGCTCTTGGTGTATCGCTCGAGGCTTGGTATTTGCCACCATTTTAAGTGGACAGCAATGTATGCATAGAGCTTTCATGCTTGCAACACCATTTCAGTTTATTGCCATGGTGGGGGCAAATCCTATGGAGAGTTCTTTCCACTAGCAACTCCAAGGAAGACTTTAGAAGTGATTTCTTGAATGCAGAAACTCCTGGGTTCCACCACCAATGAAAGAAGTAGTTGACGGGCCAGAAAGGCCTCAGACCGCGACTCTGGACAGTCTCTCTCACACAGAGCAGACAAGTATGGGGCCAGGCTTACTGGTGGTCGGACTGTCCCAAAGGGAGCCACATGTGCCCATTGGAATGAATGAAGCATTTCATGCACATAAGATAATCAACCACATTGATATCAAGTTTGATATAGCCAACTCTCTGGATCAGAGCTTGTCTCCCCAGGGAGTCCCTTTTAAATGGGCTAGAGAATACGGGGAGTATTAGAAAAACATTGACAGACAATGTTTCTCCAAAGAAGTCTTTGGAGAAACCTTTGATCAGACCTTGTTGAAATGCGGAGGTGGAAGAGGTGGAAACGGCCTCTCTTTTATATTGGAGCGCACTTTGGGTGCACACTGCTTACCTTCGAGGCATTCACTGTCTTCCAGGCAAAAGCTGGCCTTGTGACCTTCAGCCACTTTGGTCCCATTGAGATCCAGGAGATCATAATGTGTGAACACCTCCATGCTGTGGTAGTGTCTGTGTGACAAGCCAGAAGGAAAGCAAGCGTTTTGATTAAAGTTCGCTCGTCCTCTTGTTGATATTAATTAAAACCAGCGCCACAGTGCCGTTGCCCAGATCCATGGTCTCCCAGCCCAAGCCATGGTGCGGGTGTTGGCGTTACTCTCAAAAGCTCTGCATGGCTTGAGATGTGGGGTTTGGTCTGCTCGTGCACTCCTTGCATGCCCCGATTTCTTCAGGGGCAGAACTTTAGACACCCCAGCCTAGGTGGGCAGCTCTAAGGTGCAGACCTGGGGAGGGGAATGCCTTTTGCAACTGAGCAAATGCTGAGGAATTATGGAAGTTCGGGTCCAAAACAGCTGAGAACACCAGATTGTTCCACCCTACGCTACAGGGCAGGGTGCTTCCTTCAAGCCTGGCTGGCAATCTGAGCAACCTTTCCTATGGGGTAACCAGCAAACACCCCCATGCCTCACTTATCCATCCAATATTTGGCATGTGTCCCATCTTCTGTTGCAGGCCTGACCCTCGACCCAAGACCTTCGCTCTCAGCCCCCTCCAAAAAACTACAGTTCAGAAGCACATTTGGGAAGAGCCATGGCAGTTCACGCACTCACACGTTTGCCACGAGTGTCCGCGCATGAGTCCCCCATGCTTTGGACTGCAGTTCCCAGTATTCCTGACCATTGCCCATGCTGGCTGGGGCTGATGGGACAACACAGAGACCGGGCCAAGTTTGCCAGCCTGCAAAGTGCTCCTCTTAAAATCTGTGCCTCCGCTTGATTCTTTGCAGGATTTAGGTTTACAGGCTGGAGGAGGGATTCCTGGGTGTTTGCCCCAGCAGGACTGGTGCTGCACCATGGGAAGCCGAGTGGAAATTCCCCAAAGGGCGTGTCCCCGGTTCCTCAACCAAGCTATTCGGGTCCCCACCAGCACTTCCCAGGAGGCAATCACTGGCCAGATCAGAACGTTGCCCAAATGTGGGAATTCTCCAACCAAATTGGAGAGGCTTTCGCAACAGGACGGCGTAGAAATGCTTTAAATAAATAAATAAATAAATTCATTCCATTTTCGGAATGTTATTGCGGAGGCAGGAAATTAACACCATCTGCAGGCACTGGATCTGAGAATTCATGTCACTCTGCCCCGAACGATAACACAGATGAGTTCACTTGGTGTGGTAAATTGCATAAGAGCCACCAAAGCACATGTCCGCTCGCTTGCGCCTCTAATCCTGGGGACACTAAGCACCGTGCCGAGCATATCTTAAGCCAGAGACCTCCAAGCAAAAGAGGGTCAACAGAACTGGGCTGTTCTACTGCTGGGTGAAGTCAACTGGAGAGCTGGAGTAAGGTGTTGCCCAGATAGAGAGCACCTCCCCGCAGCCCCACTGAATCCAGGAGAAGCAGTGGGTATTCTGGATCTTCAGCCCTGAAAGTCCAGCTCCGCCAAGTGGGCATTGGCTTCCTCCACTGAATGGTTTTGATCTTTTTGTGGAACGCAGAATTCTTCCTCATAGAAAGGCAGACTCGTTGTCGCCCTAGCCCAGCAGAGCCGCACCCTGGATATGGGGTGCATATCCAGGGTGCGGCTCCTATGGGTGCCATGCCCTCCACTGCAGCCAAACCCCCCGGCCTCTCCCCTGCCCCACCCATCACCGAATGCCACCTTTCTCAACCGAGAGTGAAGTACTAAAAGCAGGCAACTTCTTTGCAACCTAAGCGCAACATTTTCAGTGCTCAGCAGTGCTAACCCCACCATTTATTTTGCTGGAAAACACTTCTTATCCTCTAAATTCGGCAGCGAGTCTGGCAGAGAGGTGTGGGGAGCCGTGTGCGGCGCACAGACCTTGCGTTGCAGACCTTGCGTTGCCCACGCCCGTCCTACACCCAGGCAATTTCTCACTCCTGAGTCTGCAATAAATGCAAACAGGCTTGGGCTTGGAGCCACAAAAACCAGCCACATCCCAGTTAAGCTAGAGAAAACTGAGAGGCTGAAAAATGCAGCTACCTATCTCTCTTTCACCTGTAAAAATAAAACTTAGCTGAATATTAAACACATGATATTGGGCATAGGTAGTACTACCTAATATATCTATTTTTTCTACTTAAATGTGTTGATATAAGGGGAGGTGAAGAGGGGTTTTTCCTCTAAAAGGAAGTTTGTTTGCCTGTTTTTTGCCCCACAGTTACTGTAATTAAAATTCCTACCAGATGTTTTTTGGTTTCCTTTTACCTGCCCTCTAAGTCCACCCCCCCCCCACCTGGCCTGTTCCTACGTCCTGAGCAGAAATGAGACCATCAAAAGGAGGAAGGAAAAAAAGAAGGCCTTTTGAGACATCCAAAGTATTTTCTTTGAAGTTGGATGCTCAAGCTATTTCGAATGCAAAAAATGAAAAAACCTCAGTCCTGACGCTATTCCTAAAATATGTCTGCTCACTCAGGTGTTTATATTAGTGTGTTTACAGACTGGAAATACTGAAGAGAATTTGGCTTTGCTTTCCTCCGTACACAAAGAGGCTGGTTGAGGCACGCTGGCGAGCTGCAGCCGCCCCACTCAAACGGAGCGGTCTGGAAATGCCGGAGAGCAAACGGGCTGTGATGTGGCACAGCCTTTTTGGGTGGGCTGTGGGGTTGAGTGGGGGGGGGGCTACGGAGCCTGTGCCTCACCGGAACAGACGTGGCCCACCAGCCACGCTTCCCAGCCCTCCGGGGCTCAATAACGGCCACGGGTTTGCAGTCTGCCTGGGTCAGTGAGGGCCATGATGGAAGGATTGGTCACGCGTCTGGTGGCCCAGAACCCATGCTAGGTTTGGCTTGACCCTCCCACAGGCAGCTGTGATGTCATTGGTAGGCTCCTGCTGGTGATGTCATTGCAGGCCTCTGATGTCACTGGAAGGCAAAGGAGGAGTGACGTTGGCTCCCCTGCATCAGCTGGGGACCTGATGACATCAGTGCGGCTGGGACCCATTGTCAGCATGACTTATCAGATCCCTATTCCCAACTGTGGGAGTGTCCCAGGACAGGTACAATCCGGCCCTTGGAGTTCCCATGGCTCCCCACTCCCCAGACCTCTAGGTTCCTGCAAGGCAGGGCTGGGAAAGCCCTCTGAGATTTTGGTAATACACTGCCCGTGAGAGCCGGCAGGATTCAACAGACCAACAATCTGGTTTGGTTTGTGGTGGCTTTGGAGGTTCATTTCAGGTGTGATGACTCACCCTTGTCTGCTGGCTGGTGGACCCAGACCATCGATTGCAGGATTAAGCAAGAGAAAGGGAAAGGAAGCGGGGCGAGGCAGGGTGGGATGAAAGGAAAACCAGCATTTCAATCCACAGGACCAAGCTCTAGTTCAGAGCTGCCTTCCAGTGGCTTGGCTGCAACCAGTGCTCCCAGCAACCCTGGGTTTTGGCCACTGGGGCACTCAGCACCCTGCCTTGCTTTGGGGTGCGTTTCCTTTTGCAGACAGTCAAGATGAAGGTGAAAAGCAACACCGTACCTGTGACAGTCGTGCCATATCCAGGCGTGGCGCCCGCTTTTGGGGCGGAAGTCAGACTGCCCGTTGTTGTGGATCTGGGAGGAGAAACGCAGGAGCCTCCTGTAGCCGTGGGTAATGGACGTGTTGACGGCTGAGGAGGCCAGGCAGTTCTCCTCCAGGGCACACTGCAGCAGGCTCATCGGGCGGTCCTCTAGGTAGGACGTCTTCTCCACCTCCCTGGCGTTGAGGACAAGATCCGCTGCAGCTGGAGGCGAGGCAAGGAAAGCAAGAGCATGATATTCAGCAGCCGTCGGCTTCACCAAGCAGGTGGCTCAGACCACGATCGGCACCAGCTTTTCTTAATGCTGGGAACAGCCATAAGCTGCTGCTCGTGATTACGAAGCGTGCTGATCCTGGGTCATGGCAGGGGAAACAAGCACGGATGGGACAGCAAGGTCCTTCCTAGAAAATGGTCTTACAACAGAACCCGGACAATGCAACAGCCACCTGAAGTCCATAATTCTGGGGAGCCAGTGTGGTGCAGTGGTGAAGAGCAAGGGACTGGGACTCGGACGACCTGGGTTCGAGTCCCCGCTCAGCCATGGAGCCAGCTGGGTGACTTTGGGCCAGTCACAGCCTCTCAGCCCAGCCTACCTCACAGGGTTGTTGTTGTAGGGATAAGATGGAGGAGGAGAATGATGTAAGCTGCTTTGAGCCCTTTGCAGGAAAAAGGCAGGATATAAATCGATAAATAAATAAATTCTGTATTAATGTCTGGAGGAAATGGAGTGTTCTGGCATGTGCTTACAAACAGAGCCAAGCTGAGCCAAACCACATTCTCAAGTTATTAAATTACAATGCAGCAAGAATGGAACATAAAGAATTGCCAGTGTGACTTTGGGGGAAAGAACCTGAATGAAAGATTGGTGCATTTCAGCTCAGAATATATTTGTCTGAATTTATCAGAGCTATTCCAGTAGTACCCCTGAAAAATGTTAATTTTATTACACAGTCATTTCCTCTTCCCTTCACATTTCTTTTTCTAATGACATTTTAAACCTGTGGACTGTTTGGTGGTTTCTGTTTGGCTTAGGAGGGAGAAAAATACTTTAAATAAATAAAACCAAGTCCTAGGCATTCCTATAGAAATAAAATCCAAAGGCTGCTGCAAGACTGAGAGCAGTAAAATTCACCTTTGCTGTGCGTGGGGCAGGGACAGAGCTACCTTTGGCGGCGGCAGTGGCTTTTACAGTCTTTTTAAAATCGACATTTGGCCATCACATGGGGACACCGCCAGAAGTCCCTCCCGCCCGGCCATCTGTCGTTGTTGCCCATGGACCGTCCCAGGTAGAGCACCATTTCAGGGCACTGGGTGGGAGCGGCGGCAACCACAAGCAACGGGGCAGGTGAGCTCAGGGGCAGCCTTCTTCTCAAGCGTTAGCGCAGGCTTACTGTCAGTGCAGGAAACACCAGCGGCGTAGCGCCCGCCTCCCCGGGGGCAGGATATTTGAGTGTCGTGCTGGCAGTGCGAGATGGCCATCTCCGTTCCGGAGCATTTCACCCCGCTCATGACGACGTTGTTGATGCTGACTTCCCCGTACCAGTACCAGGTCTCCTAGCAGGAAGCACAAAGAAGGGAGGGGGGATTCAGTGCATGTCCTTCGGCTTTACCGAAAAAGAGGCCACAGCAAGCGGTGCAGAGAGTGATACGATTCCCAGTTTCAGGCAGCAGCTGGTTGCGCATTTCTGGAGCTCTCCCCCCGCCGCAAGGCCCATCTCCTCACAGTGCTGCAGGGTTCGTTTTGCACAAGGTACGAGGGCGTTTGAGAAGGCCGGAGGCAGGTTCAGAGAATTATCGATCTCTGCAGTTTTCCTCTTGTAGCTTAAATCAGGAGGCCTAAACTGAGGATGGGGAAACCGAACGTGGCAGCTGCACGAGCTGTCATCGGTTCCATGAATGCGAATGCAAGTGCTGTACAAGATTGCATAGTGAAGAAAGAAACTTCCTCACAAGTAAACTGGGGGCGGGGGGAGGTGGTCCCGGATGCAAACTGACTCAGATGCAACTGGGTTTGTGTGGTTTTGCCAGTGGTGAGCAGACTGGGGCCTTGTCTATATCTGTGATCAGGGCGTCTAAGACCTCCTAATACCTGCCTCTTAAGGCAGCCAGGAGAGCTCCACAAAGCCCTGGTCAAAAGCAACCAGGATCCACTGGTGAGAAACAGTGAGCGAAAGCCCAGCTGAGGCAGTTTTTCATTTTTAACATGACTTGATATTGTGGGAGCCAGAAACACTAGCAGATCCATTGCAAATCTTCCCAAGATACACCAATATCTGCACCCTGGGCGTAAAATCTCGAATCATATCTCTTGAGTTTCCCGCAGGTTCCTTCCAATGCTTTCTGGGACCCAAGCGCTCCATTAGGTGCTGGGAGATCCATCTGTTCATGCACATGCACGCAACTGCACACACACAGGCGTGCGCGCGCACAGAATTCATCTTCTTGCATTATGGTAACAACCCAGGTTGGCATGGAAGCCTCTTCTCCTTGAGGACAATGCCTTCTGTTGCAGCTAGCCTTTTAATTGTCCAAATCAAATGTCTTATTTTTGAATTTATGGAGTAACTGAAGGTGGGCAGCTGCCCTGGAAAGCACAACAGCTCAGTACTCACTGCATTAAACTGCTCCCCAGTTTTCACTCCCGTCCTGTTTACCAGTGGCCCGTTTCAGCAGGCAAGTGCCCTGCCCAACGGATAAGATCTTTCTTAAAAGTTCTGCACTCAAAAAGAATCGTATGGGGCGAGAATACGCGTAGAATGGGTTTGACAAGCTTCAGCTTTGCACGCCCTAGGAAAACTTACCTGTTTTGCTGCCCATCCTGGTAAAATCTGTATTATTCCATTTTTAATCAATTTTTAATCTCACCATTTTATGGTGTTTTATTAAATATATATTTATTGGTTTTAATTATATTTGTTCTGTATGGTTGCATTTTTCCTTGAGAAGGTGCCTTCCTGAAAGGCTGCCTGGAAACAATTTTAACCAATTAAATAAATGATAAAATAGGCCCCCTAGTTGTTTTGAACCCTGTTATAATATTCCATGCCAAGGGTTTTGTGGCTCTCAGCCTTTACCCAACTTTATGTTCTGCCAATCACAGAGACCGTCCTGCATACTCTCTGCCTGTCTTCTACATGTTAATGTGGTTCTCGACATTCTGCCCTGCATCTACGGTGCTACAAGGCAGCATTGCCTAACACTGGCTGGCAGCAGCTTTCCCGGGTTTCAGCAAAGTATCTTTCCCAGCCCGGATGCTCGGGCTCAGAGGCAGATTTTCAACATGCCAAGCTTATACTCTGCTACCATTTTGCTGTGGCCACACGTGGCAGAAATATCACATAGGAAAGGCGTCTGATTAACACACACACTCTGAAGATGAACACACTCCGTCGTGTGTGCTGCTGAAAGGGGAACGAACTGTGTGTAGTCTTCCCTTTTTGGCAAACCAGCAACCAATTATCGAATTCACTTCGTTGCCAGCAGTCCTCTTGTGTGCTTTCAAACACAGGTCAAGCCCTGTTGCAGGCACAAGAGTGGCTGTATATTCAAATGGAAGGCACAGCCTGGAGCAAACACAAGGGCCCTTTTTATTACAGATTTTGGTGGGCCCAGTTGCAGGAACATGCCTGACATCAAACAGCATCAGCCCTGCTTAGGTCAACACAGATGAGAGATCGGAAAGGATGCAGTTACCCTCGGCTCTTGAACTAGGAATTGGCAGCTGCACAAGAAAATAAACCAGATCTGCAAGCACTGGCTTTTCTGTGTTCTATGGTGAGCAAGCAGTGGACTGCAGCAGGAACACCCCTCCATCAGCTCTAGTCTGGATCAGCTTATTGCAGCAACCTTTTTTTCCCGGGGAAACATCCAGGAGTAGCGGCAGCTGTTTGCAACTCATCATGGCCTTGGTTCAGACACAATAACCCACATTCAAGGGCTGAGGACAGGGTGATTCGAGCTGTCATTGAACTGTGGGTCGCTGTTGAACCATGGGTTATTGAACAGTCTGAACCCAGCTGCACTAACAACCCATGGTTTGTTTAAACCAGGGGTCTCAAACTCAACTTACCTTGGGGGCCGCTGGAAGTAGAGTCTGGGTGAGCCTGGGCCGCATCAAGTATTCCACCACCGCGGTGGTGGTGGGCCGCTCATCCGGAGGCCGGCCCGGGTGCCATCGGCACTTTGAAGGCTGCAGGGCCCCTCCCCCATGCCCTGCCCATCCTGGCAACTGGCCTGCAGGCCGCGAGTTTGAGACCCCTGGTTTAAACCACGAACAACCCACAGTTCACAATGCAACAACAAACCTCTCAGGAGCTAGGTCTCCTCCTTTGCACATTCAAAGCAACAGATTGTTCCTTTGCAAAAGCTATTTATTCTCCAAAGTACATCCAGTAAGCATAGAATGAGTCTCTGAGCATGCACAGAGTAGTTTGTTGAACCCAATCTACCAACCGCTTTCAAGAACCTTCCTTTTGAGTACCCTTGAGCCCCTTCCCTCTGGGAGGGTCTGTTTGGAGGTGGCCAAGCCACTTCAGTGTATGCTGTCCCTCTGGTTGGTTAGCCCTTCTCTCCTGATGCTGCATCATGGGATCAAGAGTCATACCAGGCTTGGCTGGCTCCCGGAGCTCCTCCTGGCACTTGTATGTCCTGGCTATTCTCAGACTCTGCCTGAGCCCCTGAAGAGGTTGGCCTTAAGATAACCCCCCCCCCCCCCCAGCTTTCCTCATGTCAAGGTCTGGGCGTGCTGGTTTCCAACCCCCCTCCCCACCTGACAAGTCTGAAGGTATGCTTTGGACTGGGGCTCCTGTGCCTACTCAAGAGTAAAAAAGGAAGCAAAAAAATAAAAGCTGCTAAACACCCATTAAAAGTAATAACTATTTACGCCTATTTAAACTAATGACTGTTTTGGGCCAGGGAAGGAGTTCTGAGGAAGACCTGGAAGTCTGGGTATTGCCTAGATCAGAAGTTTTTAATTTTTTTCCCCAGGCACCACTTCAAAATTGCTGGGGGCATCAATCTGTGAATCAAAGCACTTATGTAAGTCATATTTTAATTCTGCCCCCCTCATTGCTGATGTCACCAGTGCCATCTTATGGAAATCCCAGACCCGAACCAGGCTGTGGAGCAGGGATGCATTTCAGGCTCCACATATAATTTTTAAAAATAAATGACTAATAAATGTGAAGGGAAAGAGTAAGATGGCATTGGCGCAGTCTAGTATGGGCCTTGGCCAGGGTCATGTGGGAGTGATAATCTTGTCCTGGACAAAGCCAGCCGTAATTGCCATTAAGAAGCTAAGTGCAAGATCACATGTGGCTCTTCTTGGCCCTTCTGCAGCCATCCTCCAGACCGAGTGAGAACCGCCAATGACTCCTGAATCAGAGCTCAAGAACGTCTCACCTTGCGGATATTCTTGCCCATTTAAGGTGTTACAAGTCTCAAGAATTTTATGTTTTCCAGGAGAACATTCTGGAAAGAACGATCAGGAAGAAATGTTTCTCCTTCCTCCATGACCCAGAAGGAACCGGGTGGTACTGTATAAGCAGTTAGGTTCTGCTTACTTAGATGGTTCCACGAAAGTAAAGAAGCTAAAGTAGATCAAGCAGGCAACTGTCCTCTGGAGAGGGAAAATGTGAGTTTCCTCTTAGGAGGCCCAGAAGAATCAGAAGTCAGGATTGGGGAAGTCACCACATGGTTTGTGCAACCTCCAAACTGCAACCTGACGCTCAAAATAGGCATCCTTAAAATGCTTCCTTGAGTCCCACATCCATAAAAGGAAGAGCTGTGAATGCCGAGCCTTCTAAATTGCCTGTCTTCAAAGACCCTGGAAATAGACCTTTCCACAGAGTCCCAAAATACCTTGCCGAGCAAGCAGCTGCACAGTTGCCCCCAAACCAGGACTTGGGTTTTGAAGAGGGGGTGAGGGCTGTACTTAAAATGGACCCATTCCTACCTAAGCCACCCATGAGCTCCTGGGAGGAAGGGTGGGGATAGAAATGGGATTAAGCGATAAGATTTAAAATACAGCAAGGTGGATGACAGGTAAACTGAAGCTCAGTGCCCAGTGGGGAAGGGACCCTTGACGATGCTGCCGAGCAAGGAGAACTATTGTCTTAACAAATCCATGGCATGCCCTGCAAAGCTGGC
The DNA here is from genome assembly GCF_004798865.1 of Varanus komodoensis. Lineage (NCBI taxonomy): Eukaryota > Metazoa > Chordata > Lepidosauria > Squamata > Varanidae > Varanus > Varanus komodoensis. The sequence goes on from NW_025335762.1 coordinate 3,423,210, forward strand.
TTGCAACCCTTCTCCGCCTAAGTACGCAGTCATGAAAATATGGGTGGTCTCCTTCCCATGCTTGGCTGAAAGCGCTATTTTGTAAGTATCCTCCTGGGGTCCTTCATTTCTATATTGGACCTCACAGGCTGGTGCAAAACTATTATACTGTCCAGTTTCTTTCTCTTGGCTTAATTCTGTTAAGAATTTCCCATGGATATTGCAGATAATATAGCTTAGTCCATACAGAAACAATGACATGCTTACAGTTGTTTAAAGCAAATATGTTACACAGAGGTGCTTTGAAGACACGTAAGGGCACAGATCAAGGGAAAAACACAGATCAGACTAATCTGGATACCAGTGTGGCCAACTTAGGGAAAAGTAGATGCGGATGATAGGCTTGAACAGAAAATGAATGCTTTGCATGGGGGTTTAAGAGTGGGATGAAACGTGTATTTATGTATTTATTTAATTTCTCTCTTGCCCAATATCCAGAACTCTCTGGGTGATGAACAACAGCGATACATACAATAAAATATAGAATAAAATAGCTCCCAAACAAAATAAAATTTCATAAATGTCCTTCTCTGGATATGGATTTCTAATTTCCCCAGAGTCTAAGTCACACTGCTTGGACTGATCCACAGGAAAAGCAGCAAGATGCCTGCACGTACCTGGAAAGCGTGGTCCGCGTACCCGAGGCCCAGCTGGCGGCATATCACCATGGCTTCGATTATGGTCCACCTTTCACTGCAGATTGTCCCCCACACAAGAGAGCCGTTCTGCTCCCGAAGGATTTCCACCCGCCCTTCATAGGGTGTGCGTCCCCCACTCAGTCGCACCTGCAGACGAGAAAGCAGAAGCAAGAGAGAAATGATGTTGGTGATGTTCCAACAAGCCAACCTCGTGCCATGAGCAAGGACGCAGGATGCCCTTTATGTTCAGACAGCGAGTTATTTCGGAAGTCACTGTAGTTAAGTGAGATTGTGGTGGGCCACACCGACCGAATTCTGACTGACAGCTGGATTCAGCTTAATGGCTCCCTGGAGCTGCATACCTTTTGGCTTTCTGGTATGGACCCTGTGGGTCGAAACTGCTCCAGGGAGGATCTTGCTTTGACGAATTCAGTGGACGCAGTGGCCCCTTCGCTTCCTCCAAGCTTTGTGGCTAAGAATATTTTGCAATAGGCCCTTATGCTTTCTCAGTCAGGTCTGTGCTTAGATGATAGGTGCTACCAGACATTTTACTTCTCTTTCCTGTGCCATTCCAAGCTGTTTTTCTTGCAAAATGGGCAGCTTCTGAAATTTGCCCTTGCTCCCCACTTTGGATGTAGCTGCATATTCCTTGGAGGCTGATTTACCAGCGCCTGTGTGGACATGGCCACCACATGGGGACTTGACTGCCATTTTGTGACCTTGGGAGACCGTTGGCAGACTACAGCTGGATTGATCTCTGTACGTGCCCTTTTGCCCAGTGCATCAGCCTCATTTTTAAGAAAATTCCTTTAATTTACAGAAGCTACAGATGCCTTCTGGCTGAGGATTCCAATAAAGCTGTATGAGCCATACCCAAAAACAGCGTCCCTTGCATCAGGTATGGCATACCTAGCCACAAATGTTTACGTGTAATTTCCTGTTGCACAGGAAAGAGAAATTGAGAGTTTTAATGATTCCAACCATCCGTTGGAATCTTAGTGGTGATTATAAAGCATAAACCTTGCAGAATGGCTCAGATGCCTCTCAAAATACGTTGTGCTCTCTGGGTCTAAAAGAACACAGATGTTAAAATGAATGGAACAAGTGGATTCCGGCCAAACGACTGGGAAACACATCTCAGAAGTTCAATGGACTGCCGGCCAACAAAGCTTCTGAGCCAGCATTTGATGTGACCTCAGTCCAAAGGCAGAAAAGCAAAGCTCCTCCCTCTCACAACACATATTCCATAAGTACGTTAAGAAGTAGCACAAAGTCTGGTTCACGTGACCTTTTAGGGTCATGCTAGGTATCTGAATAGCCTGTACAATGAGCTTTCCATGCTCACTGGCACATGTGCTTTTAGAACATTTGCAATGTGCTGAAGTTTGCATCTCCCGTGTGGGCTGAAGGTCAACATGGACAGGCTGAGCCAAAGGGTTACCGTTATGCTATGACAGTTCTGCAGAGCCAAACCGAGTGGTGGAATTGATGAATGCACAACCAAAGGGTGGTTTGCATCCATGAGCGATCCCTCACGGATGAAACACCAGACAGAACTGACAAATTGTCTCCAATGCAGCGTTTTTCAGTTCAGGAACCAGCTGTCAGCTCCAGTTCAGTGCAGAGAATCGACTGCCTCTGTGACGGAACCCTTGCTCTGGTTTCTTTTGCAGGGTAGCAACGGTACCCCAACGTGGGTGGACAGCCCCCACAGGGTGAGATGACCCTGCCCAGGCCTCTGCAGTTTGGATGGTATCAAAGAGGGGGGCTAAGTGGAGGATGGGAGGATGAACCTCGTGGTGCCTCTGCCAGGAATTAGCTTCGCTGCACGGAGGGCTTCTCCCACCGGAGGAGGGCAAAGGACAGGTGTGGTCACTCGGCTGCTGCTTGCGAAGCACAAGCAATTTTGCATTGTGAGTGCCTTGCTGCTGCCCTCCCAGTCCCCTTGTTATCTCCGGTCTGTGACTGGAGATAACCAATGGATCCCCTGCACGGCATCCTGGAGATTGAACAGCGCGCAGGAGAAAACGGCCTTGCCCTGCCTGATATTAGAGATTTCATGAGTAGAGATCTGCCTCCTTCCAAAGTCCCTGGTAGCCTCCAGGCCAGGGACAAGGGCTGGGAGACGGACCCATGGATGTGCCCAAGCCTCCATGCACCAGTTGGGCAACCCCTGCCAACTGGAGGTTGCCCACCCACATACTGCATGGACAAAACCACACGGCCTCACCCAAACATGAACCATTGCCTGTCTGCAAACGTGCTGCACTGTGGGCATGTGTCTGTCCTTCGCTTGCCTTGCACTGGAGTGGCTCACAAGGCTTTTCCTCGCTCTTTGCCACGACCATCCCTCCAATGCAGATAGAACAACACATCCACAAAAACACGAGTGAGAGGCCTCCCAGTAAGTCTGCTAGATTGGAACAAAACGAATCAATGCATTTTGAATGGATCGATATAGTTTTCAGGGGCTGTTGGCAGAACAAGGCCTGCAAGATTATGACCTTCCCTGATTAAAATTAGGCAGGGCAGATGCGCAACAAAATCTTCATCTGGACTCACATGCAATCAGTCCAAGAAAGAGCCAAATTTGGGGAGGTTCTGAAATCTGATGGAGGAGCAGTAAATTTTGCAGCGTTCAGCTGAGAACCTTCACCCTGCTGAACCTGTTCATTCGTACATAAAACACAAATAGCACAAAACTTCATGGCCTCCAGTGACTTCAATCTAACGCAAACTCTGTAGTTGGGTAAGAACTGGCCTCTCTGAAATTTCTCACCATTTAGGAGATTTGAGGGTGCATGGGTAACAAAAAATGTTTGAAAAAGAAGCAGAATTATCCTTCCATTACTAGCAAGATACATCAGCAGCTCACCTGGTTTTGGAAACCCATAGCTGGAATATTGCACCTGACGCAGGCATCTTGCTCATGGGTACAGCTCCTTATCTGAGTGTTGAACTTACAGTCTGTGATGGACTTTTCAGAACCCGTGCAATCTATTTCATTGAGATGAATGGGGCCAATACCTTCAAGGGAGAGAAACCCATATTCTCATCTTTCCATAGTACATAAGATGAAGACATTTCATATTTCAAATATTGTACTTCATAACTCTGGACATATCAAATCCCAGATCTCTTGATCCAAGTACCCCAGACATCAGCCCTCCAGTATCAGTAGATGCAAGATTACTGCAAAGCTCTTTTATGCAACTTGTTTTTTCAATGGCTTGAGAAATTATTTCCAGCACATTATTTTTCTTTCATAAAGATGCCAAAAACAAAGGAGAGGCCAACTTTCCACTTCTCCATAATTTACTCACTTCAGCTGAAGAACTGGAAGCAAACTGTATATTAAACAACATTTTTGGCAATTTTTATCCCATGGGAACCTGCAGTTGATCACGTTGTGACATTTCAGTGGGAATAGAGAGGTATTTTTTCCAGGAGAACATGAAGGAATGGATGACAAATAATCTTAAATAGAGGGTGGATTAGTTGAGGATTCCAGAATTGTTCTGGCTTCCCCAACAATACAGTGCCACTGCCTTGGGTGCATTTGGCAGAAAGTTAATAAAATTAAATAAATATACAAAGGGTTGTATGCAATTCTAGAACTACAAAATGATTTTGTTTTGTTTTTCATGTACAATGAAATGTGTTTCTAATTTTAATTCAAGAAAACAGTGATCTAATTAACCAAAGTTGGTGGTTTATTAAATTCCCTTCCCCATCAGATACAATGTGGTCTGATACATGTTTGCTCTGATGTAAATTCCACTGCATTCAGGTGGGTATAAAGAAGATGAAAGGTTTGGGCACAATATTTCATATGCTCAGACAGAATAAAGGTCTACAATTCCTGGAATGGTCCAGCCTACAATGTTGGCTGGAGCGCATGCTCAGAGTTGCAGGCCTTTTTCCTGCCCAAACATACACAAGGTTGCACCGTTAGTGCCTATGGATGCACAGCTCGTCATCGACAATCAAGATATTCAAGTTCACTGTTTTGACCTAATGACAAATCTACACTGAAAGACAGCTTGTACAACCTGATCTTTTCTCAGGGCCAATCCCTATCTGTGTTTAATTCCCCCTTTTAAAGGATGGAAAGCAGTGCATTCGTGGAAGCTGGTTCATTAAACAGCTAACAATCTGCTAATCATCTCTGTGTACAGGCGGCATAGCATCTTGCAATGGCCCCCATCCTGGCCCCTGTTCCTTCTTCCCTCTCAAGGTTCTATTACAATAAATTTAAGTGCAAAAACCTTGGCGTGGGGAGCGCTTCCTTTTGAGGCTCCAGCCGACCAGCGGAGACTTTTTCCAGGACACTTTATTCCATTCGTCTCCATCCTCCCACCCGGTTTTCCATGCCTTCCACTGAGCATTCCTGGTTCTTGTTGGGTTGTTGCTTTCTTTTCCTCCTCCCACAGGCGCTTCCCCACTCTAAATGCATGTGTTTTGCATAGCTGCGAGCCCTTCACACCTCCTAAGATCTCCCTTTTAGAGCTCAGAGGTGCTTTTCTTGCAAAATATCACAGCCTCAATACCCATTATCTCAGGGCGAGCTGAGGAACAGAGACCTGCTAGGAGCACAGGAGAACCTGATGGGCAGAGGAGACGATTCTGGACTCTCTTAACAAACAACCTGCTGCAGCCTAAGGTGGCTCTCTATGTTCTGGAAAAGAAGCTTCCATATAAGTGCCTGATCCTGCCTGATCCTGGAAGCTAAGCAGGGTCAGGCCAGGTTTAAATCTGGATGGGTGACTTGAATGCTGTGAACCACCCAGAGAGCTTTGGCTATGGGTGGCACAGAAATGTATTAATAAGAATAAGAAGAATAAGAAGCCACAGTGGTGCTGCGGGGTCCCCAGGTTTGGGGACCTCTGCATAGCACTTGTCCCGGAGCAGCTGCAGGAGAGAGCCATGGACAGAAAGGGCCAGGCCACTGTGGGAAACAGGGGTGCTGAAACGGATCACTTTGGCTTTAGAGACGAAAACTGTGACGCACTGTGAAGGTGAGGCTAGCGGAGACTTCTCTGTGGTTAGTGCAGCCAGTTAGGCTCTTGGACACAAGCAACGGGCTTCCCATACCAAAACTGAGCCGAGCTCACAGTCCTTCCACAGCAAAGCCCAGCCTCTTCACTTCGGCAGCCTAATTTAGGAGGAAGAAGATCACTCTGTTGTAGCTCCCGTCAAATGCCTGGGAATCAGAACCTGCTGCCACTTCTCCTGCAACGGGTGAGACTGCTCCTGACCTCCATTCTGTCCACCGTGACCCTTAACCCACCTTAGCAAGAACCCTTTCCATATCCACTGCATGGAAACACCCATTCCCAAGTCCCTCTGGAAGTCACATCGTGCAGTGCACGGGGCCCTGGGAGAACGATCAGCTTCGGCACGTTGCTTTTAGCTGGAAATGCTTTCCCCAGCATTGCTTTATTTTCAGGAAAGAAAACTGCAAGCTCTGAAGCAGCTGCTTGAAGTTTCCAGCCTCTAGCTGGGCAATGTGGCTTCAGGGCGCACGCACGAGCTCATCACGTTGCAGGCAAAACGTTCATGTGACACCGGCCCTTCCGTAGCCATAACCGCAATTAAATACACATCATCTCCGTGCCGTTTGGCTGGCAAGCTGGCATTTTTAGGATTCCAGAGAGTTGCAGCACGTCTCCTACTTGTAACTCATTTTCCTTTTCCTTCGCCCAACCCACACAGGTCTGGATACGTTTCACCTTTTCATTTGTTTTATGGTGTGGTTTTTGGTTTGGTTATGGATTTCCCCTCGCTTGCTGCGGGGTGTGGAAATAAAAGCCTCAGGAATAATTTTAAGGTTTGGGGAGGAAGAGCTGCCAACTCAAAAGAATATCTCAGTTATCAGCAATGTCAGATTTAGGAAACCTAGACCAAGAAGGAGATTTGTGTTTTGCAAAGTTCTCGTCTCTTGCTCTCTCTCTAAGACCATTTCCATCAGACCCCTGCATTTCCTTTCCTGGTGTCCCTGGGATGGCTGGGACTTCAGCTCAGGAATTCTGCTAGCCCTCGCCCAAGATATCTGGGGGTGGGGGGTTAAGAGCATGTCCAAGGCATGGAACCCACGGTTGTGGCAAACAAAGGGTTAGGGTTGCATAATTAGGGGTCATCTCAGGTCTTAACAGATCTCCCTGTTGCATTCTACAGAACGAAGTAAATCAGCTGTAAGGGCGGGGTGCAGGAGCTGACCACAAATGCACCCTTTCCCTTTACCTGTTATCAGTGAAACGCTTCCACTTACACCCCTGGGGGAAAACAGATGGCTTCATTTCATGTTTTGGGAGGGCAAAAGCTGCCCACCTCCCGACAGGTGGTGTTTGGAGGTGGAGTCCTAAATTTTTCATTTGCAGCCCCGAACGTCTGCGAGGCCACCTGCACGAGCACTCTTCTGTCCCTGGGCACTTTCAGAAATAAAGGCTCAGGGACGCCGGTGGTCCCTGCTGCCTCCGAGCCCCCAGGATCAGCTGCCTTTTTGCCCACACATGCAGCCCCTCCCGCTGCCCCCATGAATCTTTCTGCCTGAGGGGCTTCAAAGACCCTCTTCCTCCCTGTCCTTTAAAGGGTCCAGACAGGGCCCTGTAAAGATACAGCCACATGCAAAATAGCTTGTGCAAAGGTGTGCATTTCTTTTGCCCTGTGGGCCTGAGTCCCAGGTCTTTCTGGCACCCAGCCCCACTTCTGTCCCTGAAGCCGGATGCTCCAGCCTTTACAGATGGGGACCCTGTGAGTAAGCACCTGGTGTCATCTTCCGTCAAGGTTCTCTGACGAAGTCGAGGTCACTGGAAGTAGCTGGGCGCACGGGCCACAGTACTGCTGGACACGACGAACAAAACTGCTGCAGGGGCTGCCTAGCCAACCCACTGTTGCCTACACTGACTGGCAGGGCAGTCTGGTCCCTTTAACGGGAGAGGGCATGCAAAGCCCGTGCTCTGCTCCTAAGCTGGGACTCCATTCCTTGGTCCAGCCAGTCCTCCTGCCCTTGGTCCCTTTTGGCAGCAGTTTCCTAGGTTCTCAAGAATTTCAACTTGCCCTTCAGGGGAAACCTGAGTCTTTTATCCAACAGGCCCAGCTGGCATTGCCTGGGATGGAACGAAGGACCTTCTGCACAGCAGGTGTGCTCTGATCTCATGCTCCCCTCTGAGCCTCTTCAACAGCAATTCCATTATTTTAAGCATTCAGTTCAATTCAATTCCATTCAGCATTGCATGCTTACCTTGCCCAAGCCGAGCTCCTGTGATCGCCTCCTTAGCGGACCCAAAGCCCAGCTCTCGGCAGACCACGCTGGCTGCAGCAAGGCTCCACTGGTCGTCGCAAACCGTTCCCCACTCCCCATTCATCAGGACTTCGACGCGACCTTCTCCAGTCTTGGCTCCACCCTTGAGCCTCACCAGGGGGTGCTGAAAGAGGAAGACCCACCAGGTGGGGAAACACTTATTGCTTGGGCTGCTCCAAAAGGATTCTGTAGAGCTGGGAAAAGTGTAGAAATCAAATGATCAAGGAACTACGAGGAGTTCCAGAAGATGTTATACAATTATGCAGGGGGCGGGGAATAGTTCTGCATGTTGAAACCTGCAGATCATCCCATAAGACTGAATGGTGATTCAGGAGAGCCCAAAGGAAGCACTTCTTCACCAAGCAGGTAAATATGGAATTTGCGATTGCGAGATAGAGGGAAGGCTGCCAATTTGGGCAGCTTTAAAAGGGGATTCATTAAATTCATGGAGGACACCAGTATCCATGGCCACTGATTTATGAGTCAGGGTAGACAGGGCGACCAGTGGCCCCTCCATCATGAAAGGAAATGTGCCTCGCAGTCCCAGTTGCAGGGGAATAAGATGGAGAGGGGACTACTGGACTTTCCATCGCATGTGTTGGAATTATATTTGCAACACATCTGGAAGGCACCTGGTTGGAACAGCTGCCATGAACATCTGGCTGGCCACTGAGGCTGCCGAATGCTGGGCCAGGCGGGGCTTGATCCAGCGGGGCTCTCCATGAGATCGGGCAGCCTTCCCAACCTTGCGCCTTCCACACCCGTTTGGACGGCAACCCAAACTGGTCGCGAGCCAAATCAAATTTCCCCATAAGGGTCAATGTAAATAAGGTTAATCCATTCTGTAAATATTTTTTTAATTACAAAAATCTGAAACAAAGTAACAAAGTACAGCACAGTAGAGAACACTAGCCTTGGGGAGCGGGGAGAGACGGGCGCGATCGCGGCCACGATTGCGATCGTATTCGTGTGGCAACATGGCCGCGATGGCGGTCGCCACCCAATGCAGAGTGCGTGAACTGAGGCACAATTTTTCTGAAATTTCTGTCTGCGACCTGATTTGGTTGTGAACTGAGGCGTTGGTGAGCCAAGGTACCACTGTATCTACCAAATCTATATTTCTCATCACTAGTCCTACTGGACCCTCTAAGTGCTTTACAACAATACATAACAAGGGGAACTGAAATAAAAACACTATGTAGTAAGCGAATAATAAACAGCAAAATGAAGATACGAAGGAGCACGTAGCAATAAACAATACGATACAGTGGAGAGTTAGAGATGAGAGATTAAAATAGGATAAATTTAAACAGTAGGGCTATATAAAAACGGAACACCTTTAAAATTATACAGACTAAAATTATTAAAATGTCTGGAGAATAAAGTTCTATGCAGCAGAAGCCCCAATAGGCAAACTTTCTACATTTGGGGGTGGGGGCAGGATTGCACAGTTTAGATTTACTTGGCACAAGGTCCAGATTTATTTAGTATATAATTTTGTATCATGTATAAATGTCTCATATACTTTGCATAAATAGGAATTAAAAAGAGACCTGCCCATGTCCACTGCAGACTATCACTTATTAAGACTTTGAGAGGGCCCCAAATCCCAGCAAGAAGATCAACTATTCACATGAGCCGTAGGAAATATTTTGAACAGACTGACAGATGATCCATCATCCAAGGACATGATGCACATACTTTCCCATAAGGTTAGAGGGAGAAAAACACATGTCCATTAAAATATCACACATCCAACAATTCCTGGTACTGGAATAAATGCACTCCCTTGATGATTTGCACAGTAACTGGCTGTCCCAGCAACTCCACCCCATCTGGCTTGGTTTGTGATTTAGTTCCGAAGAGGAGGAGGAGGAGGGCAGGAAGATTGATCCTGCTAATTTCAGGATCATTGTGTGGTGCATTCTGGAGCCAACCTTGCTTCTGACTATGCAGAAATTCCCCTAACTGGAATGTTTGCTTGCTTAATGTTCTTCATGGTCCATCAGTGGATGGTGGACCAAACTGAGACTGGGTTGCCCACTTTTGCCCTCAAAGCTGCTGCGTGGGTAGAGTGTGGGAATTCATCCCTGCCTCGCCACATTCATGCTGTAGCTAGGCACGTTACGCTCAGCCAATAGTATTGTAATTTACCAGCCAATAGTATTGCAACTTACCCAGCCAATAGCATTGTACTTCACCTGTGTAACCATATAAGGCTTGTGACCATATATAGCAATAAGTACGCTTCCTGTTTCCTGCGCCTGCGCATAAGCAATCAGTAAGCATTTTGAATCCTACGCTTGCGCACAATGATTAGGGAGTTGGCTGATTAACTCAATGGCGATTGGTGTAGGCAAATACAAATGTAACAATCTGTGAATTAATAAAAAGGGGCTGCCGGTGGTGAGGAAGGAGGACATCTTTAGGAGGACATCTTTAAGAGGACATTTTAGGAAGAATTCCTAAAGAAGAACTTCTTTGTTCTCCGGAGTACTCAACCGAGCATGCTTTGAAATTTTATCTCTCGTCTGCAGTGTTTTATTTCTCTCTCTGAACTCTCTCGCGCCGATTGTCGGAGCAGGCACTCCGACAGTAGAGCTGTCTTCTGATTCTGCAGCATCAGTAGAACCAATCAGTCAATCAATCCCGCCTAGAGGCACCTCTTCCCCCGGCCCTAAAGCACCTTAAACACCATTCAGCGCATTTTAGTTTACAGATTGCAACTGAAAACAGTGTTCTCTTCAAAGGTGAGAGGATGGGTCAGGGCAAGGTGAGGGAAGCCTCTTTATAATTGGCCAAAGGGGCAACCAATCAGCACTCTGCACAGCCAGTTGTGGAGGCAGGACAGAGATAGTGCTGCAACCAAGGCCAGCCAACCAGTGCCCTGCACAGCCATCTCCTCCCTGAAATGGCGCTGGCTGATCGCTTCTGATTTCAGTGCAGCTGGGAAGTTCGCACTGCTCTCCGAAGGGGCTGTGTGGTCCTGCAGCAAGTTCATGGACCCAGCTACGTCCATCTGGCTGTAACTTACACGATACTTGCATTCCCTGTGTGAGGATTTGCATCTCTGTGCTAACATAAGCAGTCAGGCTTGCAGCATTTTAAGCAAGAATGCAGGCCTGAATTCCCCAGGAATGGTGCTAGTTTGGCTGTTTTTACCAGCATCAAGTTCTCCTCTAAATTAAAAACAACAAAAGCCCTTGCTTGTACTGGATGTTCTCATGAACAGTTTATCAGTTACAAGCCACTGTTATGTAAAGCACAGGGATTCTGATGCACAAGTGTCCCCATTTAACATTTACATAATAAGAATAATCAACAGTCTGAAAGAAATACTGAGCAGCGAGTCCAGCCAGATAAGCAGTCAACTGGTTTGAACTAACAATTTAGAACAGGAATGTGGCAAATCTTTTGCCAAGAGCCTCACCATTTCCAGCAATAAAGGAGCCACACTGTCCTTAGCCAAAAGACGTTCTGAGTCAAAACAGGAGGAGAGCTATATAAATGAGGCACTGGAGGATTAAGAATGCTAATGTTGTTCCAGAAAACAATCTGGGCTATGCTACTGAAGTTGAAGGCAGATTTTAAGAGTGGGGGGGGGGGGAAGGGGGGCTGAAAAACATCTTCTGCCGACCTCCAAACATGCTCATCGGTTTATGTGCTGGGCAAACCAACTCTGGAAAATGAGGGCCAGCGGGTTGGTTTTGCATGCAGCGTGGTTTGCTCTGCTTCTGGGGAAGCCCTACTCTGGTCGGTCTCTTACTGTTTAGTGCCTGTAAGGACACCAGCACCACTTGGCCCCCAGTTCTCAGAGCAGTTTTGCAGGTTTACAAATTGTGACTTTGTTGGCGGTAAGGGGAAAGATGAGCCTATGCGTGGATGCCCCCTCTGCATGCACAACTGTGCAACCCACAAGAAGCAGGACAGGAAGAGGAGAAGACAGGCGGGGTGGGGAAGGCACTCTGATGTCCTTGGAGGAAAGGTGGGATAGAGATGTAATGAACGAATGAGAGCCCTGCAGATCTTGGAGCCACTGCCTCCAACTTAATGCCATGAGGATGGCTTAAGAGAATGAGGTCAGACACCGAATGTGGGAATGTGAGACCCTGCCCATGTGCTGACCATTCTTTGAGAGCCAGCAGAGTGTGTAAAGATCCACAACTTGTTATCAGCTTCTCAGAAATCCCACTCCCTCCACAAAGAACAAATGGGGTCCTTTCTCTTACCTCCGCCCGGAAAGCCTTTTGGAAGCCGCTGTGGCTGCTGGGGGCGAAGGCACGTCCGGGGGTGCAGCTCACCACGACTGGCATCCCGTTCTCACATGTGATGTTTCCCCGAGCTTTGCTGATGCGACCGCCCAGTTTGCAGCTGGCGATGTGTGCCTCTGTGCCCGTGCAGTCCATGGAGTAGGCCCAATACCTGTGCTTCCTTCTGTTTGCCACCATCCTTGAAGAAAAAGAAGGAAATTGAGACTGTCAGGGGGGTTCTAAGGAGTTCTTTTGGTAAGCCTTAAACCTTGCCTGGTAGCGGAGGGAGAGCTGGTGCAGTTCCCTCGTAAATGAGCTGCATGCCCAGAAAGGACAGCTGTTCAGATACGTGGGGATTTAATCAGAAAGGTAAGACACACATGTTGGCACAAGTGAATATTAACTCATATTTCTACTCCTTGATGTGCCCCCGTTGCTAACATGCATTTATTTATTTATTACACTTATATCCCATTCTTCCGCAGCACGGACTGAATGCTCTTCCCCACACCACCCCCATCCTATCTTCCCAGCAGCCCTGCAGAGCAGGCTTAGGTGAGAGAGGGTGCCAGGCTCCAAATCCCCAGCGGCTGTCATGGCTAAGCGAGGATTTGAATGTGCGTCTCCCCAGCCCTTGGACTGACACGCCAGCCAGGACACAGCACAAACACTCCTCTGCGTACGTGGCTGCAGCCTGTTATGGGGAATGGGAAGCCCCCTTTTTTCTCCTGATGACAAAAACATAGAAACACAGCGAGTGGTCCCCCGGGCCATCTAGTCTGACCCCACCTCCAGCCGGCCCTGCTCATATAATACCCAACAAGTGCTTGTCCAATCTTTCCTTGAACACCCTCACTGATGGGGCCTCCACCACCTCCTGTGGAAGCCCAGTCCAGATCCTAGGGGTCCTAACCATCAGGAAGTACTTCCTGGCATCCGACCTGAAACCAGTTCCTTGAGCTTTGCCCCACTGGATCACATCCGGACCTCCACTTTGGGGAAGATCAGGTCATGACCCTCTTCTGTGTGACACCCCTTCACATACCTATGCGTCAGTATAGGATCCCTTTTGAGTATAGCAACATGACCTGCCATCTTGGAACACATCCTTTCAAGGCTTTGGTGCCAAACACGTCCGTCAAGGACCTTCATGGGGGGGGGGGCAGTCATCTAATGGGTCAGAGGTGTCTTGAGAGCACGTAAGAGCAACCTGGTGTTTCCAGATGTGCTGAACCACGACTAAAATCATCCCCAGCCAGCATGAGAAATGGCCCAGCTGCTGCTGCAGTCAGCACATCTGGAGGGGCTCTCGTCTTCATGCCCTACTTGCCCGCTCCCTCAAACATCTGGTAGACTAGTGTGTGAAGCAGGACGCCGGCCTCAGTGGGCCTCCAGTTAGGCTAGAGGTGATGGGCACTGTAGTCCAACTCATGGACCATTGCCTTCATGCTCCCCTCGCAGCGCTCCCAGCTGCATGCGACACCGGAACAAATTAGCAGAAGGCTTGACAAAGCGTGCCAAGGAAAATGCAATCAGCAAGGAAGCTCCCCCAGGTCGCGAAGTTTGCCTTTCCTTTAATATAAACTGCACTGTTAGAGCAGAAACTAAATGACATTCCAAGGCGAGAGTCTGGCAGCAAAAGGGGCGATGAACGAGGCTGTTTCCTTCAGCAAAAAAGCCATCTGTGAAGCATTACGCCTCCCACCAGCACAAAGGGTGCTGCCTCACGTGGACTGCCCAGTTGTGGCTGGGTTTGCAAATGCAATTGCTGGGTTCCCTGGGCAAAAGAGCTGTGGGGGGGGGGGGGATCTCAGGGGAGGGCTCCTTTTAATCTCCTTCCCACAGAAGGACTGAGTCAGCTCGTTGGAACAGAGACCCACTCTGGGAACTGGGTTTCCAGCTGCGGAACCACATGTGAATTGGAAGACCTCACCCTTGGGACAAGGCTGTTTATTACGACACTATGTGGAAAGACACTGAGAAATGAGAAGCATGCTAACAAGCTGTGGGCTCACGTGTCGAAAAGGCAGGATCCAAGTGACCAGAAGCGTTGCTTTCCCTTTAAGGCAGTGAGTGCATTAAGGAACACATGGAGAAACCAGGGAGCTTTTGCTCAGGCCTTTTCCACATTTGCCAAGACAAGCGCCAGGATAGCTGCATTCTGCAGAAGATACTGGCCATGTTCCAGAGCACACAGTAAATCTGACATGAGGAATGGGCCAGGCCTGCTCCTGTTGCCCTGCATGAGCCAGACGGTCAGCTTGCACCCAGCACTCTTCCTTGGGAAGTCAGAACGCAAAATTGGGAACAGGGGACCAAATGGCTTCCCCATATGTTCTGAGGAACATGGAGTCATCAGGCTGGAACTTCAGGTTCTGCTTGTTTCCAGCCAAACTGGCCTCTTTGGAGACCCTTTTTGGAGTCCTCAAGTCATTGGCGGTATGGCAGACAGTGACACATGGACAAGCCTTTCTCAGTGGGTAGTGTCACTGTGGCCCTAGAGCAAGACACTTTCCAGGAAACCCTTCCTTCAGGAAGTCTTTCCCTGCCATCCGTGTGGCCACCAGCTGCTCTCGCTCCTCATCTGCTTTCTCCTCATGGCTGCCCTTGTTTGCTTGGCAAGTGGAAAGCCAGGCAGCAGGGAGGCTGCGGTGTCCCCTGCTCCTCCTCCTCACCACTGCCTCTGCCTGGGTCAGGTGGCAAGCATGAAGAGGAGGAACAGCCAGGCCCTGTGGGAGCAGCATCCTTGGCCGGGCCTCCAGCCCTTTTGCCAATTCTGGCTGTTGCCCTCTCCTTCGAATCCATTCTTTGCACAGACTGATCTCTGTTTGCTTTTTGCTGCCTTTCTGTGTTTGTTCACCTTTTGCCCCAGATCTTAAGTGGTTTTAACCATTTTCTTTACATCCTGATATTCCGACATTTTTTAATGAGTTGTTTTAATGTTACCGGAAAGTCTTTAGAGATGAAGAGAACCACGGAAACCAAGCCAGTCAGAAGGGATCTCCTGGGCTCTCTAGTCCGACCCCCAGCTCCAGCTGTCTCCACTCACGTGGTTGTCCAATCTTTCCTTGAACACCCTCACTGATGGGGCCTCAACCACCTTCCTTGGAAGCCCATTTCATATCCTAGGGGTCCTAACTATCAGGAAGTATAAGAGAAGGATGGAAACAGATGTCTTGCATGCAGACAATGCACAAGGAATCTCTCCCTTCTTTAAACTGGTCGATATGGCTGTTGAGGTGGAGCAGGGAAGGACTGACTGCCTTCCAGAATCTGATGCTCCCAAAATGTGTTGGGCTGCAGCTCTCCCCGTGTCTGGCCAGCATGACCATTGACTGTGCTGGGTGGGAAAGGTGGGAACTAGCTCATCCTATCTGGGAGGACTTCAGATAGGCATCCAATTGACTACTGCAGGATGCCAGCCTTCATCACTGGCGAGGCTGAGCATCTGTACAACACTGGCTACAGGCATGAGTTAAGACATAAGGTATCGCTTTAGCTAAAGAGCAGAAGCTGAGCTTTATGTTGGCAGAGCACCAAGTCAACTGAATCAGTGCCATGTTGAAAAGAAGACATTCATGCAGAGCAGTCTCTCAGCCCTTCTTCTGAGTAATCTTGTGTGTGTTTCTGGGTGTGTATGTGCAGTGTATGGCAGACTGAGATGTAAGTGGTATATTTCAGAGACCCAGAGTGGGAAAGAGCATTGGTGTAAACAGATGATCTTTTTTCCTCTAGTGCAGAACAAAACATCAGGACACCTGGAAGCTGTTATTTGCTGCAATATTATATAGCCATTCTGGATGTCAACAAAGAGCACTACAATATGGCTTCACATGATTTCAGTCCATGAACCTGTTTTTGTTCGTTTGGTAATTTCTCCCTAATGAAGTCCATGAAAGCTCACAGGCAGAATCCTGAAAACAAGAGCTTTGAGAATTGGGATCATGTGAGCCAATTGAACAAGGACAAACTCCACAAACAACATGCCTTCAGACTGTCTCCTGGCATAGTTGCTCCCTGTCTTTGGATGGGAAAAATAATGCAAACTATTTCTCAACTTAAGCTGTTCTACAGTTGCCGGAGGGCCTTACTGGTTAAAAGTGGTGGAGGAAATTAAAGGAAGAAACAAAAACACAGAATCTATTTGCCTGGATTTTTCCAACTCCAGTTTGGAAACCAGCAATTCTAAAGAGAGCCGTGTATGTGTGCTTTAGAAAACCTTACCCACCTTTGAGTTTTAAGAACACAATAAATCCTTCTGAAAGCCTTTGCTTACCTGTAGACTTTGACATTGTATTTCTTGTCAGCTGGAAACCCAAACATGCCACAGATCACACGAGTATTCCTGATGTTCCAGTTTTTGTCACAGATTTGCTTCCAGCTGCCTCTTTCTTTCAACTCCACGTAGCCCTCCGTGATGGGAATCCGCTTGCGGGAGGCAGAAAGGATGGGCCGTATCCGGACATCTTCCACATGAACGTTCATTTGCTAGAAAAGGAGGATGTATATTTTATCATTTAGCTATCACTTTGCTGCTTAGCTGTTGGCCACAACAAATGTATCAATCTACAATAAAATTGGTAACAGATCAAATATTTGTTATATAGATTTTTACAAAAGAAAATTTGTCTGTGCAAAAACAATAATTCAACTTTTCAACTGGGATCTAAATTGGTTTCTATGGTGTGGAATTAATCTGAGCCCCCCTTTTCAGCCACTACTCTGACCCCATCTGCTCCACAAGCTGGTCCCAAAGCTCTGAGGAACTTTACAAAGAGGATGGCCAGAACATTAGCTGAATCCTGCAAGCTTTCTGCTGCAGTCCCAGTGCCAAAATCTGGAGACAAAGCAGTGGGAAAAGGCACTGATTTCTCCTTAAAACAAGGCCTTCCAGGAGCATGATTCTGCTTTCTGACAAGGCATACAAAGCCCATGTGTCTGGTTTCACTGGAAAATCATGGTCTTGCGTGCACACGTGTGCTTGTGTGTACACGCTTCTGCAGCAAGTAGCATGTCCCACAAAAACACTCATGGGAGGAACTGTTGCTTATCCCAGCTTTGAACACAGAGAGATGCAATTCCTGCTTCCTCCCCAGTTCCCTGAGCACTGGCGATTCAGTTGATGCTCCCCTAGCTTCAGGTCTAGAGCCACTCCAGCCCATAAACCGTGGTCCCGTCTCAAGCTCTAATCAACCTCTTAAGACTATTAACAGGGCCGTCTGAACGCAGGGGCCTGATGGGCACTTGTCCATGGGCCCCACACTAATCTGTGTATGTTAACCCTTGGAAAATGGGAAAACTTCCAAAATTAACAGTAGTTGTAGTTGTCGCAGGGGCCCCAGCACACGGCTTTGCCCGGGGCCCATAATGCTGTTCAGACGGCCCTGACTGTTAAACAGAATGACCCTGATCCATCCACACCAGAAGGAGATGACGCAAAGAAAACCAAAGCCGCTGGCTAAAATGGCCCTGCTTGTTTCTCTTTCCGGGAGTGACTGGGTCCTGCCAGAGGCTGAAGATTGATTGGCCCATAGAATGGTTTCTCTAAGCTTTCTGTGAATTCAGTCCCACTCGTGGAGAGAACCTGGATTTCCTTTGGACAGAAGAGGTAAGGCTGGAGTGACGGAAGGCATTTTTACATGTTGTGCCTATGTGAGGACAACCGCAGGGCAAACCTCACCGCAACTTTGGCCCAGAGAGACTCAAGCTGAAAGGAAAACAAAGAATGAAATGCTTCTGGAAGTTCATGCTAATTTTTCAAAAGCGGTTGGTTTCCTTTATCATTACATCACTGCAATGGAATTAGTCCTTTCCAGCTCATGAATGTAGCAATGCGGAAACGGGTGGGGGGGGGGGAAGGTAGCATACTAAGGGATGGGGACTGGTTTTATTTTGGTTTTGAGTCTAGTGTTAGAAGTCAGTTGTCTTCTGACTGACACACACACACACACACACACACACACACACACCATTCCTGTAAAATTTTGTGCCTGAGAAAAGGTGAAGGTGCGGAGATGACTCATCTGGAAGCATCTATCCCTTGGACCCAGCGCTGGCACCTAAACAAGTTCTAACCAGAGAAGTGCTGGTCAGAACCTGTAAGCACAGCCTCTACCATTCCTACTCCTCCTTTATGTCCTGGCTACTGTCCCATGAAGGAAATGCAAATGCCGCGAGTCACGTAGGGAGCCAAGGAACCTTTGAATAATCCATTGATTCTTCATATTAGAGAGTGAGGAATTGCAGCTTTCCACAGCTTCAAAAAAATATCAACTTGTCCATACTCAGCACAGATTTTGGGGTTGGAAACAACTGAATGCATGAAAGGACAAGCTGATTTTGTTCCCTTTCCTATACACTGACAGCCTTTCTAGAATATAACCTGAGAGTTTGAGCTTAGATCCCCGGTTGGCCATCGTCTGAGTAGGTGGTCATGAATAGGTTCGCTTCTTTAGCTTCCATCTCTTAGAAGGAATATAAACAACCAACTTCCCAGAAATATGTGGACAAGATGAACGAAATGGCACTACTGAACAACCTTGCAACACGAAACACTGCCAGAGAAATTATCGCATTTACGACTTCCACAGTTTCCTTGTGGCTTCCAGATTCTTCTGTATTTATAAGTAATCTGTTCCAATGATGCAAAATGAGCATTTCTGTGTACACCGACTCCAGTTCAGCACTGAAAATGTTTGTGAGAATTTGCAAAATACTCTATCATGTCATGCTATATGCATCTGAGGTGATGTTGTCACTTCCATCACTAAAGAGCTTGCCCATTGTTGTGTTAATAATGCTCTCGGGCTAATCTGCACAAAATATTTATGACACCGCTTCCATTTCTATGCCTCCTTTCCAGTCTGTGTCCGAGGTGGCTCCCATTAAAAGGATTGAACCATAAAGGAAGCATAAAAAACATACAACAGCACAATAAATACAACAGAACCAGAAGCCAGAGGGGTTTTTTAAAGGCATATATCCTTAACCTTATATATCCTTAGAAAGCACAACAGGATGAAGGACACCCAGAGGAGAGTAGAATAGATGCCCAGGGAGCTGTCTCATGGAGACTGGGAGAAGGTGTTTCTAAGTCCTAAACTTACTGCCCGCATTGCGTAGGGGGTGTGTGGTCCTGGATCTACCAAACCCCTAATCCTAACCCTCATTCTCTTAACCCTAGGCCCCTAGCCTTACTCCCCCAACTGTCAGCTACCCTCACTAACCCTCATCCCTAGCCCCCGCCCCTAAAACTATCTTTCCATACGGGAGAGCTTTCTTCTCCATCTCATGCAGTCCCTATCTGAGGACCTTCTGGGATCAATACGTAGCAGCCTTCTGGGGCAGATCTGTCAGAAAGCCAGATGGATCATTCCTCATGCTGCCACTTGGCAGATCTCGAGCCAGCACTAACACTGGCAGATCTCAACTATTGGAAGGTATTATCATTTATCGTTATCATTTAATGACGCTTGTGGCTAACTCAAGGAGCAGCCAAATAGCCAAATGGCCATGATAATGCTTTGCGAAACCTGCCCTGGGACACACGATGCTTGACAGTGGATGCATTATTAAGGACCACACGATCCTTGCTGCAGGGAGTTGAGCAGATGGAAAAACACACCCTCCTGCAAGCTACACTGCATGGAAGCCTATTACAAAGGAACGTTATTATATTTCTTGTGGGCACCATGGTCTGGGAGCGGGTATAAGATACGGCAGGCAAAGGTGCGAAGGGCCTCTGTGGATGGCTTTTATTTTTATTGATTCTATGTTATTGTTATATATGGTTTGGTTTATTTGCTGCATCACTGTATGCATTTTAAACTGTTATACTGTTATATTGTTATTTGTTTTGTTGTAAACCTTTCTGAGAGCTTTGACAGCTGTGAATGGTATACAAAAGCGATAGATAGATAATACGGTTGCTCTGGCCCTTTGCCCAAGGCAAGCCAGCAGAACTGGGCAACTCGGCCATCAGGTGTCTCTAAAATAGGGGTGCACAACCATTGATCACCCCCATCGCAGCCTGCTGACCCAGTCTGACCCCATCCATTTGTCTCACAACACAGGGAGCAGAAATAATAATAATAATAATAATAATAATAATAATAATAATAATATTAATTAGAAATGCTGTTAGGAGCAGCAGGTATCACTTCCAGAAACGGAGAAGAACTAATTCCCTTCTACTCTGCCTTAGTTAGACCTCACCTGAAATACAGCGTTCAGTTTTGGGCACCCAGGTTTAAAAAGGATGCTGATAATCTGGAGAGGGTGCAGAGGAGGGCATCAAAGATGAAGTGACATCTTAGGATGCGAGGCTGAAAGGATTGGGCCTGGTGACATGACGGCACTCTACAAGTTCCTTAAAACCAGTCCCAAAGAAGGAGGAGGAGAGCTCTTTTCACTCATCCCAGATTGTAGGACATGGAACAATGGATTTAAACTACGGTACATCAGGTGCAGGCTAGACACAAGGAAGAATGTCTCGACTGTGAGAGCAGTATGATGGTGGAACCAGCTGCCAAGAGAGGCTGTGGGGTCTTCCACACTAGATGCAGTCAAGATGCAATGGGACAGTTATCTGATGGGGATGATGGAATGGTGTTCTGCACCAGCAGAGGGCTGGACTCGATGGCCTTCCTGGCCCCTTCTGACTCTATTATCCTATGATTCAGTTAAGGGAAGGAAAAGCAGAAGCATCCCTCAGTGTCCAATAAGACCCTCCCTCAGCATCCTTGCTTCCTGGATTCTCCACTGCTAGTGGACATCACCAAGGGATGAGAGTGAATTTCCCCTCTCTCAACCCCTGGCAAGATGGCCCTTTCCCCATTGCTAGCGGTGGCAGAGAAGCAGCTCTGCAACATACAGATTTTAGGACAGTGTGTATATAAAGCGCCATGTGAGGAATACACAATGTGCAGTGCATCCTCTCTCTCTTTTCCCAGCATCTGATGGCACTTTTGCCCAACCCTTAGTTTTTCATGAGGCTTTTCCAGTGATCGTGCAGCAGTGTGGTTATTTAAAGTTTCCACTGTCCATCCTTTCCATAATAACTCTGCTAGCACGTGCAGGCAGTGAATGGAAAAGAAGAAAAAAGAAACATTTGCCCGCAATGAGCTTATCACCACTCAAATGGGTTGCAAGTGGATGGCCTGAGTTTTTGTACCATATGTTGGCTTAGCTCTAAATGTTACCTTCCCAAAATGGGGCATGTAAACAACAAGCAATCAGCTCTTCTGAAACTAAGTTCGCTGAATTCAAATGTTTGATCCAAGGATCCTGGAATAAACTTTGGCATTAGGATATAATTAAATTTTTCTAATTTAAAACACTCCTTTTCCCTCCTTCTTTCTTTGTGGTACATATTCAGCTTTGGTGATCTTTGAAGAACAAGAGAATTTGGGTCTCTGTGGGATGCAGAAATGAATTCCTGAGCCTTCGAACTCCAAACCAAAGCTGCACAGGACAATCCCCATCAATGCACGTTGACTGCAGCTCAGCACGCAACGCTTTGCACCCCCTGAAGCTAAAACATGAATCTGGACCCTTCCTAGGAGGACTGAGTCTGTCACTCCCCCCCCACAAACCCCACCGTTTGGGGCACGTCTGAAGCAAGAGTGCAAAGCAATATTGGGTGATATAACCGAATCAGGCCTTGTGGTGGGGGCACACAAGAGAAGAACACAACGCCACAGTTTGAAAACAGCGTCCTCTGAATGCTCTGTAAACAATGAGTAAACAGAGGGTGGCAATCTCAGGAAAAACTAATGGGAAGGTGGCCCCGAGTTCTCCATTTTATAGAAAAACAGGCAGACTCATATTTTAACAATTAGGGCTACAGTTATCTTTTACTTGGCACAGATTTTCCAAAGTGTGCTGAGGGGTGAGCCAAGAATACACCCATCAGGATTCTTCTTTGCTCCTGTTGCACCCCAGTTCTTATTCCTAAAAGATTTCCATGGAAACAGAATGCTGTGTTAAAACAAAAAGACGAAAACTCTTTCCTCTTTTGTTCTGATTTTCATCCTGTGCTGGCTAAGGACACATATGACCAATTTCTTAACCATTCTGTCTAACTTCTGTCCACAGAGGATGCTTCAGCCTCCTAATGGATTTACCAGGTCAGCACAAAATAGCATTGTTAAATCTTCCAGACAAGCTGACGGAAGTCTTGGTACTCTTCCTACTCCCTGATTTTTCTTTGATCATGTACGCACTAATTTTATACCCCAATATATCTGGTTGGGTAGTATTACATAGGCAAGAGTAATGGAGTAAAAGCTATCTCGTGAGTGCTTTAACAGACGTAGGATTACACTTTCTCCTGGAAAATGAAGGGGTGCCGAGAAGGGGAATGGAGAAAAAGGAACTCTGATGTAACACGAGGTAAAGGCAGCTACACTCGGATCCTGTATTAAAATGGAAGAAACATGTCCAGCTGTCTAACTGTATTAGCTGAGTTGCAATGGTTCATCAATTCATTCGGCAGATTAATTCAATGAAAACATTTTGAGGAATGAAATAGCAACCCCTTGGTGGACAAGGCAACAGGGCAAAGGTTTTATTTTTGGGTTGGGGTCCTGCAAGACTTGGGGCTCCCCTCATATGTGTTAACACCAGTCTCTTGTGTGTGGATGGTGCCTTTTTGGCTCTGGGTGTAGTTCTCACAGCCTGAATGTTTCCAACAGAAACAATTATGTCTCTGTGTTATCTGGATTGTCCACCAGCAATACAATAACCGTTGCATATGTTGTGTTGGAAAAAATACATTTCTTGAAAACTATCCAATCGCCTTGGTAGGCTTGGATGATTTCCTTATGTTTCAATGGTCTTTAGGTAGCAGTTAACTTGAGAGCCATGGATAATGATGTCTAAATATCTGAAAAGAGATGGGCTGATGGAGAAAACATTTCTTATATGCAGTGCAAGACAATAAAATACTAGGTTGGTTTGAAAACTGGAACAGTGTCTGTGCAAGTTTCTCATCAAAGAGTGAGTTATTGGGTAAGGTTGCTTCCCAATTTCCAGCAAGGCTCTCATGTCTTAAACAGCTGCAAAATAGGCAGAAACCTAACAGGCAAAGTGATGCTGAATTTCTGCATCTCAGGCCGGTTTTCAAGATATGGACCTGGCCAGAAAACATAAATGGGTGGCTTGCTTTTGTACCTTTCAGATATCAGTTACCTCAAGGTCTGTCATAAGATGGGCCTAAGGGCCAATATCTGCCCCCAACATCCTTTGGGCAGTTGCTGGAGGGCCAACCGCCAAGAGAACCTGACATGGACACTTTTCAAAAACAAAATGCCTGTTATCACTCCCAGGCAGCCACCATCTTTGTGTTCCTGTTTGACAATGCCCTGGAAACTGGCTGCCAGGTTTTTGTGATGCCAGCCCTGTTTTTTCACCTCTGCATTCTGGAAGTCAACTCAGTTTGAGGGGGATTATGGGAGGAAAACGTGGTTGCTGCACAGATCTGTTGCTGTCACAGAGCCAAGTCCCCCAGGCTTCCCGCAAACCCGGGCAGATAGCCCATTGCTGTGAGCTGAAGAGCACAGTCTTTGGATGCAAGGGACCCAGGTTCCATCACCGGCATCTCTAGGTAGGCAGGCTGAAAAATCCCTTGTGCAAAACCCTGGAGAGTTGCTGATATTGGGTATTGACCTGTTGGTCCACATAGACCAATAGTCTGACTCAATATGAAGCACCTCCTGATGTTCCCCACTGTGCTACTAGCTCTGGGCTGGCTGTTTGGATGACAGCTTTCACCATCGCTGCCAGATACCAGCCCCATGGAGCCAGAGGCCCATGTCTTTGAGTCTGTAGACCTCCACTGTTCAGCCAAAGAAGCCATGGACCTCCTCTACCCTTTTTTTTTTTAAATTCCTGAAGGCTTTGTTCCCATAGCCCTTCCATCCGACCGCCACAATCCAGGACTCTCCTGTCCCCGGGGGCCTTCCAGTTCATGCGTCTTCTTTCCCACCCTCCCTTTCCTGCTTTGCCTGATATGAACGATCACTTTGGAAACGGCGACCATCAACCCTGGGCCGGATCACTCCTTCAAGTGAGTCAAGTCACAGGAGTCTTCCATGAACTCAGCTTGGCCGTCTGCCCCTCGGCTGTAGCTGCTGTTAGCCAAACTCCTGACAAGCTTTTACCTGGTAAGTGTAGCTGGCTTTGCCAAAGTTCTGTGCGTTTTCTCTTTTTTTGGCCCTGTGGTAATTGCCTCCAAAAGATGATTTAAAGCAAATGTAAACAAATGTTTCTTCTTCGACTAATCTATTACCCTTTCCAATTCTAAACAACTCTTTGTAAGCAATAAACTTTTCCTAAGCAAAGGAAGCACCTGGTTAAAAATCACAATGTTATATTACTGGTTGAACAGCCCAAAGATTTCCTGAAGAACTGCTGTATTTAGAAACATAGTAATGAAGTGAGTCTCCTGGGCCATCTAGTCTGACCCCTGGCTCCAGCTGGCTCCACTCATGACATGCCTACCATTGGGGTGGAGTGGCCTAGAACAGTCCTCTCAGCCAGACCATCCCAACTCCACCTTAGTCTGGTCTAAGAGGAAGGACCCCCCCCCCATATTTCACAACCAACTGCAGCTCCGCCCAACAGAAGAGATCTCAGTTGCTTCTTGCTAGGTGCTGGCACTGAAATGACACCTCAGGACCAAGAGCCTCCAGTTAGAAACCCCCAGTGCCCACCATTCCAGCCATGCTAGAGGGGCGATGGGGAGGCATGGTCCTGCATTCCCGGCGGCTCACAGTCTGGTAAACTATGGCTTGGCATGTGCAGAACATGGCTGGGAGCGGCTGTTGCCCGGTGGGCAGCTGGAGAGCTCCTGTGTCAGCAGAACCCTGGATGAGATGGGGCCAGGCTGTTCTTACGGCTCGGTGCAGGCAGGCACGATGAGCAGCCCGCGGCCACTGCAGCCATGATGGAGTCATGGAGACACCATCCACACCTCCCCTTTTGGTGGGAGCTTCTGCAGTTAGTGCTGGTGGTGTGCACAGGTGTGTGGTACGTATGGAAAGCAAAGGTAATTGAGTGTGCTTGCACACATTTGTGGGTGTAGGTGTGCGTGAGGGTATGAAGGAATGCAGAGGGCCAGTGGCTACCTATCTATTTTCTATAGAAGATGCCAAAAATTGAACTGGGGATCTTCTGGATTCTGCCACTCAGTTATGGCTCCTCTCCTTACTATCTTCACATCCTGACCCTTCACTAACCTCTCCCAGTTTTCTTGGGGAGGGGGCAGGATGGATGCTCCCAGCCTTCTGTCTAAATTTTCCCATGGGCCTGGACAGCCCCAGCCATCTGGTGATCCTTCAAGAGACCGCAGAATCCAAGGAATGTCACACGAAGCATATTAAGTATGTACTTAAGAATCTCAGCCTAATGCCATCTCAGATGTGACACAAGGTCCTACGTAAGAGAGCGCTGCTCAGATATCTTTCTCAGTGGGCTGCATATACATGGTAATCTCGGCACAGGATCCCCTTCCCTCTTCCCTTCTGTTTTCATGCCTTGCATACCTCACGTTCTTGCGAACTCCAGGAGAGTTCAGTTCACTCCCGTTATGGTGAAAGGGAGGAAAACGGAATTGCACTTGCAATCAGCAATCAGAGGATCCCTCGGTCAGTTGACTCGGCTGTTGGTGTAGCAACTTTAACAAAATGCAGAATGGATTTTGCATTCAAACATCCCAAACATCCCATTCAAACATCCCAAACATCCCATTCAAACAAGTCAAACATCCCATAACAAGATTTTTAAAAGAAACATGAACTACAATGAGTACAGGATACACCCCAATTCCTTCAAATATGGAAGCTGAGATAACTTACTGGGAGGTAACACCAAAAAAGGCACCCTCTGGAAGTGTCAGAACACAGCACCCATCTTTCCCAGCCAGCATGGTCAATAGGTATGGTGGCTGAAGCTGAATGAAGTTATACATTTGCAGGATGCCAAAGAATTATTGCATTGCAATTACACCCTGCCTTTCTTCCTCTCACAAGGAACCCAAAGCAGTTAATAGGTTCTTCTGCTTTCCATTTTGACTTCACAACAACAGCCCTGTGAAGTAGGTTAGGCTGCAAGTCTGTGACTGGCCCAAAGTCGCCCAGTAAGCTTCAGAGAATCATACAGTTGGAAGGCACCTAAAAGGCCATTGGGTCCAACCCTCTGCTCAACACAGGACTCAAGTCTCCCATCCAGATTCTAACCAGGCTGGACTCTGCTTAGCTTCCAAGATTAGGCAGGATCAGGCATTTCAGGCTATACAGAATACCTACATGGGGATTGGAGCCTGGATCTCCTGAGTCCATCTTGCTGAATATCAGCTGTCCACAGTTTTGGGCACAGGTTTTCTTGGCCTAAGATCCCTTTAGCTGAAGTGGCCCGAGATGGCCTCCCACAGGGTTTCTGCACCGTGCTACAGCCTGACTATGAAATGATGCTTCAGTGGCACTGGTAGGAGGTTTCCTCTTGGGGCTGCCAGCAACTATGGGATGGGGGAAGATGCTTGGCACTGCAGTGTGGAGGAAACAGTCATGCGCCACTCTTCCAGTTAATCCGCAATTATTTATTTTTTTCAAACCATGGACATTAACTGTTTACACATAATTAATGCCACTTTTCAGTTTGACCCCCAGGCAGACTGTTTGCTCTGCGGCCCTTTGGGCTGGAGGTGCAAAGATGGGGCTGGGAGCCCATTCCGTAAGCTTTCCTCTGGCCCCTTGCAGTGCACGTACACACGCATCTGGGCGCCGAGCTCAGTTTGTGCAAGTCAGATGCCACGTGAGTAAACCGCAGCAGATGCTAGGGAAATCCCAATTACAGTGTTAAACACATAGCACCCACTCGGTGACCTCATTGGAAAAACAGCTGGAAAGCGGCTGGGATGATGCAAGCGAGATGCTTCCCCCACAGATAAATATTGTTCCAGCCCTAACCACAAATTACTCAGCCTCTCAGACAGAGATTTACCCTATCTTGTTGCAGGCGTTTTCCCCAAGGGCCCGGCGAACAGGCCAGCTTTTACCTTTACTCATTTCTGCCAGGCAGCGTTCATTCATTCTGCCTTCTGCTCCCTGACAAAACGTGGGAGGTTTTTAAAAAACCAGAATTCCATAGTACCTGTGCTAATTCTCATTAGCACTAGTTTGCGCTTGTGCAGAAATGCACTCAGGTAAATGCGCGTCTCTCCTGCCACATTTTGTTCTAACTGACCCATTTGCATGACACAATTGTCTAGAGTTATGCAACCCAGGGGCTGCCTTGTTCAAGTTGTGATAGTGAGACCGGTAGCATATTTGTTAGCGTTCACCCCAAGGTCTCAGGAGGGAAGGCCTCCATGATTACCTGCAAGTACGATCCGTCCAGCTAGCGAGGACTTTTGAGCACACCTGTACGGGGCTGTGCACAGAGGTTCTCAGTGGGTTGGGGAGCCAGTGCATCTCATGCCTAGCGCACATCCATATGAAAGTGTGTGCATGGACAGTAAGGCACCAGTGCGGAGGGCAAGTGGCCATTTCTTCAACTGTAACTGCTCAGGTGTATTTGGAGCAGTTGGTAACACATCTTGGTTCTCATCCGTGTTTACCCTGAGATAGTGAGCACGTGTTTGGCTTCTTGGTTGCTCAACCTCTGCTCATAACCTCAGGCAGCTCAGTCTTCCAGTACATATAAACAGATCCACATTGCTCTTTAATACTCCAGCAGTTGCCCTAGATATTTTATTTGAGGTGCTCTATTATTTTACTGTTTTTTCTTTTTATCTTATTCATAACTGCTTTATTGGAATTCATGTATTTTTATACTCTACTATTGTAGGTCAACCAGGAGAACTTTTGGGTTATGGGGCAGCATAGACATGGAAATAAATAAATAATAAAATATTCTTAATTGCAAGATGGCACAGAGCAATACCATCCCCACCAACTGCCTGGTTTGCATCTCACAACCACTGAGTTGCGTGCCTGTTTTTAAAACCTGGGTGGTTGGGAATGAGCGAGTGTGCTGGTGGATACTGCATTGAAATCATTTATTTATTTGGACTTCAGCCTCTTTTGCTTACACTATTGCTTTCTGGCATCAGCATTGCACCCAGACTATATAATCACCCCATCATTTCATTTACTGAAAGTGGTAAGTGGCACCAAAACCAAGTCCATTAAGAAATTAAGTGTTTTCACTCCCATGAATAACTTGGGGAAACCAGTGCACTGCCCAGATTGCAAAGCTTAAGGCTCAATCCTATGCATGTTTAGGATGCAAACACGCAGCATTTCCCTCGTCTAGCCAAGTTGGATAGAGAATGCAGAGTGACACAAATTCTTTTCTTTCTGAAGATGTTTAGGAATGTACCTTCAGTACAATCAGAGTAATACATCTGGAATTTTTTGATCCGCTAAAAATGTGATCCCAGTTAATTGGGGAGCTGATTTTAAAATGGGAGAATGTTGAAAATGCAAGTATGTATAAACATGAGGGCAGGCCTCTGGAAATGAGAGGGACTGCGATTTCTATCTCACCTACAACAGAACGATTTGTCTGCCCATAACTGTCCTGGTGCTAGAATTCAGAACCACAAAAATTCTGTTTACATAGTGGTTTGATATATTTAGTAGCAAGACTTATAATAAGCAGAAAAGGGCAGAGACAACAACAAATATTTTTCAAAGGAAGTTCGAGGGGAAATTCTTTCAAGAACTCTTCTGTGTGTGTGTATGAATGTGTGTCAGCATGATCGCCTGGTTGACTTTCCTGTGTCCATTCAGGGCAAACTGCTAATGAGCACATTTCAACTATGCTTGCTAGGCAACATCGGGCGATGGCATGAGCCGCATGAAAAAGCGAGCATCCAATGGAAACCGATACACCAACTCGCCCAGTGAATTCCAAATAGGGCCAACTGGAGCTTGTTGATCTCGCTCAGCCCTTAAAACTGAAGAAAATGACAATATTTACATGTTTAGCTGAGCATTTCCATGCAACAACATCCGATTGATGGCTGATTAGTTCCCCTCTTCCTGACGTCAGGTGCTTTCCTTCCTCTCCGAAGGGGCTGTAATGGAATTATGGGGCACATGCTTTGCACACAGAGGGTGGAAGGCCCCATTTCTGGCATTTCAAGGTAGGGCAGGAAAAATGGCTGCCTAAAACCCGGGAGAGTTGCTGCCAGTCAGTGTTGACAATACTAGGCTGTATGGCCCAGGAGGAGCTCCTCATGCTCTTCTGTTACCCAGCATGTAGAGGTGACAGGAGCAGCAGAAAGAAGTGGCCATCCTTGAAAAAAATAGAAATAAGAAGCATGGGGACTGCCGAGCAAAGCCGCAGCCATTTCTGCCTGCTCGGAGTGCTTTCGGACCCATAGCTGCCCCATTACTGAGCCCTATGGTCACTCAAGCATCAACCTTCCCCTCTGCAAAGGAACGGCACAGGCTTCCCCACTCTGGTACCCTCCATGCTGGCTGGTGGATGCTGGGGACTGTAGTCCAACATAGCTAAGGAACACCTGCCTTGGAAGACTAGCTAAAATGCCCATATGCTACGGTTTAGGTAAAAGCTGCATATGCGAACTTAGGCACAGAGATCCACATTTTGACATAAAAACTGCAATTTAAACAGAAACATAGTACAGGCCTTACCCGAGGCGGAAGGGGGGTGACTGGGAGACCCACACATCCTCATGTTACTACAGATGTGCAACTCGAAGGTGAATTTCAGGAAAGCAGCATTAAAAGGGCAAAGCCAGACAAATCAGTGAGATCCATTTTCAAAGAGGCATCTGCAGCCATGTGCAGACTGGGCCGGGTGGGGATGTTTCCTGTTTCCCCCAGCACCAGTATCCTGCCCCCCATGTAGGCACTTTCTCTTTGCAGAGCAAACAGCAGCCTCCAAGGGGGAATGGGTCTTGGACCGTTCCCCTCCACTCCAGCAGCTATTTAAGGCTGCGAACAGGATGCAGAGAAAACGGGACCCCGAGTTCCATCACTGGCCACATCTAGGCAGCCCTGGTACAAACCCCAAAAATGTGTGGGGATACGCGACACGCAAGCTCAGGAACGAGTCACAGAAACGGCCGTGCCCACGTGCCCCATTTCAGCCCAGCTGCAGTCCTGCCATTCTGCCCAGCAAGAATTAACTGGCTGCTTCTTCTCTTTGGAGGAGCAAATGCTGACCATTCTCCAGTTTTCTGTGGTGGGCAGGAAAAATGTTTGCATTAGTTCTGCTGTGGAACTGAGGTGGCATTTCAGTGAGTTCTGAAGGGGGAAACATACCTCTACCAGGGAAATAAAAGGACGCTTCATCTAAACGCTTAGACAGTGTCTCATTTGATACTATGGAGGGTGGAGGCAACCGGTAAATGCAGTTGGCTCTTGCAGACAGTCTTGCCCCTGGCTGCACATACAGAATTAGGAAAAAGGATTGCAAAGGTCTGCCAGCTTGGCTGCAAAACAGCTAGAGGGTCTCCAGAAGAGCACTACAATCAGTGCTTCTTTGCAGTGGGAGAAGGCCAGAACTGTGGGCACCTTGTGGTCCTCCAGATGCTTTGACCTACAGCCCCCATGATCCCTCACTATTGGCTATGCTGGCAAGGGCTGATGGGAGCTGTGGGCCAAAGGTGCAGGAAATGCGCATCAACCAAAAGTTCTCTGATTGCTCGGTGGCCTGGGACTATATATTGAGTCCTTTCATGGAGTGGTCTTCCCCATAAAAGTTGACGCTCATGGAAGAGAGTGCTATCTAAATACATGCGCGAGGAACCCACTGCCTGGAGTGTGTTCAAGCCAGACCAGGCCAGCTGAGCACGGCCCATCCACGCCTCCCAAAGAGCACGCGACACAGGCGTGTCTGGGCTCCGCAGAGGCATTTGCTGCAACTTAGGGCAGAGCTGGGCTGCCAGCACGTGGGGCGATGAGAGCTGTAGTCCAGCACAGCACAGGCTGTGCATACTTTTAATTGGACGTACAAACAGGAGCAGGCTAGGAATGACCCCTATTGGACCACACCGCTCGCCACGGAGACCAGTTATGCGGGGTCCTTGCACAGCTGGCCCCTCGCTTCCGAAGTTCCACCTCAAGGGAGGTGCTGCTGGTCTCCCCGTGATGGCTTTCGGCAGAGCCCTGCCGTCTCACTTGCTCCTGGCTGCTTTTGGACGCTGCTGACTTTTACACAGTTTCTTTTGTTTTTTGGTGTGTTGATCATTTGCTTTCGTTTTAGCTGGGCTGATGTATGCATTACAGGGCATGCTAAATCTTCCTTTCCAGAGGGACAGCTGCAGGATTGTGCTGCAAAACAACCAAGTATTGTGCGGAACCTCAAAGGTTAAGCAACTGAGTATAGCAAAAGCTTCTGTGGATATGATGTCCATCAGATGTCCAAAGAAACTCAGGACAGATTGCATTTGCTAGTTTTCCAAATATCATATGATTTGCTGTTCCTGTTATTTCCACTCTGCTTTCATTGTATCATCCTGTTGTGAGTTCAACCCACTGCATTATGTCTGAAAGCTGATAAGGGGACTTAGAAAACCCTTCAAGAGACAAATGAATCCTTTCCTCGACTGGGTTTTGCTCATCTCCCAGTTTCCCCAGCCCAAGCCAGATTTCGAGGCCAGAATTAAATTCAGCTGGAATCAAGTGCAGGCAGAAGCAAGGTGAAAACAATCCCACCTGACTTCACAGTTCCCCCATGCAGATTCCTCTGTACCTCCAGATGTTACCTAGCAAGGAGAGGTTTGGGAATGAACATTTGCTATGCTATTGTACAGTGCTAGTTTAAGCTTGTATTGATGTTTCCAAAAGGTCTGAAATAAGAGTCAAACTGAGCACAAGACAGGATGAATGGGGCTGCAGGAGGTCCCACCTGTTTCCAGGCTAACCCACAAACACGGGTTGCAAAAACACTGGTACAGACCAGCCAGAAGCAAATAAGTTTCCTAAGAGAACAAGGATCCATGTTCCTTGCTCCTCCGTGACCGTTTTCATGCTTTGCCTTTCTGCAAAGCTCTTAGGTTGTGCAATCTCTTGGAAAGAGTTAAGTCAGTGTAAGCCACTGACTCATCAGGCCAGAAAGTAATGGCCTTGAATTAACCCCCTGCACTTTGATCCTTAGGAAATGGGAAAGCAGAGGGCCTGGCTTGCATGATTAATACCTGAAGCATCCCAGAGAAGGCTGGCCTCTGTCTAGACCACTCTGTATCCCCCCACCCCCGCCTCTGCTGTGAGAATTCAGCTGTGGCCCTGGGGAAGTGCGTGGGCTGCCAAAGTCTTCCCCTTCGCACAGAGTCACCCCGGGAGCATGTGGCTGCCGGAGTAAAAAGCCTCCGACTCATTCCAGGGCCAGCTTGACGCAGCCAGCCTTACTTGGTGTTCCCGAAGGCAGCAGCCCAGAAGCAGCATGTGGGGAAACGGGACGTAGAGGCCCACGTAGTACACATCTCACATGGTGGGGACCCATGCTTCTGGGAGAAACACGCTTGTCTCGAAAGGGAGTCAAACCTTGGACTGGCTCTTCCTCCTTCCGGGAGAAGCCGTCCGTGCGGGGCCATCACCCGCTGGCTTTTGCTTTTGCACGAGGGCCAGCTCCGAAGCCAGGCATGCTTGGGCCCCTGCTGGGGGTCCACGGATCAGCAGGGGCCCAGGAACAGAGTGGCTTGTGGCCTTATCGCCACGGCCTGCTTGTTCACCTGGCTCTGGCTCCGGCCTGGACAGCAGGGGTGGTGCAAAGGGGAGCAGGACATGCGCTGCCCGCGTGCCCCCTGGTTGCCTTCCTGATAAGCAGGCAAGGGGTGAAAAAAGGGAGGAGGAAGAGAGGCAGCCCCTGGTGATGGAGATCCACTGAGTGCGATTTGCCCAGGAGGCTCAGACACCTGGAGCCTGCCCGGCACACGGCAATTCCCTCCCATCTTCCTGGCCAGAGCCTGCGCCCCTAATTGGTTAGCCCTTCCAGCAATCATGAAGCCCAGCCCGCCTCTGCATTACTCAGAGGGCTATTTCAAGCTAAAACAGCATCCGCTGTTAAGAGGGCATCACATTAGCATTTAGATGCATCAACAAGGCAGGCCTCTTCAGACAAAAGCAGAAAAATACCCCCTAGCACATTTCTATGGGGGGAATGAAATCTTCACTGAAATCTGAACCAGGTAAACATGCAAAAGTGGGGGGTTTGGAAAAACAGTGTGTGCCACAGCAAAAAGCTCTCCCCCATCTTTATCCACACACTATTATTACATTGCACTTATATCATGCTTTCTCTCCTCTTGCAAGGCACATAGTCCTCCTGCGCTACATTAGAGCCTCAGAACAGCAACCCTGTGAGGTAGGTCAGGCTAAGAAGGAGGGTCTGCTCAAAGCCACGCAGTGGCTGAGTGAATCCGTACTTCTCAGGTCTTCCTGTCCAGCCCTTCACCACTGCATCACCGTGGCTCTCGAAAATCACCAGAGTGATGTGATAATATATTCCTCAAAGGACATTACTTCTGAATTTCCCTGGCTTAGGACAGAGTAAAAGAAACCTCACCTTCTGCCTCCTTTGCCCGATCAACGCAGCCAATCTTTATTTCATTTTACTCCTCTACTGCCCAATAACCCAAAGGTTCTCTGGGCAGCCTGCAATTGCTTATCTCCTGCCTGCTGCAGGATCCATCCCTCAAGCCGGCTTTCAGCACGTCGAAAGCAAAGACGTGACTTTGGTGTTCCCCCAGCCCATGAGCACCATCTCCAGCAGGGCTTTGGCACGGGGCTAGGCCTGCAGAGCCCCACGCGGCCAACACCACCTGCTTTCGCATCCTGCCTCAGCTGGGATCGGATTGTTCCCTTTGAGCGTTCCTTGAAATGGAGAGGGAACAGCAGGTGCCCTGCCTGCATTTGCAGAGGAAAGAATTGGAAACAACTTGTCCTCACAGGCCTAAGCAGAGCTGCGGAAGTTTCCGGGGCTGAGCCCCTTTAGTTCTGAGCCTTGCTCACCTCAATTTGGTTGGGCAGAGAGTCGTCCAGTTTGAAGCCAGGGATGCGCTGCTCGCTGCAGATCACGCCCACGTCCTCGGTGTGCTTGCAGTCCGACACACCCCACCCATTTGAGCCACAGGCGGCCAGGGTTGCTTCTCTGCCTGTACAGTGGACATTGTCCAGCCAGATTTTGCCTGTGGAGGAAGAATATTGAAAGAGAAGGAAATAAGAGACTGGAAGCCATCCTCAAACTCTGCCACCCCTTACAAGCACCCAAGCTTACGATCATGTGAGGACCTCTTCCAAGCGCCTCTGCCCAATAGGCAAGCTTGGTGGCTACAAGCAAGAGGGTCTTTTTGGTGGTGGCTCCTCATCTATGGAATATTCTCCCCAGGAAGGTTCACTTGGCATCTCCATTAAAATCTCTGGGGCTCTTGGCAATGACCTTTTTATTTGCCTGGCATTTAGGAACCCCTTTGTCTTGTTTTGGTGCACTGAGAGTTTCCTGCTGTTTTCCTCTATTATTTTACTTCTGACTTTCTACACAGCTGCTATTTTTATCCTGTTTTTATCTAAGTTGGCAACAGCCTCCTCCTGCCTTCTGCAATCCTAAAGAAATACGTGCAGATTTTTGCCAGAGGCAAAAGGGGAAAGACCAAAATTTGAGCCCCTACTGCTAGTAAACTAAAGACATTTCCACCTTTTTAACAGGAAAAAAGTCAGCAAACCACATAAAGATCCCAGGTTGTGGAAACAGATAAAGCCATTTGGAGTAGAGCTGAGGAACCCCACAGATTTGGTCCATCAGCTTCAGCTTCTTCACCCTGTTTCTACACACTCATCTGGGAGTAAGTCTTTTTGAAATCAATAGGCTCACACTCCTAGTATGGCAATTATTTCACAGTTTGTTTTTTCTCCAATAGAATTGGTAATGGTATTCTGCACAAAGGGTTTTTAAGCAAGCCTTTATCCACCCTGTGGGATAAAGTGCGATGGGCCAGATCCCACTCTGGACATGGTGGTCTGCTTTTGATGACCACTTGCTAGCAGAAGGCCAAAGAGAGGGCAGAAATATCCTTCACTTCGCATGAGTGGGGAATCATCTACCTTCTCCTTTGCCGTATTTGGAACCAGGAAACCAGGATACGGCCTCTTCGTAGCCCATCTCCCGACAGGCCACGTGGGCGGAGTAGAGGGAGAAATCGTCATCACAGACGGTGCCCCACTCGGACTGGTAGAAGACCTCCAACCGCCCTTCGTTGTGCTTCCGCTTCTGCCCCACCAAGCGCAGCTGGATCTTGGGGGTGTGAGCTGGGGCTGGGTCCTGCTGGGGCTGGTGCGCGGGTCTGTGGGGCCACTGCTCGTACTGCGCCCGGGCCAAGAGGGCCAGCTGCGCCAACAGGAACAAGGCGGCCATGCAGTGGTTCAGGCTGAGCTCCAGGACCCTTTCCATTTTGGTCCCCCTCAGAAGCCGGGAGGCAGCTAGGCAGGTCTGCTGGGAGGAAAAGACATTCAACATGGAAAGGACACGTGTGAGAACACAGAACGGTTGCTTTCCCCCTCACTGGGGGGAAAGCTGGCTCAGAGGCACGTCTCCCACGCCCGAGGATGGCAGTGTTGAGTGAGGACGGGGTTAGCATTGCGGGTGACGCGCCACAGACCAGTTTGTGATATGGTCCCACATAATCGATACGTCTGGTTTATGCTGCTCTTCAGATATCTACCGTATTTTTCGCTCTATAAGATGCACTTTTTTCCCCCTCAAAAGTAAGGGGAAATGTCTGTGCGTCTTATAGAGCGAATGTGTGTGTGCCCAACGCCCGGGACACTGCCGGCCGCCTGCACCACGTGGCACCACCTGGCCGGCACGTGCTCAGCACGCCCTGCTCCGCCCCCCCCCCCGGTGCAGGTGGGAGCTGTGCCGCTCAGGGGGAGGCGTGCGGAGGAGGAGGAGCTGGTCTTCCCCTTTAACCCGCCGGCTGCATGGAGAGACGGACTGCTCACCCCCACCGTCTGGGAAGACCTGCCGCCACCGCCACGCCACCCGGAAGACCACAGCCGGCACGCTGCCGGCCCGGCTGCAGCACACCTGACCGGTACGCGCTCGGCGCACCCTGCTCCTCCGGCGCAGGTGAGAGCTGTTAATCACAGGTTGGTGCGTGTTTTCAAATGGCAACCCGTCTTTTAATGAAGCCCATGGGGAAGTGATGGGGAATGTGCCTGTGATTATCAGGAAGCTTTCCATGGATCCCTCCTCTAAAAACTAGGTGCGTCTTATGGTCAGGTGCGTCTTACAGAGTGAAAAATATGGTACATATCAGACAGTACTGATGTCATTTTTTTCTTGTTTCTGTTTGGTTTGCTTTATTTTGTGTTGGCAAAATGAACAAGAATAAATAAATAAGACACCCCATACATCACGGCTGAAGAAGCACCTCACATCCATGCCTTGTAGTGGCTCTTCTGCTTGGTCTCCCTGTTTGTTTATGCTTTATTTATTAGATTTATATCTCACTTTTTTTTACAATGAATTCAAAGCAGCTCCCATTATTCCCTTCCTCCTGCTCTCAGGCTTATCCCCACAACAACAACCCTGCGAGGTAGGCTAGGCTGAGAGTCTGACTGGTCCAAGTCACCCACTTGGCTCCATGGCTAGGCAGGGACGAGAAACCAGATCTCCTAAGTCCCAACCCCACAGTCTCAACTGCACCACACTGTCTTTCTCTCTGCTCAGTTTATCCAGTGGCAGTACTCCTCCCCTTGGAGAGCAATTACATTTCCCACAATGCTTCAGAGGGATGTTACGCTGGGGGCATTATGGGAAATCTAAAATGGTGTCTGCTGAGCCACTGAAAAGTAAAGGGCACTGGGCCCAAGTGCAGCTGATGTGTATTGACCTGAGCCTTTCTCACTTCCCCTCAGACATATTTGATGGAAGAAATATATAAATAAAGATGGCAGAAATATGACATCATTAAAAACAGCAGCAAGACCTTCAAGGAAGAGGTGCCCCTGAATTCAGTGGGACTTCCTTCCGAGTAACATGGCATTTCAATGTTAAACGTTTGGGCCTGGGTTGCCTTGTCTAGTCCTTGTTCCTGTGGAGATGGGCCACGGCTGCTCCACAAAGAAGGGGAGGCATTGCGTACCTGTGTCTGTCATACCTGTCCTCTTAGGGCTCTGGTCCCTCCTCTTACAAAGCAATTTGGGGAATCCATTCCCTGTCAGGCTAGCCCAGCCACCTGAAAAGAGGACAGTGCCTGCCCCACCTGGAACTGCTGCGCTGCAGGTCTCTTGAAAATGCCCACCTTCACACACCTTTCCTGATCTGCAGCTCTCCACTCCGTTTCTGCTTCCACCTTGCACCTGATGGGTAGATCTTGCGGCTCAGGGAAAGACTCGCTGGACCCCAGCTTGGCTGGAGCAGCAGCCAAGCAGCAGCTGGGGGCAATGCCCAGCGCTTCGGACTAGAGGAAAGAGAGGTCCCCGCTGGAAAGATTTCTGTGGAAAAGGCTGTGCCAAACTGAGGTATGGGCAAAAGGCTGCCAGCTGGGGCCTGTGGGGTGCCGTCCACCAACTTTGAGACCCTGCTCACCACAAAGAGATCTCCCCCTCCCCCCAAAATCCTGCCTGATAATTCTGACACACTGTCACAATGTAAATTTCCATTACTGAATGTCTGGTTTTAACCAAACTTATATACAGCTGAAAAGCCCAGCGGACCTCACTCCCCTTCCCACTTTTATGGTTTGGCATTTTGCCCTGCCTGTGTATCATTCTAGCCCTCAAGGTCCAGCCAACAAAGACAATTTATGTTGAATTCCGGTTGTTAAACCCTGTTGCCTTGGAGTGTCTCTTGAGACTCTCCACTCGAGCAGGCAAAGGGACTTAAGACAAGGGAAAGAAAACGTGAGCCAGACTTCTCAGCTTGGAGCAGAGCGCTCCGTTCCCGCAGTATTATTTATTCCCTTTGTCATGTGTGCAACCGGCACATGAAGCGGTCGGGGAGGCCATGTGTGTGGAATAGTTTCCAGGTGAAGCAAAGCCAAGGAGCAGCAAGCGAAGCCTACCGCCGGACTTCCAGCTTGGATCAGGATTATGACTCCTTGGCAGCCGCCAAAACACAGGAAAAGATCCGTTCATAAACATACTGCTAGGAAAGAGGGTCCTTTTCAGCACTGAGCATGCAATGTGATAAGGAAAGGGCAGAAGGAAAGAGTGAGTGAGTGAGTGAGAAAGAGTCCTGTTTTGCCAACTATTCGTTTATTTTTTGAGTGCACCGTTCAGCTGCATCTAAGTTACG
Organism: Varanus komodoensis; assembly: GCF_004798865.1. Taxonomy (NCBI): domain Eukaryota; kingdom Metazoa; phylum Chordata; class Lepidosauria; order Squamata; family Varanidae; genus Varanus; species Varanus komodoensis. Next base: position 3,461,711 of record NW_025335762.1, read on the forward strand.
TAAAACAGCCTTCCCCAATTGCCAGATGTTTTGCATGATGACTCCCAGCATTCCTGTGCATGGGCCCTGCTGGCTGGGCTGACGGAAGCTAAAGTCTGATGCAGCCAGAGGGCACCAGGTTCTGGAAGGCTGCATATATATCTACCCACCCATTAAGATCTGGACATGAGCTCCTCCTGAAGGATCTGTCCCTAAAGGAAATGAAAGGTGTGGTAATTAGAAGCAGGGCCTTCTCAGTGGCTGCCCCCACCTTTGGAATGGGCTTCCTAGAGAAGTCTGCCAGGTGCCGTCACTACTTTCATGCGGGTGCCAGGCAAAAGCTGAGCTCTTTCATAGGTATTTTGAGACCTGATTTTAACAACTGGTTTTCCAGCAGGTCTTTTCCCCTCAAGAAGAGCCCTGGATAATTGCACCAATGGTCTGTTTGAGGCTAGCATCTTGGATTCCGGGGGGGGGGGGGGCATTGGCTGCCCTTGGGAAGCCTAGAAGTACAGCATGAAGGTAACAATTCTCTCCTGGAATTGCTCCCTGATGACTGGCATTCTGCCTCTGAGTGGAAAGGTTCAGCCAGACTCCTTTGATAGCGGCCTTAGGCAAGCTTTGGGAAACCTGAGCTGCACAGCAAACCAGAGCTGCTGAGAAGTGTGCCACTTCTTTTCAGAATTCAGAATCAAGAAGCTCTTCCTGAGGATTAGCATTCACAAGATACGCTGTTTAGGATCAGGGAGAGATGAAACAGAGGAGTGATTTTGCGCAATAGCCTGCAGTGGGTGAGAAGAGGTATTCCTTTCCTGTGTTAATAAAAGCATAATAACTTTGCAGATTTCATCATAAAAAGATGAAAAGAACTTGAAATTTTAAACATTTATTTATTTTTATTTATATTGTGATTTATATCCTGCCTTTTTCCTACAAAGGGCTCAAGGCAGCTTACATCATCTCTCCTCCTCAATCTTATCCCCACAACAACAACCCTGTGAGGTAGGTTGGGCTGAGAGTCTATGACTGGCCCAAAGTCACCCAGTTGGTTCCATGGCTGAGCGGGGACTCGAACCCGGATCGCTTGAGTCCCAGTCCCATGCTCTTAACCACTACACCACACTGGCTCTGTGAGAGCTGATGAAATGGGTGGATTTCTCCACCTGGGCTGAAGACTTGGATTGTTTTGCTTTTCAAAAAGCTCTCTTTGAATCTCAGCATGTTCAGCCATGTTTCTGGTGCTGAATTAAGTTGGCCACCTCTTTTCTTCTTCTAGTAGCCCCTTCCTCTTTAACACCTGGCTGATAGGCAAGTACTACATCATCCCATCCAGGCTGGGAATAGCTGTACCTCCTGAATTTGGCCAGTACAAAGCTGGTCATTGCGAGCTGCGCAAACTGAGATCTGACAGCATGCATTGACTCAGAGCTATGAGCAACCAAGTCCTCAGAAAAATTTAAAGGCAATGAAGAATCCACATTTGCTATGGTTTCATGGTGGTGTTCTTTTATTCATTGGCAGATTTGATAAATACTTATAACTTAAGTAGTTTTTATTCCAGAATGCAAGAGAGCTACACAAAAGCCTTCTGCCATCATTCAACATAAGAACCACTTTCTCCTTGCTGGTTTGCCTCTCATGGGGGCTATTTTTAACTTTTCTTCCTCTTCCAAATGAAGAGCTGGGCCTCAAAGTTGCCCATGTACAGTGAACATGGTCTGGCAGGCTGGACAGAGAGGCACAAAGCTCACCTGGTCACACCTTAGGGAGGTGCATTGTATTTCTATATAAGATGCGATTGTAACATTTGCATCTATGCATATAAAACAGCCTACGCAGGTGTCAGGCAAATCAGTCCCCTCCCCCTCCTTCCTTCTTTTGCTTGGCAATGCAATTCTGTTTTGCTGATGAGCTGGTGGCCGTCCTAACGGCAAATCAGCCCTGTTTATTATTTATTTATTTTATTTATTTTTCGATTTATATCCTGCCTTTTTCCTACAAAGGGCTTGCTGGCTGCCTTTCCGGAGATCTGGCCTGTGGAACAGCAGCCTCTGGATGTCTGTCACAACCTGTGCATTGGTACATAGACTCTGCTATTGCAAACCCCCAATGCGCTTCCACTGACCTCCTTCCAAAGGAAGGCAAAGCTGGAGAAGGGTTGCAGCCTGCAAGTTCTTGCTACTCAGAGAAGTGGGGCGAGTATAAGGGAATCAGAAGTCATTCGCTGGGACGCAACCTTCCCTTGTTTGATAGCTCTTCCCTAACTTCAAAACTCTCTATGCATAAGCACTTTCCATACTGAATGTTTTTCTTTTCTGTTCTCCTTCTCAAAGTAGAACCATTAAAACCAGCACATGCTGAAAAGCTATTAGAACAGATCTATCCCCCACCCCAAGGTGGCTGTTTCCGGAGATGACTGATTGGCTTAATAGCTTTTCAAGATGCTGAAAAGGCTGCAGTTCTTCAGGTTTCATTGCAGCAGAATCCTAGCCTGAAAGGAATCTAGAAGTATTCAAGTCCGATTCTCTTCTCTTTCTCTAAGGTGAAAGACTTCTCATGTCATTACCCATGTCTGCATTTATGATGGCATTTAGAGAGACAATATGGCACCCACACTCAAAGGCTGACTGGGAGTTGTTGTTGAAGTCTAGGCTGTTGCTGAAATGGAGGTTATGTTGCCTGAAACCAGCTAAGATGACAAATCAAGTAAACAACCCTCAGTTTGCAACCCAACAATAAACCACAGGTTCTTTTCTTGGGTTGTTTATACTTAACAAGCCATGGCTTATTGGTTGTAGCTAGGTTCAGAGAACATAAAAACCCATGATTCAGCAACAACCTATGCTCATAGTGGGTTGTCTGAAGTTGGTCTGCAGCAAGAACTGAAGGATGGCTACAGCTGTGTGAAGTCAGACTCTTTCTGAAAAGGGGGCAGAAGAGAGACTAGGATCTAGTCTGTGCGATTCATCCCACAAGGGCAACAACGGAAAAGCTCCTCCACTCCTCTCGACTGGTTGTGGAAAAAAATCCCTTGGGGAGATCCAGGTGCAAAAGGACTTAGGAGTCTGAGCCTGGCACTGATCCAATTCCCGGGCTGTGCATGCTCCGAGAGGCACCCTGCTTCTTAATTCTTGGCTTCTGTCCAGCACCTGAGTTACTGTTTTGCGCTGAGCACCGACTGGTGGGACTCAAAAGTCACGTAGAAGAACAGTGCAGAGCTTGCCCATCCCTTTGCTACAGGAGCAGAGCTCAGGCCAGCTGTCAGCCTAAACGTTCTGCCAGGGACCAACAGAAAGGGAGCACAGAAAGGGAGCACTGTGGGACAGTGGAATACTGCAAATACACAGGAGGAAATCCCACTTTCTTTCACCACCAGAAATAATATTCCATTTCCCCCGCTCTAAAAAGATTTTGCAGAAAGTGCTATTTACAAACAGAATTGAAACTCAAGGGTCACTACAGTTTAAAGAACATGAAAACAACTGTGAATAGGGAATAGTCGGTGCACAAAAATACCTTGTGTAGAAAACCCTCATTAATTCCCCATCATGCCTGCTGAACAGGGGCCTCATAATCTGAGCATCATCTAGACATGAGATATATTTTAATAATATGAGGAAGGGACTTTGCAGAGCAGGTCTTACTTGCAACCAAATGTAATAGAAAGATCTTGAACACTGCTGGACAAAAAAGCCCTGTGTTCAGTATTGTATGGAGCCCCTATTTTGATTCCACATTCAGCCGGTGGCCAAACAGCAAACCTCGACAATGCTAAAGGGCTCTCATCAGGAAGGAGCTCTCACCAGGGGCCAAGCACCACCCAAGGGGGTGGGGGTGATGCTGGGGCTGTTGAGCCAACCCACCGTTAAGCCAGTGCAACCTAACAGGTGAAGAGGAACAATGCGCTACGATTCAGCTTAGTGCTTACGGGATTATGCTAAGAGTCCAGATATCCCCGGTTCACCACTGCTCAACCGTGAACTAACTGGAGAGCCTTAAGCGACTCATGATATCAGCCTTCGCTATTCCAGTACAGGTGGGTTGGACTATGACCCCCATCATCCCTAGCCAGCAGAGTTGTTGACTAGAGGCAAGTTCACTAAGGCATGTGCTAACTCTCCCAGCTGGGTGTGCAGAAGGATGCTGAATATACGGGACCTAAGAGAGGGGAGCTCAAGCATCTGAGGGCAACAGAGCGTTCAGCAGTGCTGAAGCTCCGGCCTCCACCCCTGCCACCTCCAGGTACGGCCAGGAAGGAATCCTGCTCAAGGCCCACCACCCCTTGCCAGATCAGCTCACGGTCTTGCCCAGGGCAAGGCGGAGCCCTGTGTTGCAACGCACAAGAATGTGCGCGGATGCATGCGCTCCTTCCACAGCAAAGAGCATGCGATCAAGGAGCCCATGACAGAGGTGCTACCATGTGCCAAGGAATAATATTTGAGCCATCAATGCCTCCTCTGTTGCTTCGAAACACCGAAACACGGTTACCTGCCTGCAGCGAATGTAAGTTGGCACAACGCTGAGCCCTCTTGGCTAAGAACATGCCTTTGGCAGCCATCACTGGCAGGGTCAGCACTGCGGTTTCCTGCAATTATATTAAGCCGCTTCAGCCTTTGCAGGGAATGGGCTGTGACAACACCACGTAGCTGCCCTCTCCATGCATCACTCTGAGAGTGGCATCATGCTTCAGAGAGCATCCTAGGCATCAATCAGCTACGTGTAACCTGCCCGTTTTCACATCCGTTGAGTCTAAATCAGGGTGTGTTTTATTTTCAGCGTGCGTTGAATTTCAGGTATGCAACAGCAGCCCTTGACAAATGTATTTGTCTTCAGATCAGTGCCGCTGATACCTGGGAGGCATTAATTCGGCACTCATGATTCCTCTCTCCCAGGGCTTTACATGACATTGTCATCCTCCGGGATCTCTCCCATACTTCCTAAGCATCTCATGTGATTTTTAATCATTATTTTTAGAGGGAGGATGGTATTATCTGAAAAGGGCAGAAGGAACAGAAATGAAAAGCTGATGTATTTTTGCAATTCTGCCGCACCGTACTGCCATCTTATGGTTGTGTAATGGAACATACAGAAAGAAAGAGAAAAACGGAGAAAAAAAGCACAGGTAAAGGAGCCTATTTTAATTCCTTTGAGAATCAAGAAGCAGAAACTTTGGTAAAGTGATGGCTTAAATCCTTATGCAGAGGATGTCTGTGTTGGATTGTTCTGTTAATTCTCCAGTCTTGCTATTTATGGAGATACGAAGAGAAGACAGACACCTCTGCGCTAATTGCTCATTAAAAGTCAACCAACTTCTGCCTTTCAGTGGGTGACAGACCAGCATGGGGAAGACAAGCAAACTGCAGTGCGAAGACCACCTTGTGCTTGGTCTTTGCATTCTCTTTTGCCCTCTTTCAGGCGGCACTGGCTGCTCAAAAAGGCTTTGAAACTCCCTATGTAATTAATGCACCTGCAACGTATCCGTAAATCTGCCACTGAGGTGGGCCATTCCAACGGCAGCAGTGTCACACGATGCTTGTTGGGTGACTTTGGGCCAGTGAATGACTCTCAGCCTAATCCACCTGGGCGGATTGTCACCGACTTAAGATGACTGATATGAACTATGGTAGTAGTATATTGTGTTGAAGTATTTATTAATCTGACTGGGATTTTATGGCAGATGATCTTCAATGTATTTTCTTCTTTTTAAAATCTATCTATCTATCTATCTATCTATCTATTTATTTAATGGAACTGGTCTTTGACCATAATAAAGTTTTTATCTATCTATCTATCTATCTATCTATCTATCTATCTATCTATCTTGCAGGGTTATTGTGCAGATAAAATGGAGAGGAGATGGCAAATCATATTTCATTATTAGATTTATATCCCGCTCTTTTCTTACAAAGAACTCAAAGCAGCTTACTTCACTCTCTTCCTCTTGATCTCAATTGTATCCCCCAACAACAACACTGTGAGGTAGGCTAGGCTGAAACTCTCTGACTGCCCAAAGGCATCCAGCTGGCTCCATGGCTGATCAGGGGCTAGAGCCCAGATGAGTTGAGTCTCAGTCCCACATTCTTAACCACTGCACCACAATGGCTCTCAGAAATTGCTTTGGGAACAGCAGCTACATAGAAATAGCATAGTAAATAAAAATTAAATAGTGTGCTAAGACATTTTACGCATCAACTGAGCAGGACAGTGCAGTACCTGCAATATCTTTTTACAGTCTTCTCCCCTGCCCCCAGTATCAGGGGATCTACCCATTAAAAATATGACTAGTCCTTGTGGGCTTCTCTCCATGAGGTTTAACCCACTACTTTGTTGAGGCTTCTTCCATTTTCATTGCAGGGGGAACAGTATGTTTTTAATAAGTTGTATTTCTCTACCCTTTCCCTTGGGATTTGTACATCCATGCATTTCTATGTATTCTATCAAACAGCCACAAGGTGGCGCTGTAGCACAACTGAACTGTGGTGGATGGCAGCAATACCCTTGGCTTTTGCTCTGGTTTGTTTGGCTTTAAACTCTAATACTAGACTTTCTTCACTCCAATCTGCCCCCTGCTAAAATGGCTAGAAAACAGAGGAGAGGAGGAGATGTTGTCACAGACATTTGTGAGGGATCATAAATGGATAGTAAATGCCGCTTGTAACAAAGCCCTAGGTCTGCCTAGTTGTCTTGCACTTCTGTAATTAAAGGCTTCCCTACATGAGCTTTTAAGCTCACTGCTTTGCCAAGGCTTCTGTTTCCCTATATTTTGCAGAATGAAGATTGGTTTATACGTATTTTTCCTGGGTTTTCTTTCTTTGCCTTTTCTAGATGTTCAGTTCCACAACCACTAGGTGGCACTGTGGTATAGCAGAATTACACAAATAACACAAGGGTTTCATGCCACCATTCATGGGTAATACCAGTCTTTCCTCAATCTGAATAATAATTGTAAAGAACCCGTGAAAGCTCTTGCAAAGCCCAGGAGAATCCTTGGAAAATGACAACATCATGGAAAGCACTTGCAAACTACCACTGGGGAGGAATCACAAATGCACAATAAATGCTTCCTGTAGAAAGGCTCATTGTCTTTAAGAAAACCTAAGTATGTGTGAGCAGGTTAATATCATCATCATCAGCAGCAGCAGCCCTATTCCATTAGATGTCTATGCCCCCCTTAGCCAAAGTTTTCTGGGCTTTTCACAACATTTAAGTCACCCATCCACATTTCAACCTGGCCCGATCCTGCTTAGCTTCCAAGATGAAAGCTGATGCTATGGATAAATACGTTGATCCTAAAGATGGTGAAAGAACCTGCTGTCTTTGCTGTACGCTTACCCCACCCTTCATCCCTGCTAAAAGTGCTGCAAATTTCTCATTTAGTACAGTTGCTGCTTGTTTTCAGTGAATTCCATGCACGGCCTCGTCCCTCCTCCGCGTGGTGGACATGGTGAGGATTTGATCCCCACCCCTGACATCCAAACACGGCACACGAGGCGCTTCTCTCCAGGGACAGGCAACTCTTCACCTTCCCCCACATGTCATTTTCTCAGGGATGCTAATCAGGGATTCATGCTGAGATCGTTAAAAGCAAAGCCCTGGGCAGTGATAAAGATGGTCTGTTTTCAATTTCTCATACACTGATTTTTTTAAAAATCTTGTTCTTTCTTATGAATTTTGGTGCATTCTGATAAATCCCAAGCGGAAGCAAGATTCTCACTCACACCCACTTTTCTCTCATTCCAACACTGTGGGCACGTCTTGTCATGCACGACAGGCACACACGGGAAATGTGTTATTTGCCACACAGAGCAGTCTTCCTGGTCCGCCTTTTGTAACACCCCACAAAGTCCCTCCATCTCCACGTTCTGCAAATGCTTCCCAATATAACTTTCCTCCAAAGCCAGTCTCACTAAATATGGGGTCTGCCAACTACATGTCCAGAGGTTGCTTCCATCTCTTCGGAGGGTTCTTTGATTCTCAGAAGAGGCAGAAAATCTGCTAGAGTTTTGGACCGAGGGCAGCTGTAAGGGCTGCATTCCTTTCCCAAATAACCCATCAAGCAGCTTTCATATTCCCGCCTCTTGCCTTTGCTGGCTGAGGCACATCTGGGCTCACTTTGCAAAAACCACACACACCTCTGAACAATCAAGATATTCACACTCTGAGGGCTGTTCCAAACCCTGCCGGGTCTGGCTCAGAATCGAGGATCTATGGAGCTAGCTACATGCTTCCTGGAAGACGCCGGGAAGTCTTTTCACTGTGTGCTCTGGACTGGGGATCTCCCCTCGCCATGACCATCACCGGGTGTGACTGAGCCTGGTGCATGCCATCTCAGCCTAACCTCCCTTGCAGGGTTGTTGTGCATTCAAGGGGGGGTGGTGTTTGGAAGAGCCAGCCCCATGAGAAAAATGAACAACCATCTCCATTCTTGGGGCACTGTATATGCTGATTCTGGGAAGTATATGCCGAGTTTATGCCGAGAGCAGGCTGCCCTGGCCGGGTCCACCCTTGCCTTGAGTGACCCGACAGTTTGCCATGATCAAACCTTTGACTCGTCTGCCTTTGCATGGAATCAAAGCCATCGCTTACAGAGGAGTGACTGATAATGTTGCAGGAACCAGAAAACCAGTGCTGTGTGTTCCTTGAGGATCTACAGGCAAGGGCTTCTCCCATCAACTGAGGTTTGGGAGACCCCTGCTCCATGTTTCACCATCTCTAGAGGTTGCAGTAGTTGGGAACAAGGGACAGGGCCTTCTTGCTGGTAGCTCCATTGTGGAACTCCCTGTTAACTCATTGCTTGGCCCTTTCCCTTGCAGGAAGTCAATCTGGAAGACAGACCTTGATTCTACTGAGCTTCTGTTACTGGAAGGTAATTTAGGTTTTCCCCTGCACTGGGTCATTTTCTGGGGTTGGGTTTTGGTTAGAAGAGACATTAGAAGATGCACCATGAAGGCCAGAGCAGTCTGACAGTGGAATCGGATTCCTTTGTGATAGGAACCATGGCTTTCCCTCTCTCAAGATTGGACGAGGAGGCTGGCGAACCATCTGTTTAGGAAACTACCTCTGGCTTCCTGACACTTCCAGCTCTTGTGATTCTGGATGACTTCAGTATTGACAAGTTATTCCTGATCAGGGCGGTTGGTTCCATCACCAATTCGCTTTGCCCCTGCTTTGTGTGCTGTATGGGATTCTTGTTTTTTACAGGGTCTAGTTTTTTCTCCCTTCCCTTTTGGCAGATCCTTCTTTGTATTTATTTGCTTTGCTAAAAGCCTCTTTTCCTTTTGGTGGAAAAGTCTTTTATAAACTTTAAAACCAATAAATAAGCAAGTGCATCTTCCCATGCAAATTAGGCAGAGCTTCACTGGTGCCTGGAGTCCCAACCTTGGAATGTTTGAAGATGGGATACACTACATTGCCCCCTGCGGAGGTGCAGAGTGCATTTCTCTTGATGCTGAGAAACTGCAGCATTTCCAGGGGATTAGAGGGAAAGGTTTCCAGCCGAGAGAGGGTCTGTTGCCAGACAGGCAGGTGTGGCTATGAATGTTTTCTTTTTGTTGAAAAGCAGCACTGAAATCAGGGAGAATGTTGATTTCAGAGAAGCAGAGGGCTGAGCTGCCTCTTCCCCCTTAAAACAGCTTTTGCTCAGTTCAGTTCAGTTCATTCACTCAAAATTGTGACTCATCGCAAAACTTCTCTCGCCGCTCATTAAAAGATCAGGATTAAAAATGCACCCATCCCAGAATGTGTGTGACATTCCACACCACATCACAATCCAACAAGTGTCCTCAGCTTCTCACACACACACACTGCACCCCAGCCTTAGATTTGCAAAGTGCTTTTCCTCCTTCAGTCACAACAACCCTGCATGGCAGGTCACAAGTCATTTTGGCTTTAAGGATCTGATGCCACCAAAGCACACTTCCAATGATCTTAAATCACAGGCATTTGGCTCTGATTTCAGAAATGCTGGAGCAGCAGGAGTCGAGCAAGCCAAGACGATTCTGACTGGAGGCTTCCTAAGGTGACCTAAATGCAGAAAATGTTGCTGAGCACTAACTGCCCCAACTTGCCAGCAATTAGCAGCCTTCTTTCTGCCTCTTTAGCTCGGGAGCACAAGTGAGAGAGACTCAGCCAGGCTGCAAACACATACAGAATCTGCAAAGGCTTCGCCATCCAAGCAGAGTTTGCTTAAAAAACTGAACCAAACACACACCTCTTTCCCATTCACAGAAGGTGCATCTTCAGGGTGTCCTTAAGTCCTGCGCTGCAAGAGAGCAGCATTTCTTTTGATAGCTGTCCTATGCATATTCTAAAGAGTCCTGGTGAAGATTTGTAGCAATATTCTCTCCCTGTTCTAACAACAACCGTGCAAGGTAGTTCAGGGTGGAAGGCAGCATGTGGTCCAGTACGGGCCAGCGAGCTTCATGGCTGAGCAGGGGCCAGAATTTAGGCTGTCAGCCTAAACCCTGTGTTCCTTCCCCTAAGCCAGCGCTCTGGCTCTCCTTTCCCCTGGATAAGGAATGGGGCAACATGAACTGTGACATAAAACTTCCTGCAGAGCCCAGGCTGGGCTGCTCCTGCAGAGAGGCTCCCCCGCTGAACAGAGGAGTAAATTCCACCCAGGAAAGCCTCGAGGAAACATTCCACCATGTTATTGCCTACCTAATACACCCCCGTGTACGGGACAATTTGCAATGCCCATTCAAAGGTCCACAAGAGGAGCAAAGGGAAGCCAAGGCCCTCTAAGTTGGCTGTCCATGCACAAGCAGCCCTGGAAGAAAATTATCTTTATTCCTTGCACGCTTTTTTTGGGGGAGGGGGGAGTCACTGTTGTTCTCAAAAAGACCCTGCCATAGAAGATAGGAACATAGCAAGCTGCCTTCTTCCAGGGTTCATCTCTTTTCTGACTGGTCTCCACAATCCAAGTGAGGATCTTTCCCCCCCTCACCTCTACCTGCAGATGTCAGGAAATGAAGACAGGCGCTTTTGCATCCAGGTGATGCGCCTTCCCAGAAAACTCAGCCCCCACCCACTAGCCTTCAAGAGCGTCTTGGCTCTGTTGCGTGCCCCTCCCTCGGGATGCCCCCGACCCAGTCGCTGAACTCCTGCGAAAAGATCCAGGAAAACAAGCTTGCAAGGAGGATACGCGCCCCTGCACACGCACCCTTTCTGCTTTGCTGCTGTTTCAGTAGCTTCCCAGGTAAATATCCACACAGAGATCCTGCATCCTCTGCCTATTCCCTTACCTGGCAGTCACTGGCAGGAGGTGGAGATGGGAGAGATGATTCTCTTGCATAAAGTGCCTCTCCCAGACTGAATCTTGCAGCAGCTGGGGAGCTAAGTCCTTCTCACTAACCCCTCCCCGGACCGCCCCCTCCACACTCGGCCAACACCAGCAGAGGTTCAAATGGGTGATATCACGTCCTTTTTCTTGTAACCCGAGACCTGCCTTGTGCCATTTCATTGCCTAGAGACTACAGTGCCCCTGCTTGGAAGTATGCGTGGGATGGGGAGCGATGGGGGGGGGGGGGCGACTGCTTTCTAGGAGGCTTCACTTCAGACCTAGCCGTGGGGGGTGACTTTTTGCTTTGGATGCTGCGAACTTTAATATAGATGTTCCTGGAACAGGGAACAAGGAGTTCACTGAAGGGAAAACATTCCAGAACACATGAAAAGGTCTCTCTTTTATTTTTTTTATTTTCATGGATTTCTGATCCCTGATCTTCCTGGGGGTGGGGGTGTCTTGCAAAAGGATGAAAAGGACAAGAAATGCAAATAAAAATGACAGCAAAACTCCCTTTGGAGAAGAAACATAAAAGCAGCCAGCAGATTTTTAAAAATAACTACCAACAAATACAGAAGAACATAACATGGATCAGGCAGAGATCAGATCAAAGTGTATGAGGTATTTGCCTGGCATTGTGTTGATACCAAAGCTGATGCCAGATGAGCCTTGCTGGGGAGAGCATCCCACGGTTATGGTGCCACCACTGAGCAGGCCCCGCTCATTGCAGCCACACACTGCAAGCTCACCCACGCAGTTGCCGACGCTTTGTCTGCCATGCAGGGAAAGCCCAGCTCTTCTCAAGGATGCCTGAGGTATCGTGTCTACATCTGTGTGTGTGCGCATGTGTGCATGCCTGAAGAACCCAAAACACAAGCCACTAATCAAAACAAGGAGGGACTCTTATACAAGAGTCTTATAAAACCCAGATTGTCTCCTTCATGAAGTTAGTAACAGTGCCATGCCTTTCTTCGGCCAACTCAAGGTCATAAAAAGGCTCAAGATCTCTGGATCTCTTCATCAGGCAAAATGATGCAAAATGTAGGAAGGTGAGGAGAAGGAGGGAAAAGTTTTACTTGATACAGTATCATGATGTTTGCATGACATTTTCAGCATCAAGTTACCCAAGAGGCATCTGGGAGGGATGCTTTAACTGGGAATCCTGCATGAGGCAGGGAGTCGAACAAAATGGCTTTTTAAGCCCCCCCCCCCCCCCCACTCCGCCCTTCCATGATCTCTCCACTCTGCTTTGGCAAAAACCTGGCCAAGGAATAGTCCTGCAGATTAGTCCTGAATAGTCCTGTTGTGAATTTGTGACCTAATAAAATTATTACTCTGTTATGGATTTCAGTATTTTTCTCATAGCCAAAGCAGCTACCTTTGCTTTTCATTATAAGAGGACTCTCCCACCCACAATTCTATTTATTTATTTATTAAAAGCTTTTGTATGCCGTCCTATTATACAAGATCTCAGAACGGCTTACAATATTTAAAAAATTCCATCCATTGTTTATACTCTCTCTCGAGGGAATGAATTCAACTGACGGTACTTCTCTCAGCTTCGATTTTGCCTGGCCAGTGGATTCACTCCCTTTCCTCACTCCCTTTTCTTCACTCCAAGAGAATTCATCTAAATATCTGAGTACAGTCATTGCCAGAGAGAAAGAGGACAATCAATAATCATTCCAAATCCTGCCACTACAGTCCTCAAACTCCTCTAAGCGTGCCAAAAATCAAATCATTCTGGCTCCATCCAGTTCACTTGTTTCTCGGGCCTTGGCTTGGCAACTGGTCATGGGGTACGGTGAGCTAAACTTACTGGCCATGACTGCGCAAATTACCCCCTTCCCTTCCTCTTCCTCCAGGCTGAGTTCACCTTCATTTACAGGGATCTGTTGGGTGGGTCTCCAGGCCACAGGTGAGGTGAGGTGAGGTAGGAAGAGCACAGCAACTTCACCAGCAGGGGAAGCGTGTTGCTGGAAAGGACAATCCCTTCCAGTTTCACAGTCACAAGAGAAGAGGCGCTCTCTAGGTGCAGTGCCTTTGGGGGCATAACCCCCACCTTGGTAAGCACGCCCAGGGTCAGGCTTCCACTGCTGGTAGGTGAAGACGCCATAAACCCCATGCCTTCACCCACAAGCTGGGAAAGTTCTGGAAGAGAACGGAAAGGAGAGATGGCTGAACTTGAATTGCATCCATGTCCATCATCATCCATGGGAAGGGTCAAGGATGGGAAGATAAGATATAAGGCTTGCTTTTATCATTTTAAGATAAAAGCAAGCCTCCAGCCCAGGCAGAACCTGAAAGAGGATGTAATGTGCAAACCATTCTGCTCATTTATTTCCTGGGAAACTTGCCCACACCCACTTTTACCATTTTTAGCCAGTGAATGAAGTCGCAGCGATGGTTAGCATGACCAGTGTTAAGCTGGGTTAGTTCTTCTGCATGTGTTAACTCTTTCTGCGGACTTCCATGTAAGGAAGGAATTGCAGACTTGGGGAAAAACCAGTTTAGGAATTCCAGGATTTTCTTGTTGTTCCGTTTGCACAGCAGTCCAGAAAAAGGAATTCATGATCTTTTTAGCTCAGGTCTTGTTGATACTTCTTTCTGAGTTTATAAATATGAGAAAAAACTAGCATGACAATCTGTGCAGATAAAGTTAATTACTATGATATGTGTATGGCAGGGCTGTGGCTGAGAAAATGTGGGTCACTTGAGTCCTGTGAAGTGTGTCTGTTGGAAAAATGCATGGCTCTGCAGCCCAGAATTGTTGGTGTTTTCGGAAAATGCAGCTGGAGCAACGCAATTTATGAAGGGAGAGAATTGGAGCTCTTGCAGAAGAACTTGATGGAGCCCATGCCTCTGCCTTCTGCAGGGTTAGCCCTGCAGGGGAGACAGGAATACCAGCAGAGACCTGGCATGCTTGTTCTTGAGACAGCTGGACATGGTCGTGTCTTCAGGTTTTTGCTCTTCTTCCGAGGTGTTTGAGTTTTGTCTCTCACTCCAAGTCCTGATGGAGTTCATGGTGCTTCCTGAATGAAACTCTTTTGCATTGCTGCTGTTCAGTTCCCAGGACCGTCCACTATCCTGCACCAGTTTTGATGTGCTGGAAATGTGACCCTAAGGAACAAAGAGCCCAGATCTTGAGTTTGCGTTATTGTCTTGTCTGAAGCCATGATCATTTTTGTACCTTGCCTCCAGTCCAATGATGGACTGGAGGCAGATCTCACACAGTCTTTTGTGTGAGACAGGCAGTTGTCTCTCTCTGCCTGATGGATCGTTGATAAATTTAATAACTTAATACATTAATACACCTGGTCCGAGACTTTTCTTCTGGATGTGCTGCTTTATGGTCTGCATGAATTGCTTTCAGTTATTCCATTTGGAAGTAGCAGAATATCTAGGAAACCAAGAGTAGTACTACCAGTACTAGAGAAATTGCCAAACCTAAGAAGGGACCAACAGATCAAGCCAAGGGCTTATCTCAACCAGCATTCTGTCCTCATGATGACCAGCCAGATGCCTATGAGAAGCCCATGGGCAGGACATGAATCTGGTCTTTTCCAGAAACCGCTTCCTCCAATAGCAGAAGTACTAAGAAACAGACCAGCCACTTATGGGCATCAAAAGGAATTTTTCCATGGGTTGTCCATGAAACATGGTTTCTTGTGTTACTGGAGCCCAGCTGCACCAATAAGACCTGGCTTGTTAACCTCAAACAAAACATGAACAGAAACTATGGTTTGTTGCAGAGTTGCAAACTGTGGGTTGTTCACCATGGCTGGTTATTCTGGCTGGGTTCGGGTAACACAGGAACCTGCATTTCAGCAACAACCCACACTCAGCCCATGGTCAATCCTTGAGCTGGGCAATGGCGTTGCCTGAACCCAGTCACTGTCTGTAAGGAAGGATGGTCATTCCATCCTCAGAGTGCATCTCAGTAGGCGAAAAAGTGTGCAAGGTTCAGCTCTCTACCTGTGCCATTGAAAAGCTGGATCTTTCTACGCTTGATAGGACAACCGGGAGTTTAGAGACATCTGTTGGACATTTTCATAATCTGTAACTTTGGTCCTTGGCTGGGACCTGCAGTGCAGAGCTTCGCTCGTTCAAATCCCCGCTCATCCATAACAAAGAGAGCTGCACATGCTAAGCATCTGTGATGAGCACGCGTGGAGTCAGCTGCACTTCATCGGACATGTGACCCGTTTTTACTGAAGCCATCAAGCCGGCCAAGTGCCTAACCAGCCTAGCCAACCTTGCAGGACTGTTGGGAGGATCCAAGGGGCCCAGGAGAGGAGAGTTGGGGACAAATCCATCAGAGAAACAGGTCGAAGCACTTAAACGGAAGGATGTGGGGGACAGAGGCATCGATGGCACTACGGGCACTGTCATGGCAGGTTGGTCTCCTGTTCATTTAGCACCTGGGAGTGGGTGCCTCCTGGCGTGTCCTGCTCAGCTCCTGTCAGCTCAAGCCTGAGGCTTCCTTGATGGAATCGAGCCAGCTCCTACTTGGTCGTCTGCCTTTGACTTTCCCTGGCATGATTGTCTTCTGCCTGCCTTCTCATGATGTGCCCAAAGTACGACAGCCGCAGTTCTGGCAGTTTTGTTCTAGGGAAATCTCTTGCTCGAACTGATGTAGGACCCACGTGCTGATCCTTCTTTGGGCCAGGGTAATCCCAGACCTGCTCCGGTCCATCTGTTTTCTTCCTGGCAACTTTTTTTCACTGTTGGCCCAGAGACACCACAAAGCTCTGTGTTGTCAAGGCTGAGAGAGAGGAGCACAGCTGCTCCTCCTAGACTTTTCCTTTGGCGTTTTGCCCAGGGATCCTCCAAAGGCTGCTGGGAAGATAGCATGGGAGGAAGGCAGTGCAATCCCAGGGGGCTGCCTGAAAAGCCTTGGGTGAAAGCAGAGATGAAAGTGCCCCAGGGAAGGGAAGGGAAGGGAAGGGAAGGGAAGGGAAGGGAAGGGAAGGGAAGAGAGAAGCATCAGAGTTGGTTTGAAAGTATCTCTGCCACAGACAATGCACCTGCGATTTTTTGCAGTCCAGACAGAACTGAGGTTCTGGAAAAGCAATTCTGTATGATTTCAGCACCAACAATTTGGATAAAAATGGTGGTGAGGAAGAGAAGAGCCAGTATGATGGAGCAGTCAGGAAGTCAGATGACGGGGACCCTGGATTCAAGCTTCCCACCTGCTCAGCCATGAAGCTGCCTGGGTCCCTGTATCTTTGCTTAGCCTATTCCATAGGATTGTTGTGAGAACTGAAGTGGGAAGCAGGAAGCATCTGCAGCGTTTTGGAGGAAGGATGGGATTCAAATACAACGATTGCTGGCCGGTGTGCAACATCCCTCTTTCCTTTCTCTGGTTGCTATAGCAAGGTCACAACTGTTTTGATTTGGGGATTTCAGGGGCAGCCCATAAAGTGATGGCTGAACAGACGAGTGCCCATGCAGCTCTTGAGAAAATAAGCCCTTATCTTGGGCACTATGCACAGTGATGGAGTGACAACTCTTGAAATGCTTTTCCCTCTTGCGATGCTTTTTCTTTTTGTCTTTCCGCATGTTCTGTTACGGAAACACGAAGTGGTGCTGCCACACAGTGGAACTGCAAAAATACACAAGATTCTCACTTGCAGTCCATTCTCCTGTTTCCAGATGATACTGCATTTCCCTCACTGGGAAGAAAAGCTCTGCAGAAATGCTCGGAAAACACAGAGGAAGTTCTGGAGGTACACAAAATTGTGCAAAGCACCTGCAAACTACAGTGACTGAGGAATCACACGTGCATGTGAAACGTCTCGTGTAAAGTAGCATCCAATCTCTTCCTGTGTATTATAGGTGCGTGCAGAGACTTGTTCAAAACAATGCGCTATTCCTGGAAACATTCATCCCCCCGCCCCCCCCGATCCCGCCCCCTATTGTGAGGATTTGAATTCAGGGGGAACTGGAAAGCCTGGGGGAGGTGGCTGATGCTAGCCTAATTCCTGATCATCCCAAACTCCTGGACTTTGCCCCTATGAGCCCCGGCTGCACTATACCACCACCGGGTGTGTTAGAGGAAGCAGAAAGCTCACAGCCCATCAAGGGCTCGATTTGCTGGAAAGGACAGAAGAGAAGTCATGGGAGGTTCTTCCCATGGCAGAAAAAACAATGACCTTTGCTCCATTCTTTGCTCTAGGATCAAAGGCACCCAGAGGGTGGGTTCTCTGGACCAAATGCCCGCTTCCCGCTGACTGCTCCCAACCTGCTGTGGCTGGAAAGAGCCTGTGCTAGCAGCTATGCCCACGTGGACCAAGCGGAATGGTGAGCTGTGATGCGGTCCAGACAGATGGAAGGATGCCAGCTGCTGTGGAAAAGATGCTAAAGCAAACATCCATGCTCGCTGCGGGACAAACAAGTGGCAGAGGGAGCTTTTCGTCTGCGGGCGGTGGCATGCCTCCCAAGGGAACCGAAAACAGAAGTTTCCTGATACCAGGGTTTTGTTTTTTCCTGATGGAAAAATGTGACCTTCTCTTGGAATCAAAGAGAGCCGATGTTAAGGTCTGGAATTCCTCAGTGGGGTAACTGCAGGCTGGAAAGAGGAGAATAAGAAGAATGGAGCTCTACATGCCAGAAATCAATTAAATCATGGATTCTGATGTAATTTGCTTTCCGCACTTGCTCGTGTACCTTATTTCTCTACCAAATAAACCATACAATGAGAAGCGCCTTTAAAGCCAGTGAAGTGCAGCGGTGAGTGTGGGACCAGGATCCAGGAGGTCCAGGTCCTGGTCCCACTTGACCACAAAACTCACCGGTGACTTTGAGCTGGTCCCCAACCTTCTGCCCAACCCACCTCACAGGGTTGTTGTTGTGAGGAGGGGAAGAGGACTATGTAAGCTATCCGAGGTTCCTCACAAGAGGAAAAAAGTCAGGATATAAATGTAATGTTATTATTATAACTACTGTTGTTATTATTATTAAGCCAGAATGCATTGCCTTGCAGGTTCCACATGCTGATCTAGTCCTTCTCTCTGGAGCAGCAGGGAACTCTCCTGCTCTGTCCTCTGTCCTTCAGATATTTGAAGAGTGTTTCCATGTTCCACTTAATTCTCTCTTCTCCAGGTGAAACACATCAAGTCCTTTCAACCATTCCTCAAAGGACTTACTTTCCAGACCTCTCACCATCCTGGTCAGCCTCCCACTTTTATGCTACATCAAAACTGAAGCATATCCTCCATTTTGCAGAGGAACACACAGTCACACGGTCTCTAGATCATCCGCCATTGTCCAAGAGGTTCCTCACACAACAGCTCTGCAGTGCCTAGTCCATTTCAAGGCACTGAAATGCCAAGGAGGCTGTTGGTTCTTCAAATCAAAAAGATATGCTCAAAAAACAAGTGGTTATCAGGAGTTCAGACTAAGCCTCGCCTGGAAGCCTGGAAGCTGCATGGGGCTGGGTTGGCATGACATGCTAAGCCACCGTGACTTCAAAACCGTTGTGTCTTAGCCTGCTGTGCAAACGCAGGACTGTCTTCTCAGGTTGGTTGAAGTTTGGCCCGAAAGCAACCTTGAGCAGCCCTGGCTGGCCTGGCTTGGCTTGGCTTGGCTTGGCTTTTCGCCTACCTACCATGGCCTGCCATATCATCTGAACCCATATAATGCAACTGACCAGGAGGCAGCGGCCACTGCCAGCACTCCCAAGTGCCCACACGGTGGTTGGGGAGCGGGGGGTGGGGGGGGGAAGGCTGCTCTCCCTCCCTGCAGCTGCCGGGAGCCAGTTTGTGCTCCCCATTTCCCAGGATCGTGCCAGCTTTGTCATGCACAGCTGAGAACAACAATGCTTCTTCATTGACATCCACTGCTTAATCCATGGGAAAGTATCAATTTATCCCTCCAAATCTGCACAAAAATGTTTTCATGCTAATTTTTAAATTTGGATTTCCCCATGGAATGGATTAAGCATGAGACAATGGATCAAAATGTATTTCATGTGGGAGGAAACTTATCTGTTTTAATGTGCCTCTGGGCATCGCTTTGAAGAAAGGATTCAGAAAGTAAGATTCCAAAACTGACCAAGGGAGAAAATTTAATCTAAGTGGAAAAGAACAAAATTTAGTTTAGACCAACAAATAGTTCTGAAGATATTAAGCAAGTCAAGTCACCTTCTTTAAGGATATAGATAAATAAAACGGAACTATTGCATTTCTGTTTAAATTAGTTACAATTTCTACATTGGCATTAGCATGCACAAAGATGATATACGCTGAGAGCCAGTGTGGTGCAGTGGTTCAGAGTGCAGGTCTGGGACTCAAGCGATCCAGGTTCTAGTCCCGCTTGGCCATGGAGCCAACTGGGTGACTTTGGGCCGACACAGACTTTCAGCCCAGTCTACCTCACAGGGCTGTTATTGAGAGGATTTAAGATGAGGAAGAGCATTACATAAGCTGCCTTGAGTTCCTTGGAAGGAAAAATGGTGAGATATTAATACAATTCTATCTCCTTGATTACCGTCAAACCCTGATGGGTCGTTTGTACAGTGTGCGGTAGGTTTAACCGTAAATGTTAGGTTCTCCCAGAATGCTTTTATTTCCTTTATCTCAATTATTGTAATTTACTAGTACGGCATTTTTCTTATTTTTAACTAATTGCAATTTTGTATTTTATTTATTGGCTGGTCAATGAAGAATTGATGGATTGATTGATTGACAGTATAACAAGGAAATAAACAAACTGGTGCCCTCTTTTTAGGCAACGCATGAGAGGCCCGGCTAAGTGGCACTGGGCTCCCGCTCCGGGTTTCTGCCGCCGGGGCAGTTTGCCTTGCCCATGCAAAGCAAGGCGCTCTGTGGCTCAGCGCATGCTCTTCTGGCGCCTCTTTCCCAGCCCCCCTCGTGCGCACGGGCTCTGCCGGGCCCGCAGCATCCTCAGCCTCTCTGGAGGCCTCTGGAGCCCGAGATCCAGGGGAATGGGCCTCCCGCATGCTGTGCCTCGGTCCTGCCCCCAGGCACAGTTTCTGGCACGGCTTGGCTAATCCAGGTCCTATGCCTGACAGGGCCGTCTTAGCAGTATGATGGGCCCTGGGCAAAGCCGTGTGCTGGGGCCCCTACGACAATGACAACTTCTGTTAATTTTGGAAGTTTTCCCATTTTCCAAGGGTTGACATACACAGATTAGCATGGGGCCCACGGGCAAGTGCCCATCAGGCCCCTGCGTTCAGACGGCCCTGGTGCCTGGTGCTGCTCCGAGAGCCACATATCGCAGCCTGCGGGAGCGGACTGCAGCTGGGCATTTCGCTTGGCTTTTGCATTGAGCCTCTATGAATCAGTGCTCATCCGCTGAAACAAGGGAGATCCTGTGATGCCAAAGTCAAACCCCTGTCCAGTTTCTCCTTCACACACACACACACACACACAATGCAAACTGTGATCCTGGGGCACCATGACCTCTTGTCTGCAGTTCTATCACTCACGTAAAGTTGCATGCTGCATTTTCAGGATGGTGCCTTTCAGATGTGTGGGACTACAGCTCCCATCATTCCTAACCAGCATGGGAGTTGTAATCCGGGATGCCTGGGAGGCAGCAGCTTGAGGAAGGCTTAGCAAGCTTACGCATGCCTACTCAGAAATATTTCTCAGCAAACTTTAGTCTAAGTTCCGGTAGGGGCCCTCTTGGCTTTTGGGCAGTATGAACATGAAATAAATAGATACTACATGTGCTGTCTCCCAGGCTGGATGGCAGCCCGAATATAAGTGGAGAAGTGCAGAAGAGGCCACATGAGACCTTTGCTGAACGAGCTTCTGGAGGTGCAATCATGCAACATTTGAAGTGACCCAGAATTCTTTTTTGGCAGAATGGGAGGAAAGACAGCTCTGTGAGATGAACAAAGGCCATGTGAAGGGACACATGGAAACAGGACAGGCTGGGCACTGCAGCCAGATTTTGGCTAATTTGCAAACATCTCTCACACAGCCACAAAACCCCTTGGCCATCAAGGTTCACTTCTTCATTTAAGCAGCCGCATCCTATTTTGGGTCCCTCAAAAGGAGGCAAAGGATAGATTTCAAACAGTGAAAACATGATAAATTAAGTTACATGCACTAAAATCAAGAAGAGGATCAATGAAGAGAATATAAAACAACTGGGGAGGAAAACTTGCAATGAAAGTAAAACATAAGATTAAAAAAACCCAGTTATTGTAAAATTTAAAAGGAACCTGACCCGTTTATGTATTGCAGCAATGATTGCTATGTTGCGAAGGCCTGAGAGGCAGATTTTTTTTTAACTCCTATTTGCACTTAGGAATCATTGTCAAGTCTTTTGATGCCACTGCGTTTCGATGCAGTCCTTTTCTCAAGTATTGTAAGCAAGCAGTTGAAATTACCCTTCTGTTTAATCATCCCCTCTAATGGCAACTTCAGCTGCTGCGTGCTGATAGCATTCCAGGCAAAACATGATCACAGAGAAGCAGGAGGGAGGTACTGGCATGCCTGAGGGGATTCCAGGGTGTGCCGAATGTCCCTTCCCTACAGATCTTTAGAAGGAAGAAAATGGGGCAGCGGCTTCCCTTGCCAAACAGTCTAGTGAGACTCAATGTCATCAGTTGGTCAATGAGATTTGCTGAAATTCATTTGTCATCTCAGCGGTGCTGCCCAATCAGATTAAAAGATGCGCGTTAAGAGAGGCTGTAGAATGTGGAGTCTCTCTTGCCAGGCAAGGAAGGGCATCTTAAAAGCAGGGAAGAGGAAAGGGGGTGGGGTGCTGGGGGCGGGGGGATGGACCCTGGGCTGGCTTGCTGACTGGAACCCTAAACAGGAGCACTCCAAGTTGCAGCCTTCTTTTTAGGAAGGAGCTGCAGTGCAAATGAAGATGATCGCATTATGCGGATTCCACACTGGAGAGCACCACCTTGTGGCGCATCATTTAACCGGGTCGGCCACCTGGCTCAGTGGCAAGGCAAATATGCACCAGAGCCTTGCAGTCCATTGCACATTAGCTGCAAAGCCGCGAAGCAACCCCCGTGAGAGCGGACTGTGGGTGGAATGCAAGAGCCCCACTGTCTGGGCACTGAGCAGAGAGGATGACAGCCAGCGGTCGGAATGCTTGCAGAATGCCCAGGTGAAGGGGAAGGTCGGATAAGGATACAGCGCCCAGCTCGCTGCCAATGGAAAGGATGGCTTTCCAGAAGACATGAATGGTTCACACAGAAATTGACTGAAGTGCTGGGAGGGAAAGCCAGTGATCTCGTCCTAAGTTGTCAGCAGTAGGTTCCTCCTGGATTATGTGCGAGCGTGATGGCCAAAACAAACTGCAGTAGGTGTTAAAGTTGCCACGTTGAACCGAATTAATCAGTGCATTGCACAGATCCATTAAGCCTGTTTTCCCCAGACCTGTGCCCCCCTCTAGACACTTGCTGGGGATGATGGGTGGGTGGGCAGAACCTGCAGTCCACCCCTTCCAAATTACCTCCTGGAGTTACCTTTCATTCTCCTATCAGAAGGATGGCAAACACAAGCAAGCGAGCAAGCAAACCCCAGACAGAAAGACTCATGCAAAGCAATCAAGCTGTAAAGGCAAAAGGGGTTTAAGATGGGTTGGAAGCAGAGGGAGAATCCTGAAGTTGAAAACCTGCTTGACTTGCCTTCGCAAGGTTCTTTAAAGGGTATTTTAGGGGTGTTTTGACCTGTGCTCAGTGCCAGGTCATGTCCTTTGTGTGCCAGAGGCCCAGGTTCAATTGGTGTTGCCATGTAAAGGTCCAGGCAGAACAGGAAGTGAAAGACCTCCACTGGGGGCCCTGGAGAGCAGCTGCCGGTTGCCGCCCTCAGACTGGGGGCCTCCACGGCACCACCTGGACTACAGCTCCCACGCCGAGACCCAGTGGGGCAGAGCAGGTGGTGTTGGGCTGAGACACCGAGACCAGAGTCAAGTTCTCACTGGGCGAGTTTGGACCCCTCACTGACACTCAGCTTAACTTACCTTACGGGGCTGTTGTGAGGAGAAAAATGGAAGGGAGGGTGAGAATTATGGGTTCTTTACAGGAGGGGAAAAGGTGGGATATCAATATAAAGAAATCAACAAAGGTGGTGGCTCCGTACATCTGGAGGTCAACATTCCTCCAAGAGAGGAAGGACCTGTCTTGAAGGTCAGGTCATTCCAAGAGAGATGGACCTCAGACAAAACCATGTCCCATGGCAGTCAGCTTGAATTCCTTTCCAGAATAAAGCAGAATATGAATTTGGGAATCACAAAGTCATCTGAGACCAGGCCAGATACTTGCCCTGCGTGAGCCAAAGGGGTCAAAACTCCTTCATTCTAGGGGCCAAATTCATTTTCAGCAAAGTACTTGGGGAGAAGTTCTGGTGGAGGGAAGGCCAGAAGCAAAAGGAGAAGGCCCCAAACCCCCCCAGCATAGTTGAGCTTGAAGATCTTATGGTCTTTGACTAAACCTTAGAAGGGGTTCGGGGCAAACGGACTGGGATTCCAGCTGGGCCGCACTTGGCTCACTCTGCCCCCTGCTCTTGCCCAGGAGTGTTTGCTCTGAATGGCAGCCACACTCTGGGACTCAGGCAGGGAGTGGAACCAGCCCCGCTCATGTCCAAGAGCCTATTCGTCGATTCTACCAGATGCCTAAACTGCTCCATATCCAGGCAGGGAGATTTTGGAGCATTAAAAATAGCAGAATAAAGCAATAAGGTTAAAATGAAATCAGTGCAACCCGCGTTTCCAAGAGGCACTGAAAGCAATACTGTGTTGGTGCCTGCCTGACCTCCAGAGGCCGGATGTTCCAGGGAAATGGGGCCACCTCACTGAAGGCCCTTCTCCAGGAGGCCTCTAATGGGGCCATAGGTCCATGTGGAACCACCAGGAACCGCCTCTGGTGGCCTCAGTGACTGGGTAGTTGAGAAAGGAGAAGACACTTCCAGGTATCTTGGTCCCGAGTTGTTTAGCAGTTTCTGCAACAGCATCACAACCTTGCACCTTGCTTGGATATCCTTTAACTGTGTATGGAAATGTTACATCAGCTCAAGGCCTGTCCTATAGCCAGAAATGGTGCATGATGAGGGCATCTCAGAATAGCGAGCTGGGAAGAAGAACAGACTTCTGCGTGGTCCTTTTCATACCTCACATTTGTACCCCATTCTTCTTGCTCTTGCAAGAAACCTAAGACAGCTACACATTTTGGCAGCTTACGAAGGTCTCCTGCTCTCCATTTTATCTTTGCAACAACAAACTCGCCGAGCTGGTTAGGCTGAGTCAGAACTGGACCGAAGTTACCCAGTGACTTTCCTGGCTGAGTGGGGACTAGATCCCAAGCCTCCCAAGTATCAGTTTAAACTCTAAGCATGCACTACACAGGCAAAGGGAAGGCCAGGGCATACTGAGGGTGCCGAACCTGCCCAAAGCTATTTAATTGTATTCCCTTTTTAAGAGAGCCGTGGAGAAGGGCATGCTCTCCACGCTTTCCCTAATATTCCCCAAGAGTGAAAGAGTAATTGTCTGGAACCCTCCTCGGGCAATTAGTTCAAACCTCTGTCAAGAGCACTCTGTCCCTCTCCAGAACCAAGGAACAGAGAACTGGGCACCTCTCAGTGGGGCTTGTGAGACCACTAGATGACCAGCAACGATTGAGAACAATGGTTGGACCTGCCCTGTCACACACCCACAACCTTCGGGTGCCTTGGCTTCAATGCACTTGTGTGTTCCCTGGTTCTTGCTAACCGGTCATGCATTCTTTCTTTTCAGCTTGTTAGATCTTTCCAAACATTGGCCAGGGATGCTTCGGCAGCCTCTGCCCTTTATCTGAGCCATCTAGACTCCTTGGAGCCATTGGTTCCGGCCTCCCTGGGTCACCTCAGCCTCTCCTATTGACTGATGCACATGAGCGGGTCTTTGCTGGGCTGCTCGTTTGGGGAGATGACTTAAGGCGATACCCAAACGAAAATTAAACCTGGCTTACTGCAGGCTGGCTTACCACCTCCCTGGTAGCCGGCCTCCCAAAGAAAATCCCTACATCACCTTCAGGAGAGCGGCGGCAGAGTCTCTGTCAAGGCTTTGCGAGTGACTTTGGCACTCTCCTTTCTTCTGGAAGCCCATCCTGCTGAGAGGTGTGAGCTGGCTGGAGCTGGCCTTCCAGTGGAAGACTTGGGGTCCCAGTGAAGTCACTGAGGTTTGAAAGAGTTTTGCTCTGTTGCCCTAGGTTATGCCTTCAACCAGGGGTTGGAGCTGAGGACTAAATTATCTTGGTGGAAATGGCTGGGGCAGCCAGCTCTGGGTGGGACCAAACCCTAACATTGTTGAGAATGTCTTTTCTCTCTCTTCCTTTTCCTTCCCTTCATCATCCATTCAGATATTCTGACTCACACACGTCATCTATCCATTCACACGGACATCTATACATGCACAAACATCCATCCATCCATCCAGTTCAATCGGCTTTTGCTTTCAGCCCTGCTTGCATCCGTGGCCAAGGCATTTTCCAAAGCTGAATTCAGCTCTTGGGCTGAAAAAGGTTCTGCTCTCCTGTTCTGGATAAACCTTCGGTTTGATGATCCAACTCATATTTTCTGTCCTGCCCTATTGCTTGCACAAACTGAATAACATTTGTTTATAACACCAAATTATTCCAGAGACATTATAAGATGTTGAAGAAACATTTCCCTAACAAGCATTTTGTAATGTCTGACTACTAGCAGCTGGAATGTTTTCCAAGCACATATTAAACATTTCACTAATATATGGCTGAGTTTAAAACAAGTGGAGAATTTGAAAATACCACGCACACAAACATTTTCCAGTCCCTTAAAATATTGATCTTTGTGTGCCTGTCTCATTAATATTTTCCCTTATCCCTTAAAGATCAATGGCAGAAATCCATTCTCTAGAAATGAATCATATACTTGTTCTTCTGTGCTGTCAAGTAATCTCTGATTTATGGCTGAAAGTCCCCCAAAAGCCTGTTCTTCAGAGCTCTACTCGGCTCCGATAAATTTGAGCTTGCTGCTTCCTTCGTGAAATTGATCCCCTTCTTCTTCTTCTTCTGTCTTCGACTCTCCATCGCATCCACAGCATGTCATGTTAGTTTCCAGGAAAAGTTCGGGCTTGATTTAATCTAGCACCCATTTCTTCATCTTTCTGTCAGCCCAGGTTATGCTCACAGCTCTCCTCCAGCACCATGTTTCACACAGCTTCCTTTTCCTCCTGTCAGCTTGATGATACTTGATCTTTTCTAGTTCCTTTACAGCTACCCTTCCAAGCCTCAGTCCTCTTCTAAGTCCTTGGCTGCAGTCTCCATCTGAATTGATGGCTGAGCCCAAGTATGCTGCTTGTCACATGCTACCTGACATAAATTTTTAAAAAACCTACAAACACAGCAAAATTGAGAGAAAAAGGGTTACTAATATGATGGACAGCAAATAGAGACATCGAGGCATCTCGAAGACAAACAGACTCCTTGAAATGCTCTCCTGGCCATTAAAGCTTATGCCATTAAAATTTGTTAGCTTTTAAGTGTGCCATGTTAGGCAACTTTCGAGAGAAGGAAAGCCAATCACACCCAGCATGGATGCTGGCTGAGGTATGCAGGGAGCTGCAGACATGTTTTGATGTCTGAGCTTGTGCAGGATTGCACCTTAAGCAGCCTTTTCCAGGGTGGCACAACCTCCAGCGGTGTTAGGTCTAGGGGTGTTTAGCCTGGAGGTCCTGGCCCATCAGCACAGATCTTTGTAATGCCCACACATGCTAATTTGTATTTATATGTGCAAATTTAGAAGGATTTAAAGGAAAAGTAAAGGAAAATTACTAGGACTTCTTTATGTTCCAAAGGAGGGAGGCCAAGCCACACAATGAATTCATAAAAGTCAAAACAAAACATATTAGCAGCTTGCTCCATATCATCCCAAACCCTTGGAAATTTTGTTTTTAAGTTTAATTGCCATGCAAGGGAATATTCCACCCCTACCCCATAAGGGTGGGTGTTGCAGCATGTGGAGAGGGAAGAGTTAACTCCCTTGCTGCTGCCTCCCTTGAAAACTATACCCTGCAGGGAAGAGAAACCCCTTCCACTGATACCATTGGATGCTCAAGGCTCTGTGGAATACAAGTGGGGCCCTGGGAAACCAGTCTGGGGTCATGGGAAACTGATCTGGGGCCCTGGGAAACCAATTAGGGGCTTAGGCCCCGTGGACTCGCACCTAGCGACTCCCTTGGTTGGGCAGCAAACCTTGCCATCCCCGTTGGCCATACTGGTTTGGGTCGGGAAAGGTTACTTTACCAGGTGTGTGTTGAGCACGCTCTTAAACACACGGCTGCGCCGGGCAGTTTGGCTCTCCTGAGGCATCAGAAGCACAGACTTTGCTTTTAGAAAGAAGGGATCCTTCGCCTCCCTTGACCTTGACCTGGCTGCACCATGAGGCGTCCAAATGCCAGCTGTGGGTGGGAATGACCTTTGCATTTGCTCCTCGTCACTCTGCTGCACATTGTTAGACAGTGCCGTACGCACTTCGTAAGAATATTATTTTCCATATTCTGTGCCAGCTTCAGGTTCTATGCCAGGAACGGCCAAATGGTGCCATTTCAAGACTGTTGTTGTTGTTATTGTTGTTGTTTTAGTCCTGATTTATGGTCGGTGCTCAAGAGACTCTGCAAAGCATTGTGGCCTTTGGAAGGTTTAGCAGAGTCATTTTTGGCATGTGGGTTCTTTTAAGCTCAAAGCCCATTTTTGCCATTTTGAGGGGCAGTGGCTTTCTAGTTGTTGTTTCAAGGGAAACCAGAAGCATTCAAGACTTCTTATATTCTTAATGGCAAGAGTAGCAGCAAAGCCACCCCCAGGTCTTGGGGGTTGGTAGAGGCACCCTTGCTGAGGTGCGGACCTTGGCAGAGACCCAGCAAACCTGGTTGCTGAGTATTCCCCAAGTATTTCTGGAACCTAGATCTTTCCCAAAGGGGATCCCAGGGACTTCCTGTGCTTTCCACCACAAGGCTACATTCTCGCACAAGTTTTTGGTGCCTGTGGGAGTAGTCAAGAAGGCTTTTCAGATTGGCTTCCTCCCTTTATGTTTATGCTGCTTGATAAATTGCAAAATTGTGCAAGTGAGTAGCTTCTTAAGAGGTGCCTGGGAAGTGGACAAGCAAGAAACATTGCTCCAACATTCATACAGTCTACGCTTTAAATATTACCAGGTCCATTAAGTAGAGTGAAGTGGCTGCCTCAAGCATCAGATCTGGGTTATGAAAGGACCGCAAGTTGTTCTTTAACTTTCTCTATCTCTGGCAGTAAAAATAGAGTAAGATGCTATCTTATCTACCAACCAACCTGGCTGGCCAGCTTTCAGAACTTGTAGAATCCTAGGCAACAAAACATCTCAGGCCAGAGTTGTAAAATACCAAGAACTGTTTTAAGAGGAAATAATTTCAAAGCTGTATATAACTGGTATCTGACCTGCTTAGAATTCAGCAAAAAATCACTCATTTTTGCTGGTGATGTTTGCTTTTTGGTGCTGTTGCTGTTCACTTAGGTGGATATCTGCAAAAGTTCAACCATGTTGGAAAGTAGTTTGAATAATGGACTGAAACACCCCAGTAGTTCCCCCCAAATTGCTGGTGAGATAGATGGAGGACATCATCACTAACAACGGTTACAGCAAGAACCAAAGCACAATCAGGATAACTCACAGAAACCACAAACAACAAACTGGTTAAAAAGAATTTGGACTACAGTATAAATAGTCAAACTGAAACATACATTTAGCTTTCTGGAAAGTAGAGAATGTATATTCAAGGACAGCAATTTGATGTAAAATCAGAATATATCTGTTAATTTTTGTAATCAATATTTTCAGAAAAACAGAACAATTGAGAGTCTAAATGTTTAAGAACTCCGGATTTTGGGGTATAAGCAATTTATCATTGCTGTTTATGTTAACATTTTTTGCAGGCATTTTATAGATAAACAGCTTAAAATGAAATACACTTATAATGGCACAGATTTGACAAACATCTTTAAAAAATATTTGCACTGCTTTCAGAAAAGACAACTAAAAGATCAAAGGGCTGGAACCGCTCTTGTATGAAGAAAGGTGAAAACTTCTGGGATTGTTTAGCTTTGAGAGAAGTAGGGGGCATTGATAAAGGTGTACAAACACAGGCATGGTGGGGAGAATATGGATAAAGATGCCAGAAGTCTGGGGTCATCCCATGAAGCTGATTGGTGAAAGTTCAGGACAGATAAAGGGAAGGACTTCTTCACACAGCAAATAGCTGAACTATAGAATTCACTTCTGCAAGATGCAGCGATGGCCAATATGGATTGGCATAAAAGGAGACTGGAGGAGGAGGCTATTGGTGGTTGCTAGTCCTGATGACTAGGTGCCGTCTTCAGCATCCCACATGCACCGATTGCTGCAGATCATGAGCAGGAGGGTGCTCTTGCATCCGTGGCCTACTTGTGGGCTCCCCCTGGGCAGCTGGTTGGCTGCTGTGCGCACAGAATACTGCGCCAAGGTGGCTCTTCTTATGCACGGATGGCCCTTCCCCATTTCGATCCTGCTCACCACCAACGACAGAGCAGTAGCGCTCTTGTTAGACAGAAGTCTCTCTTTGTCTAAATAACATGCTGCAGAATCAATCCCATCAATTCCCTGATCCCCAGGAGCAAAACAAGCTTTTGCCAAATAAACGTTGCAAGGACACCAGGTGGAGGCCCCTTGTCACATATCAGCTGCAGAACTTGGCCTGTTCAATTCAGCCTTGCCCAAGCCAGCATCCTGCAGGTCTGTTGGACTAAAATTCCTATCATTTTCAGCTGGTCCGGCCAATTTAATTGGGCAGGGTTGGCTGGATGAACCCCACTTCCGTGTTAGAAATGCTATTCCCAAGCAGAGTTTATACCCAAATCTTTTCTGTATGGAGATCCATTTTCATCGGATAAGAATGCTGCGTGCAATATAGCTCACACGCATCTTATTTCCTTCCCTTCTGCCTCCTTGGTTCTCTCCCCTCTCACTGTCACCATCTTTCTCTATCCATTATTTCCCCCCTTTAAAGAATCGCTTCTCCCCAGCTTTTAACCGCCCCTGTGGTTTTTGTCTAGGGAAGGCAGAAGACAGAAGAAGAAACAGACCAGATATGAGATGCATGGACTCCAAAAAGGAAGCCAAGGCCTTGCGTTTACAAGAGGTGAACACGGCTGTCACAGATAGGGTGCTTTGGAGAGCTTTTCCTACATGGCCACCGTACATCAGAGACGACTGATACAGGAACAGCCTACTGACTTCAGGGCCAACCGTACCATTAGACATGCAGTAGTGGCAAAGTCTGCGTATGGGGCAGCGGGGAGATGGGGGTGGGAATGAGGGCAAGATGTTGGACGGGCATGCCACATGGGGCTGCCCCGTGCCCCGTGACCTAGCCCCATGTCTAGCACTGACCCGAGTTTTCACAGCCAGCACAAGCAGCTTCTGTACAGATGGAGGCGTCGTCTTGTTCCTTGCTTTGGGTAACCCAACGCCTTGGGTCAGCCCCGAGTGCCGTGCATCCACCCTTTTTAACAAACTCCCATCTCCAGCCATCGTTACCCATTCCTTCTCCTTTGGTCTAAAATTTGAGGTGGGCAGATTTCAAAGTTGTTGGCCCAGCTGAGGTTTTGTTCACTGGAGGACTGCAAGCGTCCAGTGGAAGGTGGGAGGAGCATGAAGGGTAAGATCACCTCCCACTCCCTTTGTCCTCCAAGAAATTTAGAAGGACAGCTGTGCCCGTCTAAATATTTCCTCCCTTCTCATGAGAGAGAGACTGAGGGAGCACCACATCACCCTGGAGGGCATAATGTGCAATTACAATAAAATAGCATTGTAAATGAGCAGCTTCCGGTCAAGATGCCGCCCACTGGAATGGGTTTGTTGGTCTGAATCAAGACAGTTGCTTGTGTTTGCCTTTTCCTTCAGCTGGCCTTTCCTTTGGCGGCTGTCATGATGAGTGCCCCTCTTTCAAAAGTGTACCACACTACTCTCACCCAGCATGACACAAAATATGGCAAAACTGTCCCATATTCATTGATGCATTTCCTCTGGGGGTAAAGGAGTGCCCTTCTTCTAGCTAGGAAAGCTACAGGGAAGAAGGCAGGGCTACTAAGTGGGACATGATGCAATGAGAGAAGCAGGTTGAAGCCTGGCCAAGGCTGGATGAAACCACCTGGGCAGACTGAGTTTGCTGCAGAAGAGGGGCTGCTGCACACACAAATGAGTAAGACACATGCAAACACACCATGACTACAGAGTCCTCCTCCTTTCTAGACAAGAAGATGCTGGAGAATGGAGCCTCTGCTGAGCACGTGCTCTAGAAATTCACAAGGTGACTTGAGAAGCAATCCCTCACCTCCACAACACACCACTTCACCAGAGCAAAGTTGTATTAAGGATTACTGCTATGTACGTGGCCTTTGCAGGGTTCCACACTTCATTAAGTAGCAACAATAGCTGAGATAGAGAGGCATCGGGGGTCAGTGTGCCCTTGATCAACCTTGTCATCGAGCTAGTAAGACTTTTTGGCTGTCCCTTTTGTTATGCTCTTCTTGGTAGAGCTTGATCAGCCAAGTCCTTTTGTTCAGACAGCCTTTATATAAAAAAGGAAAAAAACAGCCTAGAGAGGGAAACTTTGCATAAAGCAGAGAGCACTTCTGTCAAAAACACTCGCTTTCCTTAGAGCCCCATTTGAGAAGGCTCATTGGTGATCGGTTGGGTCTTCT
Source organism: Varanus komodoensis (assembly GCF_004798865.1). Lineage (NCBI taxonomy): Eukaryota > Metazoa > Chordata > Lepidosauria > Squamata > Varanidae > Varanus > Varanus komodoensis. The sequence goes on from NW_025335762.1 coordinate 3,493,687, forward strand.
TTTTGCAGCGGAGGCAAAAAGGAGCGGTGATGGACATGGCCAAGTAGGTGTGCTAACCTTCTGGTTTCCATGTCATTCACCTGGCCAGCAAGGTCATTGGCAAAGGCCAGAGGGCATGGCCCTGGACTTCTTTCGGCATTCTTCCTACGCTCCTTCCCTGCCCTTAATGGATCAGAAGGGGATAGAAGAAAGTACAGCTTGGTTGAGCACAGAAGCAAACACAAACATACAAACACAAAGGCTGGGGGCATAGCAAAGTGATCAGAAGGCCTGGGAAATTAGTCCAAAACGGCTACATGTGAGGCATTTAGAGCAGGCATGTCCACAGTCCGGCCCGGGGGCCAATTGCGGCCCGTTTTCAAATTTCGAGCGGCCCGCAGCCTCTTCTCCCCGCCGGCTCAGCCTGTCACTCATCCCCGCCGGCCGGCGTTTTTCCCTTCACCGCACAGCGGTTCCAGCAGCTGTCCCCTGCTGCCTCCTGCTCCTTCAAGGCTGGTGGTTATATTTCACCAGAAGATGGCAGTAGACCTGAGTCAGCACTCTTGCCGCGTGACCCTTGTGACACAAGGCGTGTGTGCCCATTTCTAAAATGGCGGCTGTAACTAAAAAAAGGAAAGTTGACAGCGAGGGCCGCCGCTTCCAGGACAAGAGGAAATTGGAGTATTTTTTCACTGAAATACGAAACAACTGTGTCTGCCTAATTTGCCAAGAGACTGTGGCTGTTTTCAAGGAATTCAGTATCAAGAGGCACTACCAGACGAAACATGCTAACTACAACAAGCTAACTGGGAACGAACGCGGTGAAAAAGCGCTGCTGTGCCGTTAAAGCAGCTTCCAGTTCCTTCAATTTTTCACCGCGTTC
>NW_025335762.1:3494648-3598242 GCF_004798865.1 Varanus komodoensis
ACGAAACAACTGTGTCTGCCTAATTTGCCAAGAGACTGTGGCTGTTTTCAAGGAATTCAGTATCAAGAGGCACTACCAGACGAAACATGCTAACTACAACAAGCTAACTGGGAACGAACGCGGTGAAAAATTGAAGGAACTGGAAGCTGCTTTAACGGCACAGCAGCGCTTTTTCACAAGAGCCCGTGAGTCAAATGAAAATGCCACAAAGGCGAGCTACGAGGTGGCAATGCTGATTGCCAAGCACTGCAAACCTTTTACTGAGGGTGAATTTATTAAAGACTGTGTGATGAAAATGGTGGAGAAAATTTGTCCTGAGAAAAAGCAAGAGTTTGCCAAAGTTTGCCTGGCTTGTAACACTGTGGTACAGAGAACTGAAGACGTTTCATCTGATATTAAGAGGCAGTTAGAGGCAAAAGGAGTAAAGTTTAACTTTTTTTCGTTAGCCTGCGATGAAAGCAAGGATGCATCTGACACCGCTCAGTTATTGATTTTTTTGAGTGGACAATGACATGAACGTGAGTGAAGAGCTACTTGACCTCCAGAGCCTTAAGGACCAAACACGAGGAATAGATTTGTTTCTGTTTGTTCCGCCGTGGATGACATGAAACTACCGTGGAATAAAGTCTCTGGGATTATTACGGAGGGCGCACCTGCCATGGCTGGCAAGCCAAGTGGATTATCAACCCTAGTCTGTAACAAAGTCAGCAATGAAGGAGGCAAAGCTATAAAACTCCACTGTATTATTCACCAACAAGTTCTCTGTGCCAAACATCTGAAATATGATCATGTTATGAAACCGGTGATGAAGGCTATTAATTATATTTGCTCCAAAGCCCTGTGCCACTGCCAGTTTCAACAGTTTCTACTTGACATCCAGGCTGAATACGGAGATGTTGTGTATCACAACGAGGTAAGATGGCTCAGTTGGGGGTCTGCATTGCAGCGCTTCTACTCTCTTAAGGAGGAAATCGGACAATTCTTGGCAATAAAGGGACAACCAATGCCAGAGCTATCTGATCCTGTTTGGCTGGCTGATTTTGAATTATTAGTTAACATAACACGGCATCTGAACGTGCTGAACACGAGCCTTCAGGGGCAAAATGCAGTGGTAAGCCAACTGTATTCACATATCAAAGCCATTGGGACCAAGCTGCTACTTTTCCAAAGGCACCTGTCACAAACACAGCCCAATACCACACATTTCCCATCGCTGCAGGAAATAATGACCAGTTTTCCACAGAACAATATGAGTGCGGAAAAAGGAGGTATGAAGCAGACATTTCATCTCTGGCTGAGGAGCTTCAACAGCGCTTTCGGGATTTTGCAGCTATTGAAAAAGAGATCACGCTTTTTTCATCTCCTTTCTCTGTGGACCCTGATGACGCTCCGGACCACCTGCAGCTGAAGCTCATTGAGCTGCAGTGTGACGTCGAGTGTCGCAGTCGGCACCAACAGCTCTCTCATCAACTTTTACTGCCAGCTGGATAAAGACAGGTTCCAAGAGATTCGAACATTTGCTAAGAAAATGCTGAGCTTGTTTGGTTTGACATACTTGTGCGAGAAGACATTCTCGGTTATGAACGTTAACAAGAACCACGTGAGGACGAGACTAAGTGACTTTCACCTGCGTGACAATCTTGCACATCAAAACCACTGTTTTTGAGCCAGACTGGCCTATATAATGCAGTCGAGATCTCAGTATCACCTTTCACATTAGTGCAGTTATTTGTTTAGTCTTTCATAAAATAGTTCATTTGCATTTAATGTTAATGGTTCAAAGAATGTCAGGCTGAATGGTCGGCCCCTACACATTTTCACCTCACCAAATCTGGCCCTCCTTGCAAAAAGTTTGGACACCCCCGATTTAGAGTGTAGGGTTGCACTGAGGAAACACTGTAGGTTACTCTTTATTAGAAAGGGGATGCTCATGCCAGTAGACATTTGATACTAACCTAAGGAGTTGCCCATATTTTTCAACCCTGGATAACATCAAACATTTAGGGAGTAACAGGAGCTCAAAAGATCTGCTTAGAACTTCTCCAGCAGCATCCAAGAGTCACAGCGCTGAGGGTGGGTGGATGAGCCCTTTGGCCTATAGCTGTCAAAAGCTGGAATCCTGAGCCAAGCTCGTTCAACTCTGCGAGGAGCTGAACATTTATCACCTTTTAATTTAGATAGTTAATAAACTTTGTGTGCCTTCATGTAACATGAAAGCAACATGGCATAAGAGGAAAATGACTGCAACCAAAACTTGAGATAGAAATTGGCATCTTTCACTAACAATTTATTGAGAGTAAGGGATTTTGGTAGGTAGGGGTTTTGGCTCTCAAACACTGAACATTTTAGTGTTTTTTAAAAAGGGTGTTAGGGTTTGCGAGTTTGTTGGCACTCTGGAAACACCAGCTTTCCATTTTCAGAACAACTCGGCGTCTGCACCTCTTGCCTGAAAGGTCTATGGCAAGTCCCTGGGATGCCGAAAGGGAACCTGGAGTCAAGTCTTCAGAACAAAATTAAATGTGAAGGGAAAAACTTAATACAGAGCGGTAATACATGGGAGTCATCTGGACAAATCAAACAACAAAAAAAGATACTCTTTTTTAAGAGGATAAAGCTTGTATTTCATGAGACGTTCACATAAATGCCACTTTAAATCATGAACATGTTCTTTCAAGTAAAAAAGAAAAAAGGCTTTCTATAGCCAGAAATGATGAAATGTGAGCGTACATCATACCATTTCACAGCTAGTCAAATAGGCTTTCCCGATTCTTCACTTCTACAGGATATGCAAGACCACTGTCAGACCAAAGAATGAAATGCCCCCCCCCCCCACACAATCTCTGCCACTGCACAACTGCTGTTGCCCAAACACACAGAGGGGGCTCCAGGCGAGGCTGCCCTTGCTGTGTTTCCCAACGCCCACTGCTGTGTTCAGCCACCCGAGATCAGAACGTTCTAAGGATGCTGTGAGCACATTTCTCACAGGTCGCACTATGCTTTGTCGGAAGAGCACCGTATGCCTTTTAGCTTAGATCCAAAGCTCAGAAACTCAGGCTCTTATCACTTCAGTCAACTTGTAGGGGAAAAAATGGAAGTCACATTTGGAGCTGAGCAAGGACTGGTTCCACATCTGTTTGCAGTCCAGCCCCTCGTACTGCAGGCAACGGCAAAGCGTTCCTGGATGCCATGGAGCCAACAGCAAGAGAAGGCCTGGTGGAGGCCTTTGCCCTCAGGCGCTTGCTTTCGCAGGCAAATGGCTTCAGAATCACACCTCTCCTGTGACAACAGTGGCAGCCTCTCCCGCAATCCCATCCCAAGGCTGGGTCCCATCCCAAGCTCCCCATTTCATCTCCCCTGCAGACATTTTCAGGGACTTCCCACCCACCCCACCCAGCTATGGATGAAGTGGGAAGGCGCAGCCAGGAGGCGGCTACTACTGGGCGGAGGAAGATTGGGTTTAAGTCGCCCAGGGTACCTCTCCAGAGGAAAGGGGGGCTATAAAAGCAACAGAACAGAACTGGAAGGCTCTTCAAGCCTGTTTCCCAGAACTGTCTCTCCCCATCCAGTCTTTCCTGCTCCAATGGAAATATCCCCTGGCAAAAGCTGGTCTAGATCTTTATGAGCTTCCCTTTCCAGGGACTGTTCTGGTTTCTGCTAGTCAGCGGATCCCAGACTTAGCAGGCAGGGCTTCAAGGAAATGCCCCAGCACTATCTGCCTAGGCATGGCAATGTTTTTATTGACTGATTTGTAGTACAATAAAAAGCTATAATGCAATAAATACTGGGGTGCTTATCCCATTTTTTCCCCTGTGGGTAGGTGACTCTTGTTTTAGGCTCTCCCTGATCCTTACCTTCCTGTGGGTCTACTCCAGTTATCGTAGGAACTTTGTTATCACCTTCCTTCCCCTCCCCCCCCCCATTCCCTTTTCTTTTTGTCCATTGTCTTTCAGATTGCAACACGGCCTGTGTTGTTATTAATCTCTGTAACCTGCTTGAGGAGCCTTTTTTGGCTGCAAAGCTGGATAAAAACTGCTTATAAAAATGGAGTGAGTGGCTGAGGGGTATTAAGGGAGAGCTCTACTATTGCTGTTCATACCAGGGAGGCGTTAAAGAGCCTTTGCCTGCGACAAAGTGGTTCGGGGGCATAGGGAATGATGATGCCCGAAGGGTGTGAGCTAGCAGCCAGACCCTCCATTAGCGAGCCTGCTTTCAGGCACAAGAACTCTAAGCCTTACCACATACTGAGGGAAGCATTGTATCATCTGCCGCTGAGCACAGACGACTTGCTATTTTCCTATTTACTGGCTTCAAGTCTACATCGCCCCCACCCTTTCTGTTCCTGCCCCCCCCCCACTTCAAAGTGCATTTACTTTTCAGGAAGAAGCTATAGAATAATGTTGGCTCATAGTCCCCTCAGCCTAGCCAAGCCAAGTTTGACTCTGCTTTCCCCGCTCAGTCCTCAAGATGTAGGGGAGATGACTCCCAGTTCCATCGCTCCTGCGAGAGGTTCAGGCAACAGTTCCTAGGGATGACAGAAGACCCTGAGGCAGAACGATGGCTTTTTCGCGAGCGAGTCTTAGAGGAACGTCCAGCAGCCTACAAGCCTCCGGGGATCTTCTGTGGGGGGAGGCCTTCCTCGATCCACAGGGAAGGGGCCAGGCTGCCGTGCAGCATGCGCCGGTGGATCCGCCGCAACCGCAGCAGGTAAAGCAGGATGGAGAAAAGCACGACGAAGAAGCAGGCAAAGAACAGGTAATGATTGTAAACAAATGAGAAGCTGCGCCAGTGGGAGTGACTGCCTCGGAAGTTCTCCTGTTGGATGTCTCTGCGAAGAGAGAAGCCAGACTCTGAGCCTCCAGCGTGGTCGCAAAGCAAGTCTACAGCCTGTTACACCCTACACAATTTCCTCCTCACTCAAGCATGGATGGCAAGTTTGCTAGAAGAACGTGGGGAAGCGGGACTGTGCCTGGGGGATTTTCAGCTTTCCCTTGGGAAAGAAATGCCTGCCCTCCCCAAAGAGCCCCTTAGAACTTTAGAGGGCCAGTCACTACAAGGCGTGCCTTTGATTCAGCGGCTGTGAACGCTCATCCTGCCAGTCCTCTTTGCTTGTGTTGCCAATGGAGTGGCAAACACTGCTGTCCTTAACCGGCTTGGAAGCAAAGGATAAATAATGAAGCTGGGCCTACAGAGGGAAGGAAGAAGCCGAGTCTGCCGACCCACTTAGCTGCAGCTTCAATTCCTATTTTGGGGAGGGCATCTCACCAGTATCATGGTTTCTGGAGAAAACTGTCCACTGAAAAGTAGATTCTGTTTAAATTTCCCAGTTAGCTTTGATATTCAGGTCACATTAATGTGGAGTGAAAAGCACTTGCCATACCTCAAAGGCAAAAACCGTGTCCGATAGAGAATGGCCCCTAGCGTCCACTGCACCTCTTTATCATAGACCTGCAGGGCAGTTTTTAAGTTGCTGTAATTCACAGGAAAAGAGAAGCCACTGTGGAACACTTCATACATCCAGGCTGACTTAAAGCACTGATACCTAGACAAAATAAACATCCACAATGAGGAAACCAATTTGCGCTGTTATTTGAAGAGCGGCAGAATTCTAAGACAGAAGGAGCACAACCCAAACGAACCTCAGAATAAATTTCACTGGCCTTATGGTGTTAATTGCATATTCAAAGCTGCATTGTTTTTACAGGAACTTACGCATGCATCCACTGGATTGAGTCCAGAAGGGTTAGTGCTTACTTGGAAGGGTTTAGTACGATCTGCCTTGACAATGGGCGTCCTGCTTCAGTGGGCCCGAATGCTAAACCGTGAAAGGTGAAAGATGTGGGGTGGAAGCACAGCTCTTTTCTACTATAATTGGTTCGCCTTGTGTTGTTACTGCTATTGTGATCTTTATTTGGTAAATGACTCTGCGCTTTGCAGGAGCGTTTCATCAGATCTAGTGCACTGGGTACCCAAGGTCAAATTCTTATCGCCGGCAATAACAAGTAAGAGCCAATCCCTTTCTTGGACACTGAGGCATAATATAAACATTAATCCTCGCAGCAACAGTGTCCACCTGCGATGGAGGAATTCACTCCCTTATTTCTCCGGCAAATGGTTAACATTTTGCACAAAAACAGTAACAACCCCAGAGACTCCGACTTTCGGCCATGCTTCCGAAAAAGTTCTGCAGTTTATGGCTGACTGTTCAGACAAGAGCAAGTGTTCCTGATCACCCCTGAGGTAGCTACTTGGGCATGGTCCTTCTCTTATACTGGCAAGGCTACCCAGGCAGTTTCAACTCGGAAGTCATGCCAACACTCACTTCAATCGATGGAGGTCTGCATGGGGTGCGTAAAGGCCTCGGTCGAAACGTTCTCGAAGGACAGACCACTTTGTTGCACAATAATCCTAAAAAAGGACAAAACACAAACAGAAAGGATGTGTAATATCTGCATCTATGTATTACTTTGGTACTAAGGAATGTGTCAACCAGAGACCCACATTCAAATTCCCTCTGAGCCTTGCAAGTCGTCATGGGCCATCCTCATCACCATCCTTCTGGCAAGGATAAAATGGCATCTCAGGGAAATATGTATAGAGGAAGAACTGAAAAGAAGCATTAACTTATGTTCATACATCAAATTTGCATGCGCATTGCTTTATAATCTGTGTGGTTCCTGCAGCTAGCCTAGAATGTTCTCTACTCCCTATGGCATTCACCTCAATGTACAGAAGCAAAATAAGGAGAGTAACTAGAATCACTTGTGTGCACAAGACTCAAGATTAGAAGATGTCAGGGAGAAGGAAGGAGTACAGATAAAAGTTTTTTAAAAATGAATTTCCCACATCACAGACAGGAAACTAAGACTGGGAAACCATATCTCACCCGAGGCCATCTAACAAAGCCAGGACAGAACAAGGATTTCAACGGAATCTATTCCCTGTCTTGGTAACAGTCATGTCTTGTCCCTCCTCCAAGGAGCTCGGGGCTATTTACAAAGATCATTCCGGTCCCCCAAGTTTTATCTGCACAACAAACCTAAGCAGAGAGAAAGTGACTGGCCAGAGGTCATTAAGTAAAAGGGGAACTGAGCCGGGATCTCCTAGTGTGCCAAAAGACTAGTACCCCATATGCAAAAGCAGAGCACACGCTTACCTTTGCAGCTTTAATAAATTTAGCAGCATTGTAGTCTCCCCCCATCCTCAATACGTCTTCGGTACAGTAGAAGAACTCAGAGAAGCCATAGAACTCGCTGTTCTCAAAGTGCACAGGAGGCTGATAAACGCCATTCAGGGACGTCTGTGTTTCATTTGTCTTATTCATAAAAGACTGAATGACTTCACGACACAGGTGGAAATCTCCCGTTCCTCGAAGGTACATCTTCTGCCCGTTCTGCAGGATTTCATCCTCAACGTCTAAAGGCAGGCAAGGGTCTAAATAGGGGGTATCAGAAGTCATGCCAATCTGTTTGCCTAGAAGCCTGCAAGCAAGATTGAGCAAAGTTATGCTAAAAAGCCCTCTGAAAAACTTGGCTAAAGGATATTGTTGGAGCTGTGGGGCAACTGGGGGAAGAAAGAGGCAGAAGCTGGGAGACCATTTTAGCCAGCCTTGCCTCTGCCTCCTTCTAGCCAGGGATGCCAGGGGACTGCTCTGCTACCAGGGGGCACTATCCTAGACAGAAGTATAATTTTGGGTATAACCCAGACATTCTAAGGTTACCCCTTAAAAAGTCACATGTAAAAAGTGCAATGAATCCAATTTTGCTTTATAGATTAATTCAGATGCGGTGCTTCCCATCATTTTGCAATGGAATTTAGTGTAGGTAGGTTCAATTATAACACCCATCATCCACTGCCAGCATGACTAATGGCCATGCTGACTGGGAGCATAAATCAATACACCAGACTGGCTTTTCTGTAAAGTCATGACCTTGACTACAAAAACGCTGTTATACCCAGTGCTCAGAAAGGTATGATTAGTACAAGTTTGCTTTTAACAAACTTCACTGCTCATACAAACACAGATGCCAGGACCATCCATGGTAATGGAAAGAAGGTCCCAAAATCTGAACCAGCTGTCCTTCTGCATATAAAGGGTCCTTCTGTATTACAAACCTCAGGAAAGCGGTCTGGATTAAATGAGTTTGTGCAAACATTTACCTCCCACCACCCCAGTTTTGAAGCCTGACAGTCGACCAGGCTGGTGAATTTGCGTATTCCCCAAGTCACCTGAAGCCAACTATATAAGAGCAGTGCCTTGCTGTTAAAATTGCATTCTGAAGATGGAAGCATAGCCCCCGGCTGTTTTGACTGCATGCCTGTTGCACAGGGCTTGATTTACCACGGGGTGTATAAGGAGAGCCACTATTTGGAGCTGGAAGGCAGGTCAATTACAGCATGTTACCTGTTTCTAAATTGTGTGTTGGCAAATATGCTGTCTGCATATCTTTGCCGGGCAGCATTCCCACCAAAGCCAAGAAAAGTTGCCACGTAGACTCGGTACACATGTTCTGTTTGGTGAGCGTCACACCCCAAATTAAACTCTGCAAGCAGGTTCTTGGCCACCTCCTCCTGCAAGCCACCAGACCAGAGGAATAAGCAGCATCAACAGCTCCACCTTATGTTTTATCTCTCAAGGTGCTTAATACAAGGAGAAATTTCACATCTGCAGCTCTCAACCTTTCTTGCACAAATTCCTTGTACTTAGTACCCAAGTACTCAAGCAGCAACACCAAACCCCAAAACAATGCCAGCAGACCAGGCCCACATAAGTTATGGCCAAACACAATTAAGCCCACCATCCTCTCTTAAGCAAGCGATAACTCATTCATATAGTATCTTCTGAGGCACAGTTTCCCTCTGAAGGTACTGTACAAAATACAACTACATTAAATGCAAGCCTGTAAAACCAGTCCGCTAAAGTACACACACCATGACATCTCTTTAAAAATTGCATAATTAAGACAGTCAAAGTAGTTAAGAGCCATTAGTAAAAAGCAAAAGTGATTAATAAAAAGCAAGCAACATTTTAAAATCCCATAAACTTCCACTTAGGTTTCTAGATGTGGGAGCACACATATTTGGGGTGGGTGGGGGAGATCCAGAATGGCAGGAAAACCACCAAAAAGTCTTGCTCCTGGCATCTGTCAATCTAATATTTCTTACGGATGGGCCACAGAGCAGAGCCTGTCATCTGAAGGCACAGATGGGCTTGTGAGGGTGCAGGCGGGCCTTCGAAGAACCCGATCCCTGTAGTTAAGGCTTTGAAGATTAAAACCAGTTCTTTAAAGTGCTTCTGTAAATAAACATGTAGCAGCCAGTGTAACCGGAGCAGAACTGGTGGTGTGGTCTGAATGACTGGTCCCCTACCAGCAGACTGGCTCTACTAATGGACCTTTCTGAATGACTGCTAAAGGAAGCCCCACTGTACAGGTTTCAAGTGCAGGCACCTGCGTGGCGAGAACATACTTCTGGCAAACTTGGGTTCTTTTTTCAAGCTGTTGAAGTGTGTCACAAGTAAGTTACGCTGCCTGTGCAGTGGCAAGTGGGCGAGTCTGCATGCTTGAATCAAGCAATGTATTGAATACTGCTCTTACCCAGAGCTTGGCAAGCTGTGCCCCACCCTCCACCCCCAGTATTTCTACAAACTCAGGCTGGCGGCAAGATTCCAGAGGGCCTTTGGCTACAGACACTGCCAGCAAACTGCACTTGGCTTGGTGGATCCCTAGTTGTGGAAACCTGGCTTGGAACACTCAAAAACAGCACTTGGGGTCTTCTAGCAATCCTGCCTGGGACGGCTTCAACTGAGATTATGGGCAGGTGACAAGAAGAGATTCACCAAGCAGTTTTAAAATAACCTCCTGCAATTGATGCACTGTCTCTCCACATTTTCACAGTCGGTGTGTGTGTTTACACAACTGGGCAGGGAAAATAAACCAGAGCGGTTATGGGACCCCTGATTAGCACAATCACCCTTGCCAGGTGTGGGTGGCTGAGGGTCAACAGCTGGGATGGTTAACCGACCAGCCTAAAACAAGCCACGGGATCATACGAAACCAGTGAATACATTTACCCCAAGGCCCCCTTTTGGCAAATGCTTGCAAGTGTTCCACAAACTGAAAACACTTGTTTGGATGAAATCGCAAAAACCTTCTAAACGGTGGTGACAGTGGTGGCGAGGAGCGCCTTCCTTCAGCTTCGGCTGATACATCAGCTGCGTCCCTTCCTAGAGCATGACTGCCTGGTGACAGTGACACATGTGCTGGTAACTTCCCGATTAGATTTCTGTAACACGCTCTACGTGGGGCTACCCTTGAAGACGTTCCGGATACTTCAGTTGGTGCAGAATAGAGCTGCCAGGTTGCTGACGGGGACTGGGTGTTGTTCTCATATAACCCCAGTTCCCCGTCAGCTCCACTGGCTCCCGATTGAAGTCTGGGCCCAATTCAAGGTGTTGGTTATGACCTATAAAGCCCTCAACGGCTTGGGACCTGGTTATCTAAAGGAACGCTTGCACCCATATATGCCCTCCCGCTCCTTGAGGTCAGCAGCAGATGCCCTCCTCCAGGAACCCTCTGTGAATGAGATTAGGAGGGTGAGCACCCGGAGGAGGGCCTTCTCTGCGGTGGCGCCCCATCTATGGAATGCGCTCCCCAGAGAGGTCCACCTGGCGCCGTCGTTATTTGTTTTTCGGCGCCAGGCTAAGACCTTTTTATTTAAAACATATTTTAACTGTTAATTATTTATTAACTAGGGTTTTTTTTTTTTAGCCGAGAATGCACTGGGGGGGTGTTATTTATTGTATAATTTTAATATTTATTTATTTTATTATTTCTGCATTTATTTGTGTGTTGTGAGCCGCCCCGAGGCTTTGTTGCGATGGGGCGGCATAAGAATGTTTTAAATAAACAAACAAACCTCGATGTTTCAGCCATGGTCAAGGACTGGCCACCAATCAGTTTGCAGTGCGTGACTGAACGCTGCCCCCAGGGGTAAGGCAGTTACCGCTTTTCTCTAGCCTGTGTGCGCGCATGCGCGTGCACCAAGTAGGGCCTCATCTATGCGCGGGTCTCAGCTCAGAAAGCGAAACCATGCCTTTGCCATACATTTGAGGTCTTGACCAGGGTTGGGGGAGCAAACCGTGCTTGAGGCTAACCATCGTCAAATGGCACTGCAGTGGGGAGGAGATGTGAACAGTAAAAAGAGAAAGCCTGGAAGGTAAGGTAATAGTCACAAGCCACCACACTGCCCTAAAAGGTCAAGTTCTTTCCGAAAAGGCTGTCCGAGGTGCACGTATTAGCCCCTTCATGCACCCACACTCATGTCAAAAGGTGAACTGAATGAACTGGTGCACACCGAGCCTTCAGCCTTCCTCTTTGAAAACAGCTTTCTATTTAATGCAGAGCTAAATATTTAAATATTAACCATTAGCTACTCTGTCATTCATGCTGGGCTAGTTTGGATGACATGACAGCTCATTATGGGTTAATAACTCCTTGCGGGGTAATGATGCAGTGGTCTGCCATTGTTGATACACAACCCACAACCAGAGGTTGCTACAGCTTCTTGTGCCTTTGATAACCAGTTGCAGAGGATTAATCAAGGGTTAAAACAAACTGCACATAACACTAGAACACTGTGGGTTGTGTAAATGTTGCTTAATCCTCTAATAATATTCCCCAGTGGGATCTGGATGACACAATGGGCCCCAGCTGGGAGCAGGCACCACACACCACGGTTCCTCAGCGGTTACTTAACAAACAACAGGCTGTTGCATTGTCCAGACTAAAGCAATGGCTTCACTTAAAATGCAAACTCAGCAGAGGAAATATAAGCATGACATATGAACATGCAGCATCTGTAAAGCTTCTCGTAAGGATACTTTTTTAAAAAGTTCTTTTCCTGTCAAAGGCTATATTGTTGTGAGTTAGGCCTGGCAAAGCTAACCTGTACCAAATAGTTCCCCACAGTGCAGGCCTTGAATATCACAGTTAAAACAGGAACGTTGCAACTGAGGGTTAACTGGTAAGAGAGCAGAAGGCATAAAACACACACAGGATGAAATGCAAAACATCGTGGCTGAGGTGGCGGCACATTCAACTTCCTCTCTTGCCTTGGGGTGAGTGTCACGCAACAAAACACAGAACTCATAACATGTAAAAGAAAAGGCATTGATGGATATGAGTTAAAACACAGGAAAAACAAAAGGAAAAGAAGGAAAAGTTGTACAGATAATAACCTGCTGTGAAGAGGCAAAGCTTACAGTTTTAGGGACTTCGTATGCTATCTGAGTTGACACACCACCCATGTCAAGAATACCCACAGTCCTCTTGCGAACAATTGATTCCTTGATTTCACTGCCAGGAACGTGAACTTCCACAACAGCATCATCCTCTGAAAGGTAAGAAACCAAGTCAGCACTGTTGAGAAGTGGGGTGCACATTCTCTGGCATCTAAACTGTGAACATGTGTGCTATCACAGAAACCTACAAGGCATCCACGGCATCCCTGCAACGCTAGCCAATCATTACGAGTTTGCCAGTTCACACAGGCTGAGCCTCTTCTGGGGTATCAAGTTTTAAGGGAAGGCCACTCTAAACAAGCTTTGCAAACAAGCTTTACACAGCTCCCAACTGGCAGCCACTGCTATCTCCAATTTCAATCTGGCTTCAGGCCTGGTTACAGGAATGACACTGCCTTGGTCCCCCTGTATGATGACCTGTGCAGGGAGAGGGACAGGGAAGTGTGCCCCTGCTTTGCAGTGGTTCCATTCCTACTTGGCAGGCCGATTCCAGAAGGTGTTACTGGAGGATTATAGCTCTGGGCCACGGCAGCTGTGCCACGGAGTTCCACAGGGCTCCATTCTATCCCCCATGATGTTCAACATGGTGGGCATGTCGTGAGCGGAGCCGGCTTGAGCTGGGGGTCAGACTAGATGGCCCGGGAGACCCCTTCTGATTCGCGCTGTTTCTATGTTTCTAACAGCTACATGAAACTGCTGAGAGAGGTCATTCAGGGGTTTGGGCTCAGGTGTCATCAGTATGCCAATGACACCCAGCTCTACCTCTCTTTTACATCTAATCCAGGTGAGGTAGCAACTGTCTTTAACCAATGACGGGGTGAATGAGGGCCAATAAGCTGAGACTTAATCCAGACAAGGCAAAGGTCGTTCAACTCTCTGGGTAAGTGATCTTTGTCCTGTTCTGGACGGGGTTGCAATCCCCCTAAGGGACAAGGTGCGCATTTTGGGAGTGCTCCTCAACCCAGAATTATCTTTGGAGTTCCAGGTGACTGCTGTGGTGAGGAGCACTTTCCTTTAGCTTCAGCTGATCCACCAACTATGCCCTTACTTGGATGAGCAGAGCCTAGTGATGGTGACCCACACCCTGGTAACCTCCTGAGTGGACTGGTGTAACACACTCTACATGGGGCTGCCCTTGAAGATAGTCCAGATACTTCAACCAGTTCAGAACAGAGCAGCCAGGATGCGAACAGGAACCAGCAGATATACACATATAATGCCAGTCCTTTACCATCTGCACTGACTTCCAGTTGAAGTCCGGGCCCAATTTAAGGTGCTGATGACGACTTATAAAGCTCTAAATGGTTTGGGATCTGGGTATCTGAAGAATCTCCTTCCATATATACCTGCCCACTCTTGAAGATCTGGGCTGGAGGTCCTTCTTCAGGAGCCCCCTTTGAAGGCGATCAGAAGGGTGGCTACCCAGAGAAGGGCCCTCTCTGCAGTGGTGCCCCAGTTATGGAACTCGCTCCCCAGAGAGGTACGCCACCACCAACACTTTTTTCGTTTTGGCACCAGGCAAACCCCTTCTTATTTTCCTGATTTTAAAAGTGTTCATGTGTTTTAAGATGAGGTTTTAGCTGATGTAATTTGTTGCCTGATGCTGGACTGTGAGGTTGGTCCTGGGACTTGGAGTGAAGGACAGTATATAAAAGCTTTAGGTGACTATATAAATAGACATAACAGTTGGGATTCTTCTCCTCAAGACCCAGCTAAGCTAAGGGCAAGGGCCTGAGCACGGGCAAGTGGAAGGAACCTAGGCGCTCTCAGGCTGGAGGTTTCGCACCCTTGTGACCCAGAAGAGGTCTGCACGAGCATCAAGCAGATGACCAGATGTGTTTCTCCTTTGTCAGCTGTCCTGGAGCTTTAACTGTGATTAAGATACTTACCATCTTCCGTATGTTCAAATCTCCCAAGGACAAAGTTGATGCCAATCCATGCATACACACCTAGAGAAAATTTAACAGAAAATTTTGTAAGTATTTTAACATTGTTGAGCTGTGTCTTCTAGAAAGCCACACCAGGACAGTATTACAGTACTGCTACACTAATATAGAAGCCCGACTTTATTTTATTTAAAAATGAAACTGGTGAAACCGCTAGTGTACTCTGTCAGGTTGCCAGAGGGGCACACCTGTGAGCCCCAATCTCAGTGTCATGAGAACGAATGAGTGCCAACCTGATATTCTCATGCACAGTATGTACATCTACAGAAACTCAGCTTTTGTATGTAAAACTGTGCACGCCAAAGCTTCCATGCAATCCAAAACTTTGTGAGGTATGGAGGCCCAATCAAGCAGAAACGTTCAAGAACAAAGGTGTACTTATGAAGGTCCCCTTCTTACAAAGGCTTATGCTGCACACACACATATCAAAGGGCGAGTTTAGATGGTGCATGCGGCCCACACATGTGGCATGGCACATTAATGTGGCTTATGTGCTGAGAGAATGTGAGTAGTTTAAGTGGTATGGGGCTTAATTGTTATTCTAATCCAGAAAAGGTGCTCCTCAAAGTATAGGGCAGAACAAGCTTCTCTTTGGCCACTAAAATGCATCAGAGATCACGCAAGAGTGGCCTAAATGTTCCTACCCCAAACTTGCAAAAGAAAAAGAAATCTAGAATAATTAAAGTGCTCTGTGCAGCAATACCAAATGCTGTCACCAGAGTGTGCTTTTGCATCTGTATAACATTTACCAGGGCCAGCCGACTGCTCTCAAAACAGAACAAGGCAAGGCTGAAAAAAAGGCAGGTGGTGCAGAGAAGAACAGTCACAGCAGCAGCAAGGGGAGGATGACAAAAAGGCACAGATGTGGGAAGCATAAAACAATTTTTTTAAAAATAAGATATAAGTAAGGGTATTCCAAGAAGTGTGTTTCATGCACTGTAATTATCTTTGAAAATAGCCTTGGGAGGCTATGAGAACGGTTACTTCAAAAATATTACAATCTGCATTATTCAGATGAACTCTTATGTGGATGGAGCACAACGGAGTTGAAGCCGAAACCCACAGCAGGCGCCCTTGAATCCCGACACTGCACTGCTGCGGCCGCTTCTCACAACTCCCTTGCAGAAGGAATGCTTCTCATCCTCAGTTCACTCCCCTTCCCAAAACAATTCTAACGAATGCCCCTGCCGTTCCCACGCATGACCAACCTAATCCTACTCACCTCCCCTCGACTTCTTTTACACAGACTGAATCTGCACGACAAACCACCAGTCACGAGGAAACAGTCATGGCTGGGGATTCTGTTTGGCAAACCCAGGTTGCTTCCTGCAGGTTGGCTTCTTCTGGCAGCAAGGCACCCTGGCAACCCATGCTGGGCTGTCCAGTCATCCAGATCAGGTAGACCAGTCCCTTCATGGGTCGAGGAAAGTGGTGAGCAAGCCACTTGGCAAAAGCAGCAAAACTTCTTGCTGGGTGTAGCAATCTTGCTTACTGGAAACAGCACAGGCAACTGCTCTTGGGTCGTTACCCTTAAAAAATCCCCATGAGACCAATTTTTCCCCTTTCTTTCATAGGTGCATACTTACTGAGGCCCAAAATGTGGAGTCCTGCCTCTCCAATGTCCTCAACAGTGTCTGGGGCTGAACATCCAGTGATGTTGACAAAGCAAAGCTGCATGCAAGGTTAATTTGTTAACACTGACAGCTGTCACTTGGAGAACTGGCAACTGAAAAGCAAAGCAGCAAAGGGGCTTTTGCTTCAAAACTGGGTAGCAGGCATGTTTCTCTTTTAGCAGGGTGATGCTCTGCTTTTTAAGTAACTACCTTGACAGTTTGCAGAGCCATCCATATTTTCCATACTTCTCTGAGCCTCAAAATACACCAGAAGGGGGAGATCTATATTCCATGCCCTTCTTATGACACTTTTTTTTTGACAGCTGCTTTTTTAAACCTACTTGGCAAATTTGAGCATTTTTCGAAGAGGAAAATATGCATGTGCATTGCCCTTTGAGGGAAAAATACCTTTTCACCAGTTTGCTTTTTAATTGTCAGCTTGTCTACTGGCAGCTGTCAAGTGTGCTCAAATGAACCTTTCTTCAGCCTTGTGTGTCAATGCCCATGGCTGGGGACGCACTGCACATTGAAAGCAGACACTCACTAGGCCACTGGTAAGGCAAATTCTACATTTCAGGCCGCTGTGCATACACACCTATTCAAGACTGGGAGACTTCAGTTTCAGATGCTGAAGCAAGCAAGAAAGCAAGATGCAAACAGGTGGGAAACAAAAAGCTTAATTAGCACGTTGGCACACAATGAAGGGACGCATCCCTCCCCCACCTGTGCTGTGGTCCATGCCATCGCCTCCAGTTCCTTTTTTTGTAGCAGCTGGTCGTCTGTCGCCCATTCAACAATCCAGTCCCGCAACAAGCTTTGCATTAATCTCACAACTCAGTTCAAATTATGTTTTTTTAACATCATTACCTTACCTTCCTGTTTTCCTGAAATAACCTCAGCATGTGAGTCCGAAAACAAAAAGTCAAAATGGACCGGGATATCGGTAAGCAGGTCTTCCAGGATGGCCTTTTGCTGGCTGCAACATTCCAAACAGTTGAAATACAGTCAAGACACTCACCGCACTTGATGCCGTATCTCAGAGATGGGCAACCTTTCTGGGGCAGAGGAGTGCACCCTCTCACGGCAAAAGGGGTTTGGGGGCACATACTGGGGGTGGCTGAGGCCAAATGCACAGGTGGGTGGGAACATGCAGAACCTCTCTAATTCATTCATCCATCATCATGTTCTGTCAGACTCACACATACCCTAGGGAGCACCAAAGCTTCAAACACCCTTTTTCATGTAGAGACAATCACACACATCTAATACCATTCCCAAACTCTGCTTCCATTCCCATCCTCTTATTCATGTCTAGCCCTGTATATAATTTCCTCCTTTCCCCTCTTCACATGAATTCTCTTATTCACACACTGACCTTGCACGCAGCTTTCCTTCCACACTGGCTCAAGCAGTAGCTTCTCTTTCTCTCCGCTGAGCAGGCCAGGAAAAGAAGGCTGCGCTTCTACCTGGACTTACACATAAGGAACGCTTTGGGGTGGGAGCATGCAGGGCATTTGGTGAGGGGGTGGCCCAGGCATGAGCCACATGTGGTCTTGATTTGCCCTCAACTGTGCTATACCGAATCTTAATGTAAATAAAGCGGCAGTCACCTCTCTGGTAGAATTCTCATCCCCGCTGTACAGAGAATATACAATGGTGTCTCTTTGTGTTTTGCACGGGGTACATGTTCTGCGGCAAACTTTAGGAGTGGGAAGATGTAGTCACTGACTTTATCAGGAGAGGTAGCAAATTCTGAAATGCCTGGAGAACAACAAAGAGAGAAATTAGAATGTGTGGCTGTTGAACGTAAAATAGTGTTTTTGAAAAGGCTCTTATTATCTTAGGGTAAGGATGGGAAACCTCTGGCCCACAGGTCAAATCTGGCTTGCCAGGAAGGCTCATCCAGCCCACAGGCCTTTTCCCCAAAGCACCTCCCTTTCAAAGGGAAGAGTGGGTGGGAGAGCAATTGAGTGCTAACTCAGCCGGTGGAGCTCCAAGGTGCCACCCAGGGAAGGGACAGCCGAGTGCACAAGACTCCTTGTCCAATTTCCAAAGGCGATGTGAGAAGTGGGTTGGGCACTGGGTCGGCACTCCTGAGCCCTTGCTAAGTCCCCATCGCAAAGCTCAGCTGTATGCTCAGCTATGCCCTGCACCTCTTGTGTCTTCCCTGTGTGCTTTGGCAAGGGACCTGCTGACATCAGGGACAGGGGCCCACCCCCGAGGCCATCTGCTCTACACGGGAGGACCCAGAGGCAACCTTCTCCCTCACAATCAACAGAAGTTTCCATCCGTATTCTGAAGACCTGAAAAATTTATAGAACATTTTCTTCTGAATTTCTAATCAAGCAACAAATGACTGCCCAAGCAAAAAATCTACCTGGCGTAATTCATGCCTGCAGCCTTAATTTTCCTACCAAAGTGAGCGTTTTTGTTTTAAAGAGAATGCTTTGTCCAAAACAAAAGTATGACTTAAATGTTAATGGCAGGCAGAACTACTTGCAAGAATGGACAGGAGTTCTTTTTAAATTAATTGTGGCAGTATAAGCTATTTTAACCATCAACACCTTTATTTAAGTAATTACACCAATATACCAAATGAAAGCATCTGTGAAAGTCAGTTTCGTTCGCCAAGCGAGATGAGATTCCGCAAGATTCTCAGCTCCTATCCTAAATATAATTAGCTCAGGCATTCATGCAACCAAGTGGGACCAATTTCCAAGTAAAAGTGGGTAGAATCAAGTTGCACCAGATCATCTATTGTATGAAGGAAGAAATAGTCAAAATGAACTTGCTGCATTTTAATCAATTACCACCTTGCATTGACCAGGATACCTGAAGGAGTGCCTCTTCCCTTACATGCCCTCACGCCCCTTAAGATCTGCGGGAGAGGCTTTGCTCCGGGAGCCCTCTTTAAAGGAAATTTAAAAAAACATCTACAGAGAAGGGCCTTCTCTGCAGCGGTGCCCAGATTATGGAATGCGCTCCCTGGAGAGGTGTGCCTGGCGCCGAGTTTATATTCTTCTCGGTGCCAGGTTAAAACCTTTATATTTAATAGCTATTTTAAAAACTAGTATTTTATCATTGAACATTCACTCTTTTTGTTTTTTGTCCTTATGTAATATTTTATTGAATTTGTTATTTATAAAGATCATTTTATTGTTTTTAATTGTATGTACTGTGAGCCATCCTGAGATGCCAAGGCATGTGGTGATGGCATACAAAAGTTTTAAATAAATAAATAATAAAACTGTGGTAGAATTTTTCAGATCAGTTGCTGACTAGATAAAATACAGTTTTACGGCTTTTTTTTTTTCGCTTAGTACCTGGTTTAATTTTCATAACCACCGGATTTCTGGTTTTGTCTCTCATTTGTTTGATGTCCAGCAAATCATGTGGATTGCCTTTGTGCCTTGGCCACCAATAAACGAAGATCCTAGATCCACTGCTGCCACAGTCCACCATGATGCCATAATTCAGGTTGGGATCATCTGTATTTGTGGCTTCTGTATCCGTTACTCGAGCAAAATGCCTGAAGAACAAGAACACTGCATGAGAACAGGTTCCACTGAATGCAGCAGGACAGACTATCAAGTAAACTAGCGAAGGATCAAATGGCAACTCCTAATCAATTCAGTGGGGTGCAGATACACATTTGAAGCTTCTGTTTGATTTTCCATTATGAATAAGTACGTTTAGAGCATATTACTTTTGTCTACCTATTCTTACCTGTGCAGCTTTTTGTCCCCGTATCTGAGAACAAAACAGTACAGCAAGAAAAGTGCAGCACCAAGAAGTCCAAGGACAACAATCTGCCGTAATGTGGTGTTCAGAATCCGAGGACAACCTACTGGGGAAACACTGAAGTGCCAAGAAGCAGGAAAGAGGCAAGAGAAGTTCATCCTGAAAGTGAAACAGAACAGCCTCATCTGAAATGCTCTCTTGAAAGGAGATACCAACATACCTCTCCTTGGATAGCAGAGAGAAGCAGGAAGACAGGAGATTGAAGAGACATAGCTAGTCTCCATGGATTACTGTGGTCACATGGAAGTGTTTCTAACGTCTTGGAAATTTGAGTGCCACCACTCAAAGCTTGGGCCTTTGAAACACTGCCCTATTCAAGAGCTGATGCTGGGCAATATTCAAGAGTCAAGTATCTCACGTTTTCAGTACCTTCTCTGCCTCAGCCTCCAGGTCTGAGACATACAGATGATTCACTGATCTACCTTAAAGGGTTGTTTAAAAATTACCTTAGGTAATTAGGGATGGAATATCTAGTTGATCAGTTTGCATAAACAAGACAATACAATTGATTTAAAAGATGTGCCCAAGTAATCAGGCAGCATTTAGAAAAAATACAAGTACCCATATGGACTGCTTGCTGAGAAGATGCATTCCCTCCATCAGAGTTTTAATCTGGTGACAAAGCTTGAGATATAGTTAACATGAAGTGATCACACAAAAGCACTTCTGCAACTATTAAGATTCTCCAACACACTTTACCTACTTTTCTGAATTCTACTCCATCCCAGTGTGAGAGCATTTAGGCCCAACACAAGAACATTTCTTCATGCCACAATCTGTTAAGTTCTGAAACCAGTGCCTACAGCATAAGCAATGACATTTTAGTGCCTTTGCTATCTATACTTTGCTACCTGTTTCCTGTACAGCTCAGCACTCAGGTATGATGGTGTACAGGTACACAGTTGTGAATAATACAGGATATTTGTCTTGTAAATTATCAGTGTAAGCATTGATAAAAGTTTCAAGGAAAGCATACAACTTCAGGATATTGAGACTCCAAGTCAGACTTTGATCTCCACTAAGTGTTCAGTTTTTATACATTTACTAGTAAATAGCCAGATACTCACCTACCCATTTTGGGACATTTTGATCCAAGACAGGAAAACTACAAGAAGAGCTAGACTTCTACGGTCAGCCAGATGTCAGAGATTCATAAGGCATACACATCTTCCCCAGAATTAACAGTACAAATTGAAACTGAAAAGGAAAGGTTTCAACGATATTAAAAAGTACATTCGTATCCAGCCTCTTCTTCCAAGGAGATTTAGATGATCCTCTTTTCTCCATTTTACTGCAACAACAACCCCATGAGATAGCTTAGGCAAGGAGCTGGTGTCTGCCCCAAGGTCATCCATGTGAGTTTCATGGCTGAGTGGAGATCTGAACCTAGGCCCCATGAGTCTAACCCCCTAACTGCTACATTGCACTGACTCTACAGGGTTTGAGGCAGTGAGGAACAAGAATAATTTCACAGCCTTGTTATAGCATCAGTACCTTACCATGATGAGATATTAACACCTGCTCCACCTTCATTGGGAAAATGGGCAATGCTTACACTGGCATGCGTGTTGCAAATTATAACATCACCAAGCAACATCACCAAGAAGGAGAGGTGGTACCTCTGTGGTAATAAGCAAGTCTAACTCCAACAGGTTTTATTGAAAACATCCCTAAATACTGTTTCTTCAGACCCTAAGTTCTTCTTCAGAACTACACTGGTCTGTTAATTAAATAATAGCCCAACTTTCACATGCACTTTCAGGCAGCTAACAAAATCAGACAAGACGACAGAAAATCAGGTAAAGCAAGAAATAAGGATGAGCCCGTGAGTGGGGAGATAAGCCTATGCCCTGTGTGTCACTTGGGGCACAGTCCAATGAGGATGCCAGTAAGCCTCCAAACTAAGAGGCCTGTGGGCATCCTATGGAGGGTGGGTTTGGCAAACCAGCAGAGCTATTTGGATCTCAGGGAATAAGGGTCCCCTAAACCCCCAACTGGAATGGATCCAGATAATAATTCTCAATCAAAAACGCTTGGAGCTGATTGGACACCAGCTAGTCAGGGATGCTGCCAGGAAAGGACACTTGCCATATGGTCCAGGATTTTTTTTTCCAAGAGTGCTCTCGACATCACCTGTAAGCATCCCCTTAGCCCAGCCAGTGGAACACTCCCTGCTTGGAGCAAGGATCCTGTGAAGAAGCAGTTGCACAACCTATTCAAGTGCCTTACCAACATCCCTGAGCTACACCAACTGAAATTCATGCAAGAAACTTGGATCAAGCTGTTTTTTGCCTATCCCACCTGATTTAACTGTTGTAACACTGGTGTCTAAGCCCTGGCAAATGCAAGCATTTTATAATGTAAGTACCTAATAAATACGTTACACCAGGCCCGACGGGTCTACAGTGAACTTAGAGCCAGCATGTCACCCTAAAAACTTCACAGGACAGCAGATAGAGGGCTGAACTGAGGCAGCAAAATGTTGTCTCTGCTGATCTCGTGGGCCCTAAGTATACCTGTCTATAGGCACACATCAGAGTTCAAATGCATCTACTAGGAGTTTTCCTTCACCCACACTCAAGCCATCTCCTATTCTGTATCACCATGCTCTCTCTCTCTCTCTCTCCCCTATCCCTTTCCTGCCCCTAGATTTCTCCTCCTAGCCTTGCTCTTTCTCTTCCACCCAGCTTCTCTCCACACCCAGTTTGTAGCTTTGCTATTTGTCTCCCCTCTTTACCTCACTGTTTCTCTGCTTTCCTAGCTTTTAGCCTCACTGTTTCCCCCTTCGTTTCTTTTGACTAGCCAGGCCTCCGCAGCAGCTATTATGGGACAAGCCGTATACTCCATGGCAGCCATTCTATGCAGATGCCCAGAGCAGGTTCTCACTTCCCCAGATGTGTCCACAGGCACCCGAAAGGTGAGAACTGCTAGCCTACTCTGACTGGTAGCACTCTGCACAAGAGTCACATAGGGGCCTTTCTCAGACTTTTTAACCGGAGATGTTATTATGCAAAACATGTTTACCTATTGATGTATAACCCCTGCCCATTGTTTTCATGTTGACAAGCATTTTGGTAATAACAGAAGCTGCTTATAAATTCACATATAACCTTTCATAAATATAGGTATTCATGCAGACTCACTTCTCTGCAGACATACTGTTTTCCTTTATTAATTAATGGACTGAAATGTACTGGAAACTTCAATTTCTTCAATAAAATACTGTGGTTTTTGGATTTTACATAACTCTACAATCTAAGGAAGTTATGATCACTTACCTTTGAAACATAATGACCTTTGGACAGAATGTGTCCACAGTTTAAAGCACATTTCACTCCTTAAAAGTTCCATGAAGAAAAGCCAGAAGAACTAAGTCACGTGGGGACTAAATGGAGAATACAAGAAATTAAGAGAAAGCACTTTAAAGAAAATTTGATTCAAAATAACATTCAGTATATATAAATGCCATAAGTATGCCTAAAACGATTAGCACTGTTGTTGTGCTAACAGTGTAATACTCTATTGTCAGACTTTAGATATAACAGGCAGGTTTCAAACTTGGGAAGGCTTATATCTATGAGAAAATTGCCTGATTAATCTGTCCTGATCCTAAGTGCAACCCTCAGGACAAGAGGATATTATGTCCTTATCTTGGTTTGCATGTTGGGAAATAAAAGTTCCTGCATGTTAAAACTATAACAATTGCCTTGCCTACAGCAAATCAAACTCTAGGTCTACTCCACTAGACTCTTTTCAAAAGCTAATCTCAGGAAGCCTATATACCAGGCTGGAGAGCTCATGCCATCAGCTTTGGCTTGATCCTTGTGTTCCATGGATCACCAACTAGCAGCCCAGCATGGCATTAAATACTTGGAAGCCTCTGAGATGGAGGGCCTCTATTTAGCAGCCTGGAATCCCATAGGATTGCACCCTAAGAGAATTAGAAGCACTTTGCAAGATCCAACCAGGATGCATCTCCTTTAGCAGTCCCTGTAAAATGCTAGAAATCACTTGAAGTGGGAACATACTGTATCAGACCAACAGGCAATCTATTATGTATTATTCAGTCCCCTAAGCATGGTCTTCACTACTGTTTCATGAATGCCACCCCCTCCCACCCATTGGTTTTCTTCCACAGTTGTCACTAAGCCAATAGACTTCATGGGAAATTAGCCATCAAGCAGTCGCCATCCTTAATTCTGCCCAAGGGGACAGGCCAGTCAAAGTCAGTTTTTACCACAAGAGTACAGATGGTGTTAGGGGGCACCCCACTAGACTCGGAGCTCCAACCCTTTCGTTTGGGGGCCTGAATCTCTGGGAGGCCACCAGCCACATAACCCTGCCATCCATCGGCACGAGCTGGAAGAACAGTTATCTCTGCTGCATCTGATACCCATGGATTAGCTGACTCTTTCCCCACATGAGTATCACCTCCTGCTGCCCCTTCCCTTTGAACGCTTCCGCCTGACTCTCTTTTCCTGTTCTGAAATACTTTCCTCTCTCTATGCAACCTTTTTTACTCAATGGGCTGCCCTTAGAAGACAAAGTCCATACAGACCTTAAAGCACGTGTAAATGAGCATGCACCCCTCTGTGGGTCTGAGCCCCAGATCTTTCAGGACCTAGCACAGGCCCTGCACGAGAGCCGTGGCCGGCATGCCCCCGCTTCACACGAGCCCTTCGAGAGCGCGCAGAGGGAGGCTGCGCTCCAGGGAGCCTTCGCGCACCGGGGGGAGGGACGCCCCTGGCTCCTCGGCCATCTCCCCCCCCCCGGTTCCCAAGGGGCCAAGGAACGCCGCCAGGCATCCAGGAGACCGAGCAGACGGATACGGCCGCGGCCCACTCGCCCTACCTTCTCTCCGGGTCCGCCGGGCCGCTTACCGGTCGCTCGGCACAGAGAAACCCCCTCAGCCATCCTTCACTTCCGGGTCCCAGCCGAGCGCACGCAGGAAATGACGTATTAGTGTTTTTTAAAATTGCCAGCACAGCGACCGGCGGGGGGGAGGGAGATTAGTCTTGAAATATAGAGCTACGAAAGTGTAGAGTCACGCATAGGTTATCAATTTTTTTAAATTATTATTTAGGAAGGTACGTAGGGTCTAAACGACATCTTAGGAATCAGTGAACTAAAATGGGCAGGAATGGGTGAATTTAATTCAGATGACCATCAGGTATACTACTGTGGAGAAGAATCCCTCAGAAGAAATGGAGTAGCCTTCATAGTCAATAAAAGAGTAGGAAAAGCAGTACTGGGATACAATCTCCAAAATGACAGAATGATCTCAGTTCGAATCCAAGGCAAACTATTCAACATCACAATAGTCCAAGTCCATGCCCCAATCACTGGCGCTGAAGAGGCTGAAGTTGACCGGTTCTATGAAGGCCTACAGCACCTTCTAGAATTAACTCCAAAAAATGATGTCCTTATCATCATGGGGGATTGGAATGCTAAAGTAGGAAGCCAAAAGATAACCGGAATAACAGGCAAGTTTGGCCTTGGAGTACAAAATGAAGCAGGGCACAGGCTGGTAGAATTTTGTCAAGAGAATACAATGGTCATAGCAAACACTCTTTTCCAACAACGCAAGAGACGGGTCAACACAGAAATCAGACTGACTATGTGCTCTGCAGCCAAAGATGGAGAAGCTCTATACAGTCAGTAAAAACTGGACCAGGAGCTGACTGTGGCTCAGATCATGAGCTTCTTGTTGCAAAAGTTAGGCTTAAATTGAAGAAAGTAGGGAAAAGTGCTAGGCCACTCAACTATGACCTAAATCATATCCCTGATGAATTTACAGTAGTGGTGACAAATAGATTTAAGGAATTAGATCTGATAGACAGAGTGCCTGAAGAACTATGGATGGAGGTTTGCAACATTGTACAAGAGGTAGCCATCCCAAAACCATCCCAAAGAAAAAGAAATGGAAGAAAGCAAAATGGCTGTCTGAGGAAGCTTTACAAATAGCTGAGGAAAGAAGGGAAGTGAAAGGCAAAGGAGAATGAGAAAGATACACCCAACTGAATGCAGAATTCCAGAGAATAGCTAGAAGAGATAAGAATGCCTTCTTAAATGAACAGTGCAAAGAAATAGAAGAAAACAATAGAATAGGGAGGACCAGAGATCTCTTCAAGAAAATTGGAGATATGAAAGGAACGTTTCATGCAAAGATGGGCATGATAGAAGACCAAAATGGCAGGGACGTAACAGAGGCAGAAGAGATTAAGAAGAGGTGGCAAGATTACACAGAAGAACTATACAAGAAAGAGCTTAACATCCCTGATAGCCATGATGGGGTGGTCACTGACCTCAAGCCAGACATCCTGGAATGTGAAGTCAAATGGACCTTAAGAAGTCTTAAGCTCTTGGAGGCGACAGTATTCCAGCTGAGCTATTCAAAATTCTAAAAGATGATGCAGTAAAGTGCTACACTCAATATGCCAGCAATTTTGGAAAACTCAGCAGTGGCCACAGGATTGGAAAAGGTCAGTTTACATTCCAATCTCAAAGAAAGGCAAGGCCAAAGAATGTTCAAACTACTGTACCATTGCACTCATTTCAGATGCTAGCAAAGTTATGCTCAAAATCCTACAAGCTAGGCTCCAGCAGTATGTGGACCGAGAACTACCAGAAGTACAGGCAGAATTTTGAAGAGGGAGAGGAACTAGAGATCAAATTGCCAACATACGCTGGATCATGGAGAAAACTAGGGAGTTCCAGAAAAACATCTACTTCTGCTTCATTGACTATGCCAAAGCCTTTGATTGTGTGGATCACAACAAACTGTGGCAAGTTCTTAAAGAGATGGGAGTACCAGACCATCTTGTCTCTTGAGAAACCTATATGCAGGTCAAGAAGCAACAGTGAGAACTGGACACGGAACCACTGATTGGTTCAAAATTGAGAAAGGAGTTCGGCAAGGCTGTATACTGTCGCCCTGCCTATTTAACTTATATGCAGAGCACATCATGAGAAAGGCGGGCCTAGATGAATCACCAGTTGGAATTAAGATTGCGGGGAGAAATATCAACAACGTCAGGTATGCAGATGATACCACTCTAATGGCAGAAAGTGAAGAGGAACTAAAGAGCCTCTTGATGTGGGTGAAGGAGGAAAGTGCAAAAGCTGGCTTGAAACTCAACATTAAGAAAACGAAGATCATGGCATCCAGTCCTCTCACTTCCTGGCAAATAGATGGGGAAGAAATGAAGGTAGTGACAGATTTTATTTTCTTGGGCTCCAAGATCACCGCAGACGGGGACTGCAGCCAAGAAATTAAAAGACACTTGCTCCTGGCGAGGAAAGCTATGGCAAATCTAGACAGCATACTAAAAAGCAGAGACATCACCCTGCCAACAAAAGTGCGTATAGTCAAGGCTATGGTTTTCCCAGTTGCAAGGTATGGCTGTGAAAGTTGGACCATAAGGAAGGCTGAGCACTGAAGAATTGAGGCCTTTGAATTGTGGTGCTGGAGACTTCTGTGAGTCCCTTGGACTGCAAGGCGATCAAACCAGTCAATCTTAGAGGAGATCAACCCTGACTGCTCTTTATTGAAGATAAAACTCAAATACTTTGGACACCTAATGAGAAGGAAGGACTCCCTGGAGAAGAGCCTAATGCTGGGAACAATTGAAGGCAAAAGAAGGGGATGACAGAGAATGAGGTGGCTAGATGGAGTCACTGAAGCAGTCGGCGTGAGATTGAGTGGACTCTGGGGGATGGTGGAGGACAGGAAGACCTGGAGGAATGTTGTCCATGGGGTTGCAATGGGTCAGACACAACTTTGCGACTAACAACTAGGGTCTAAAACGTGAATTGATTTTCCTCTGTTACTACGAGCGCACAAGAGGGAAGATTATCAAGATAAATTTCGAAGGATCTAGAGTGTCATAGGGATTTCTAGGCATTGAGCTGGTTTGCAGAAGTTAAGGGAGTGAGTGATCCGCGCCACTCTTCTCTTTTTCCTATCTCTGTGGACCGGAGTCTGAGCATTTTAGGAGCCACTGGTTTTAGGGACGGGAAAACCGGCTTAGGGTGGAGGCTGCAGTGTGGATGTAGCTATAGCCTGCCCTGCCCTGGAATCCACGAAATAGATTTGAAATACATTCTGGGGGCGTGGTTAAGCTGAGATGGGCGCCGGGTGTTGGGAAAATCCAGCCAGATGCTGACGGAAAAGGGATGCTTATATGTCTTTGTGTTATAAAATGCCTGTGCACCCCTTTTTCTCAGGAAGCAGGTTACTGTTTGGCATTTGCTGTTACTTTAAGAAGTGGGACACGATGACTTCCCCCAAGAAGCTGCCAGGGCTTTTGTTTTGCTGATCTGCAGTGCCAACTACAAGCTTTTAGAACATATAAAGAGTATTTCATCGTTTGAGTCACATGGGCCCAGCAGTTGGGCGGCTGGTGACGAAACAAGGTGAACACAGTCAGAAGAAGGTGAGAGGTCTGCCAGAGGGAGCTCAGTACAATGGCATTTGATTGCAGGATATTAACATAAGGATCGATCACAGGATTATTGTCTTGGCATGCAAATAAGGGTGATTGCACTGCTGTTAACCTGGCAGCCTGACCAGTTCTTATTGACCAGCATAATAGCCCTGGCAGCTTCTTGGGGGAAGCCATCAAATCCCACTTCTTAAAGTAACAGCAAATGCCAAACAGTAATCTAGCTTAGAATTGTTTGGGTGCTTCCTGAGAAAAAGGGGTTCATAGGCATTTTATAACACAGACACATAAGCATCCCTTTTCTGTCAGGATCCCAACACGGGCATCATGGGAGTCTGCCTTGGCATGAGCTTCTAATAGGAGGGCAGCTGGCCCACAGGATGATGGGAACTTGGCTTGACCAAATAGTCCCCAACCCCTGCAAGAGGCTCGCAGAGTGGACAGCTCAGTGCAGGGCATTATGGGCAGTCATTATGGTGAGGATAGGGAGGAGGAGGCTGGTGGGCCATGCGGAGCTGCAGGACAGGCTGAGGAAGCGTTGCTGGCTTGGCATGACCGGTCCGTGGCATGACGGTTTGGTGTGCTAGCCAGGGACGACTGCTGCTAAATTGGCCATAGCAGGAATTAAGCTGGGAACAAAGCAGAGGCCTCAAGGGGGCCAATTAACATCCTGGGCAGAGCAGGACAAACCACACAGGTCACCATCTTTCACTCTGATGGGAGATGTGTTGCCCTTCCAGTTGACATTTATCTAGGCAGAAATACACTAAATCTGCACAATAAATATAAAGTAGCACACGCAAAACAGGTGTCGCCTTTGCGGTGCACATCTGGCTTTTCCTAAATGGTTGTGAAAGAAAAATTATAAGTGTTTTATTTTTATTTTTTTTTGGCGTTTTTTTTTATCATGTCTCTTCCACTGCAGTCATATATCTGTCTGCTCAGAAGTAAGACCTGCTGATTTCTTTCATTCACAAATCTTTCAAGTTCTTGTGTGACACAGGAGGTGGCCAGAGTTGCCTCTCAGTCATCCCAGAATGCAGGACAGATAAGAACAGGTTCAAGGGAGAGGACGCCAGATTCCTGACGGTTGGACTTAGGGAGGCTGTGGGCTTTCCCACACTGGAGGCCCCTCGGAGAGGGATGGTTTAACTTGGAGTCCCGCACTTAGCAGAGGGTTGGACCTCATGCCTTCTTGTCCCCTTCCAGCTCTATGCTTCTATTCATTTAAATAATTATAAACTACCTTTCTGGATCAAATCCACCCAGATTGACAAAATACAAGTGTAAAAATAGAAATTCATTAACATGATATTACTTCAAAAAGTAAAAGAAATACAAATGACATATACTACATTAAAATATAATCCTGACATGAAAAATGCAAAACCAGTTTCAGAGTCGAAGCAATAAAGCAGTAGCGTGACAGATAAATCACATGAAAGCCATTTGAAACAGTGATGCTTTCAGCACTATTTTCAAAGGTACCAATGACTGTGGAATTCTGGAAGCTGTAGGATTTTTTCCCTATCTGGATTTGGCCCTAACTGATTTCAAAGGCTATCCACTGAATACAGCTTCCAGTGTTGGGTTTGGTGGGTGTTACTCCCAGGTAGGTGTGCAGAGGAAAACAGCCATAAGGCTCTACGTAAGGTACATCCTGTGCAGAAGGGAGTAGCTTACCTGGAGTACCTGCTGCCTCCTGTAGCTTCCTCAAACTGATCAAAGTGCTGGGCTTTCACCAAAGATGAGAAAATTCCCTGATAGGAAACAGATACTTCCTCTTAAAATAACATGCATTTGACTAGCTTGTTGCAACCTCTGTTTGCCTTACCTTTAGGGATAGGAAGGAATCTATATACCAGTTAAATAAGGTGAAGATCCACAGTTTTTGAGGAAGTGAAAAAAGGGGGTACCTGGACTTGAACCAGGGACCTCTTGATCTGCAGTCAAATGCTCTACCACTGAGCTACACCCCCAGCTCCTATATTAGTTGGAAAAAAAAAAGCTAATTGTAACAATGAGGATCTGTCATCATTTCCTTTCCAGCTACTGCCAGTAATATGGGTGGTTGTTTTTGTCATATGATTTGCCATGCTGGGAAACTATGTCTAATGTTTTCTAAGACTCTGACTATGCAAGCATCTTGATTACAACATCAAGCAAGTATATTTTTCCTCCTCCTCTACAAAAAATTCTGTTTTGTTGTAACATCTTGTCTAATGGAGAAATTTGGAGATCCTGAAAACTTGCACTTTATTTTGATGTGCGGTCTTTGAATTGGTCTAATGAAGATATTATAATATATGCAGTTTTTTTTTTAATGTGGCCGACATGGCTGCCTTGAAAATGTATCTCTGTAAAAGGTTAGTGCTCTGTCATTTCCCCATTACTGGGAAAATAGCTCAGTAACAGAACGGTTCAAATCCACAAACCCCTTCAAATTTAGAAAACCCAGAAATCTTTTGGGGAAAGCCCCTAGTGAATGGCCATAAGGCAACCTCACATGCTTAGGAATGTGCATCTATTCCTTGAATCTTTAGGACTGTGCTGGGAAACCTTTTCTTAAACACATCACACTAAAAAGCACCAGAGTACACACAGTGTCATCACCTCTAATCCTGTGGGGTGATTTTTGCCTCCAAATAAGCCGAGCAGCACG
The DNA here is from genome assembly GCF_004798865.1 of Varanus komodoensis. Lineage (NCBI taxonomy): Eukaryota > Metazoa > Chordata > Lepidosauria > Squamata > Varanidae > Varanus > Varanus komodoensis. Next base: position 3,525,413 of record NW_025335762.1, read on the forward strand.
AAACATGCTCTCTCTGTTTCCTTCATGTGGATGTGCAGCAAAAACGAGCTAACTGGCTACAGATTTTTCCCCCACTTTGAATTAACTCCTGTATTCAATCGCTTCATAGATGGAAGATTCTAGACAGTGTTTCCTCCAATAGCCAACCCAGGTGGTGAGTGCCAGCAGGTACTGGACTAAAGTAGTGTCACTGAAAAAGTGGGACAAGCGTGTTTGGGGAGATGCTGCGGTTTACAGAAGCATTTAGACAAACACCTTCTACAAATACTTCCCAAATAAAAATGCCTTTCAGAACTGAAGACTGGACAGAGTTAGACATGGAATATTAGTTGGAAAAGATAAATGGATACTGAGAGGAGGACAGCTGCCTGAGCTTCCAGACAGAGTTAGCAGTCGAAAGATACTGCACAGCTATTCCATTGTTCCTTTTGAACACGCACTCGCACAAACGTTTAAGATGGATGGCAGAAGTATCGGGGTCCCTGCAGAAGCCTGTGAATGAGGCGGGGTGATTCTGCAATGAAAGCATCATCCAGAGGTGTTCTTGTGGCTGCCTGGCTGGATTTCCCCTGCTAGGAGGTGAGGATGGATTGGGATATTTCACTGCAGGTCCCCTACTTTTTCTTAAACCCAGAAATGCAGCTATAACCACATTTGATGATGGGTGCTTAGAAGTCATGCTCTCACACGCTGAGCAACAAGAACAAGCTCTTGTTGGCACCAGCTGACCTGTGGGAGAGAGACCCCCTAAAGTTGCAAAGTACCAGGAGGCACGTTTTAAAGACGTTGCAGGGAAACCAGGAAGGTCACGATGTCAAGCCCCTTTCCCAGGAAGGCAGAGATTCTGTAGCTGAATACACACATACTAGCCAGTTATTCTCAAGAGGAAGCCTGAGAGTTTGAATGAGAAGATCATTGCTATGAGGGAGCACATGATGAGAAAACTGGGTGAGAACTGTCACCAGTGCAGAGTTTGAACTCATGCTTGGAAGATGGTTTTCTGCAGTGTCTTTCGACTCGGAGTTCTCTCATCCATGGGTGGGTTCTAATGAACATTATATCCAAATAAAACACTTGAGCCCTTTCAGCATCCCATGTAGACTATTGCTGACCTTGTTGAATGGTTTCTCCACCTCTGCAGAATGAGCAGCAGACCTTCTGTTTCACTAGATGTCCCAAGAACCTTTTTATCAAGCACATGCCCACAAAGATTCATCTTTGTTTTGTATTTCATTCTCTCCTATTATCACAAAGTGATTTAAGCAGTTCTTCATAAATGTTAATAGTTCTCAGCTCACAGTTTAAGGGAATCAAATTGTTTGGAAAATAAGAAAGGCCACATACAATTAAAATAACACAGAATGTAAAATTGTAAGACCTGTGGCCTAGTGGCTACATTCACATATTTTGAAGGTAGATCTATGGTTTGATCCCAGCCACTTCCAGCGTGAGACGGAAAAATTTCCGCCTGCAATCTTGTGGAGTTACTACAATTCAATGTTGACAGCACTGAGCTTTGGTGGGCCCAACAAACTGGATCATGCCAGGAGTTCTGAACCACATTTGTGTCTAAACACACACCATTTTTTTAAATCCAAAGAAATCAAAACGCCCATATCAGACCATAAACAACTAGTCCAAAAACAGAAAAGCAGCACAACTAAAAGCACATGGGAAGGGCAGACTTCCACCTGCAAAATGTTAAAGAAGAGAGGAGTTCAACTCGACCAGGGGTGGTGGTGTCCTGTCCAAGACCTTCTTTCTCCATCCTCTCTACCCCAGACAGCTGCTGGATGGGACCTCTGTGACGCAACCTTTTGCCTGTTTTATGGAAGACAGTGATGACACTGAAGTGAATAGAAGGCTTTTTCTCCACACGTGATGGCATTGTCAAGTTCGCCTCTTAATTTTTACTTTTGGGAGTTTCTCCAAAATCCTACACAGGCTGTACACTTGCAACTTACCATTTCATCTATAAAGCATGTATCGCATGTATACGGTTTCTTGGCAGAATTGGTTTGGGAGTCAATTCCAACATACCCAGTATGCAAATAATGCAAACGAATAATCAACATTTCTACATTCCTTTCAATTTCTCAAACATTTCACAGGCATTATGCAGGTATAATCATTCCAACAACCTTGCAAACTAAGGCAGTGCGATTGACTCCCCCATGCCTGCAGTACAGATTGTGGCTGAGAAGGAAGCTGGGCAAAGGACCTTGAGTAAGTTTATGACCGAAGTGAGATTTGCGCTAAGGTCTTCCTGATCTGCAGCTGAGTCTCTTATGCATGTTCTCTCAGAAGTAAATCCCCACTGTGTTCAACAGGGCTTACTCCCAGGAAAGTGTGTAAAAGTCTGCAGCCTTAGGTCAGCCAGCTGGTGCCTTCTAGATATGTTGGAATGCAACCCTCAGCCAGCATTTTGAGTGGGGATGATAGGAGTTGTAGTCAAACACGTCTGGAAGGCTCCAGGTGGGAAAGGCTGCCTTAGCTTCTCCGCTCTGCTAGCGCTAAAGAAAAGCAGGCACTGACGCATTTCTGCCACGAGGGGGCACTGGGACTCTTGGCGTGGCCGTGCCTCATGCTGCTGCTATTGCTGAGTCACGCTAACGGGATGCAGAGGCCGACTGTCTCGGGTGCACTCCTTCCTCGAGACACCTGCACTGCCGGCTGTAGACGCCATACAGTCAGAAGGGCGGTTGCCCCCCCCCCCCTGCTTTCGTGGCCATTTGCAGGGCCAGCCTTCCCACAGGGCAGGGGGAATCACCCACCTTGGGTGGTAAATTGGGATGGGCGTCATATCCTGCGTGCCTGCGGGAGTCCTGATGCTGCGAGAGAGGGGCAGGCGGGCACTTCAGGCAGCACTGCCGAAGCGGTACTGCTGGTAATGCAGGCAGGCAGACCTGGGGCTCGCTGGAAATGCCGCCGCTGCCCACTCGTGCCCACCACCCCCCTCCTTCAGCAAAGGCTGCCGCAAGAGAGCGCCCAGTGCTGTTCCCCGCAGAGCCTTCCCGGAAAAAGAAGCCCTCCATGGGAGGCCTTGAAAGGCAGCAGTAGCCTGTACTCCTCCACCCCAGATGGGGACAGCTTGCCCTGCCCATTCCACCCCCAGCAGTGGCAGCTACCTGCAATTATGGCTCAGGCAGAAGGCCCGATCACTTGCTTTTTTATTAATAACTGTGGCACGATCGTGGGCTACAAAATCTGGCCAGGGCGGCTTATTTTATATTGTATATCTGTATTTTATTTTAATGTATATATTTTAAAAGGTTGTTTATGATGTTCTAACTTATCGTTGTAAGCCGCCCTGAGGCTTTGGCGAATGGGGCAGCACAAAATGTTTTAATAAATAAATAAATAAATTATGATGCCCATCCAGGACTGAGCTGCTCCAAAGTACTCTGCATCACGAGAGGATAATTCCTAACAAGATTCGGTCACTGGAGGATGATCAAACCACAGTTCTCTCCCTGCTGCTGGTTGCTGGAATAGTGGCTCAAGATGCAGCCCTCACCTGGAAAAGATCTTTTAACCGAAGCAGGCTGATGATACGCCAGAATTAACACTACCTGGGCTGGTTGCATGAGCTTCTCAATTTGTCCTTGAGCTTGGATTTTGTGCGTTCGCAGAGAGAGCTATCTTTTGCAACTTGCCCATATATCTCTATGGCTTTCTTTGCCAAAGGACACACATCCCGCAAAACTACCTTGAACTTCTTGCCAATCTGAGAAAAAGGAAGAAAATGATGTTTTTTCTAGCCTGCAGAACAGTCCTAACTGCTGGATTAAGTTGTATCTTAATCGGTTTCTTGTGCTGAGCGCTGTCCTAGGCTGCAGTAGAGGGTATAGAGAGCTGTAGCATATTTAGCTTGCCACCCTGGGTACAATGAAATGATCTCAGCACCAATATTAAAGCAAAGAGTCACTACCAGTGCACTTAGCTTCTGCATATGGAGTGTGGGTGGGGGCCATCTTGTCCCTTACCCCAGGCAACAAAATGTCTGGGGCTGGCCCTGCAGAATGTCAGCAGGTTCTTCCTGGCTTCTTTGCAGCTTTGCAACTGAGATGAAGGAGAGACGGACAAATTAAGCACCAGTGCACATGTTAGTCTATTTCTTTCCTCCACCCTTAGAGCAGACTGCAACTTAAACCTTTTCACTTTAAGTGTAGCACATCTGTGTGGAAAGCAAGCACCACCAATAAACCACACAACTTTTCTGCGTGTGCATTCTTCATACTCAATGCAAACCGCCACACACAGGCAGGAATGCGTTGTGCCTCCGATGGTACTGAATCGTGTGTCTGCAGATACTTCAAAAGCAAACCACAACAATAATGTGAGGAGCTGGTGTGTTATTCATGGAGGCTGCAGGCCTGTATCCACTTACGGGAGACGGAGCCCCACTGAGCTCAGCGAGATGGATTTCTGAATAGACCTGCATGTGTCTGTTTCGCACACATTGAGAACAGGTCTGAAAAGGGGCGTGATTGTGCGGACGGAGCTGCGTGGTTTCTCACAGCCACTTGCAAAATTGTGCTCCCAGCTGGCTTTCTGCCATGCTAATGAATCACTCACGAAAAATTATACAAGCATAGATATGTTTGAACAGAGCACGGTAACAGGCCCTCCCCATTCTACACAAGTTGTTTGTCCTCAAGCTTAGACCAAGCGTTAAACAATATTAAACAATAAACCCAGTAAAACAGGTTGAACAATTTACGACCACGATCACATGCACACACCCTTTGCTGCCTGTAACAACACCCCCACCCCGGCCCCCAAACCAAGCCAAAACAAGATGGCACTTGGAGTCGTCATTTGCTCGGTGTGTGCTCCACACCGACTACAGAGCAACTAAGCGGCCAAAGGTAGCTTGACTATATGCCTGGTATGCCAAACACCATTTTAATGTGTGCCCCCTCCCCTGCAGCCCACCTGCAATTACTTACCCTGCTGTAAAACGACTGTCACAATTGCGTCCATTGTCCAGGATTCATTGAATCAGGGTTAGCTTGATCTTGGATACACCTGCCCCAAACCTGCATTCGTCATCTGAAGCCCTGCTGTGTGTCCCACCTCTTAGAGAGGTGATGTTGGTGGATAAATGAGACAGAGTCTTTTGTGTAGTGGCACCCTGGATGTGGAACCCCACTAGCGACGCATGAGCAGCAAGGACAACTGCTTCTGAATTGCCAAGAGGTAGAGAAGACTTTGCCTTCCCCTCCCTCCTGGCAATCCCAGTGGAAACAAGTGGCTTTCAGGCTGCTGTTAGTGATGCCGGAGCAGTAATGCCAATGAAAGAGCGGAGCAATTTGGTGGCGGTGGAGGAGGCAGGGCATGGAGCTGCATACCTCTGGCAGGTGGTGCACCTGGATGCTCACACGAACCAGGTGTGCTCCTTGTCCTGCAGGCACTTGCAGAGCAAAAGATACTGCTTGTCACAAGGGAGTTGTTTCATGGCTTCAGAGCATGTCCCTAGGACATATTTCTCTGGGGTCTGTGATGTTTGATGTCTCCATTGCATATAAATATGCCTGTGTGGGCATTTCTAAAGCAAAAGAGTTGGAAATGGGGAAAGTTGCTTAAATGTCCTGCTTTGGTTGAAGTAGACTCCTGAAGGAGCGCTTACATCCATATATGCCCAGTCGCCCCCTGAGATCGGCGGGAGAGGCCCTTCTCCGGGAACCCTCCGTGAAGGAAATTAGGAGGGTGGCTACTCGGAGGAGGACTTTCTCAGCGGTGGCGCCTAAGTTATGGAATGCGCTCCCCAGAGAGGTCCGCCTGGCGCCGTCATTATTTGTTTTTCGGCGCCAGGCAAAGACCTTTTTATTTAAGCAACATTTTAAATGTTAATACCACTGAATTTTATCTGGCCAGGGCGGCTTATTTTATAATGTGTGTTTTAAATTATTATGATTATTTTATATGTATATTTTAACTTATTGGTTTTATTTATTGTTGAAAGCCGCCCCGAGGCTTCGGCGAATGGGGCGGCATAAAAATGTTTTAATAAATAAATAAATAAATAAAGTAATAGGACAATCCATAAGCAAGCCCAACCAAACAGGAAAATGGTCAGTAACATGATGGCATCAAGCAAGGCAAGATCTAAGAACAAGGCAGTAGGCACTGGAGTTGAAGAATGACTACCTAGGGCTCAGCTGCTGCACACTGGTGCTCTCTGGCCAGCATCTTACTCACGAGGAGCTGGTTTCTCCTGAGGAGCCTTTCTGCAAAGCACGTGCCTGCTGCTTGAGATAATGCCTTTTGCTCAGAGGCAGAGTTCCTCGTTCCTGGCAGAGATGGACCTGTGGCCATTTCCCCCAGTGTCCCAAGCTCCTCAGTTTCTTCTGGAATACATGGTGCAGTGGCATCCTTCTCTAGAAACTCAAGTTCCTCCTCAGAGGAAGAGTCTTCCAGCAGGAGCTTGGTAGCCTTTGCTGCTGCCCTTCCCACAGCTTCCTCAGTTGAAATTTAAGAGCTTGGCCGAAATAAAAAGCACCGAACATCACAGACCCCAGAGAAAGGACCTGGTGGCAGGATCTGAAGCCCTGCTGCAGCTCTCCTGGAGACAAGCAGGGCATTTCGACTATGCAAGTATCTGCAGGACCAGGAGAACCTGATTCTTGTAAGGCTCAGAGGCAATGCCATCATGCAGCACACCAGGGAGTCCGAAGACTATCCAAGTCTTTCCTGCAGTGCTCAGCCTGGCTAGAGTAACATGGAGCTCTGTGGTGCCTGCACTGTGTTCCTGAGCTTGCTTTAAGCCTTGCTGTTGAGTGAGCTTTGCTTTCCTTGCAAGGCAGGGCCGTCTGAACAGCATTATGGGCCCCAGGCAAAGCAGTGTGCTGGGGCCCCTACGACAACTACAACTACTGTTACTTTTGGACGTTTTCCAATTTTCCAGGGGTTAACATACACAGATTAGTATGGGGCCCACGAGCAAGTGCCCATCAGGCCCATGCGTTAAGACAGCCCTGTTGCAAGGCTCCTGTCCCTTGTTTTCTCTCCTTAATCCTGGCTTTGCTGGGGTCAGGCCTTGGCACGCCTCTGGCTCTACTGTGTTCTAGCAGGTCGTAATACTTGCCCGTTGCTGACTCTGCCTTTACTTTGGGCTAGTTGTGCCTTGCTGCTCATCTCAGCCTTGCTTTCTTCCTGCCCTTGTCTCTGTATCTAAGACCTCCCTAATTCTGGGTCCTGGTGTTCCCTCTATAGAAATATTTCTTGTGTGTGAGCAAATTGACTACAAACATCAATGAGTTGCTAAGGTTTCCTTAAACAGTAGCCAGGTGTCTCCTCTTAAAGGGAACGGTTCTCTTTTTCAAGAGGTACAGGCCATCCATCTTCCTTTTGAAGGGTTATTGTGTTCAAGGACCCTATGAGTTGTTGGCCATCCAGTTACGTAGCACCTGGCCAGCAGGCCTAGTTGGAGCTACTGCTCTGGAGTGAAATAGTGTACTTCTATTTACATTATTGTAGTTATTTCATCTGTATGTACAAGTGAAAAGGATGTTGAATAACAGATGTCCCAGGCTCTTTAGTCAGCAGACTTTCAAAAGCTGCTGTTGTGACCACATGCAAGCTGCATACGAAAACAGTACACTCCTTTCTGATGGTGTTTCTTCCCTTTTAGCTCTCCTGACGTGTAATCAGATGACAACACTGATTTGTTCTACAGACAGTTTCCCAGTGGAAAGAGCAGCCCACAAAATAAAACCGCCTTGCCTTTTGGCAGGGTGACTGGCTGGTTGTTTTTTAATATCTCAAACCATCTCCTACTATGCTTGGGTTGCTCCCTCAATGGTGCTTTCTGGCTGCCTAGGATTCTGGCTAAGAGGGCTTGCCCTGCTGGTAAAGAGTAAGGCCAATACTTGCTGCTAAAGAATAGGGGAATAAGACTTTGCATTCAACAGCTGGCAATTGAGGCTGCCCTCTTTGCCCTGGAGAGAAGAGGGGAATAAATCTTTGCATTCAGCCTGCTTCCCTTTGCTCTGCACTGGCATAAGTCTTTCGACCTGCGGCTGAAAGCATTTGCTAATTATCTCAAAATGCCTGGCCTCTAAACAGCAGACAGAGGAGGTGTTTTAATTATTCGCATTAGCTAAGTGACTGAACCAGGCTTGGTTAGGAACACAGCTTTTTAAAACATGGGATTGCTTACAGTAATTAAAACTATAATTACATGTATGTTAATTAAGGTGTATGTACTAGTGAACTGAGGACCTTATTTCCCAGTGAACATGTCTGGGATTGTCTTGAATCTTCTGGTACCACATCCTAGAGAAGTATAAGGAATCTGACGGGGACTAGAACATCACATGAATTTTCTAAGCTGGAACTCCCTGGATTCAGCTCTATCAATCCTGTGCTGCCACTGACTCAGGCTGATGGGAAATGAGTTGGCACATGGGCTTTTGGTTTTAAAATAGGCCTATCATTTGTGCAATTTTGTTTTAAACCTAGTGAAATTTGTGCACATTTTGAAGTTGAAATTGAACTTTGCACTAACCTGAAAAAACCATGTGAGCAAATTCAAGGTTGTTGATTCCTGGAAGTATTTTTGAGGATTGCTGTCTTGCAGTCACACTGTAGAGGAGGCACAGGGTCCAACCTTAATGCATGGAAGGCGTCTGCCTCATAAGAGCTTTTCTTCTGCATTTATTGTGCATTTGTTGTTCCCTGCTTGTGGTTGCTTGCGGGTTCCTTAGACAATGTTGTGAACTTCAAATTTTGCTTTTGTGTGCAAACAGGCTCATGATGACTTCTTTTTAGAGCAAGGACAAGGAGGTATTCTTTTTGAAACCAACCTTCCCTAATTGCTCTATTCCAGAATTCCACCTTGCCATCTCAAGGTCCTATAGCAGAAGAGTGGGGTGGGGAACACTTTTCATGTATTGGTTGGTTCCTGATACTGCATCAAAACCAAAATCAGATGTAACAGATTAACAGCCTTGTGTAGAAAAGACCACAAGACATCTTTAAAAAAGAAAAGAGAACAAGTTAACAAAACCTCTAATCCAGGATGGGGACATCCATTGCTTTTACAAGGCAAATGTCATTCCCTTTATATGGGAAGGAACTGACTCTGAGCATCATAAAGGAGGAATTATTTTTCATAAAGGAGCAATGCGTTGCTAGCCAAAAAATCTGGGGCAGTTAAATTAATTATGGGCAGAGGCAGTAATTTTGCCATGCCTTAACATAAGGGTGTTGAAACTATTATACAAGAATCAGAGCAGATGCATTATTAATAGAACAGGAATGGGCATAGAGAAATACGTTCCATCAAATACAACAGGAGGTTATCTCTTAAATCACGCCATTCCCCAAATACATACATGAATGCAACATTTGGTTCTGTTCTAGATACCTGGTCATTCTTGTTCTTCTTGTGTGACATGATCATGGCGGGCATGTCGTGAGCGGAGCCAGCTGGAGCTGGAGGTCAGACTAGATGGCCCGGGAGACCCCTTCTGACTCGCTCTGTTTCTTGATCTTAGGATGGTACCATTAGCCTGCCCTAGAATCTCTGAATTTGGAAGCTTATGAGTATCTAGTCCAGTGCAGGAAGAATGTGAAGGCTAAGAGGTACTAGATGCCCTCTCCTTCCAAAACATTCAGATGACCAATTTCGGACACTTTGTTTTTGCCCCTGCTGAAGAGGAGGTGCTGAGGCAGCACCCGGAGACTGTGTGGAGCAAAGGTGTCCTCCTCCTCCTCCTCCTCCCTACGACCCGTTCAGAAGATGATCTTCCGCTCATGGAGCTGCAGCTGGCACCGAGACTCCCCGTGGTGGTGGAGGTCCAGGAGGCTTTTGAGCTGCTTGACCTTTCCTGCAGCCAGCGAGCCAGCATCAACGGGACTCGGGACCACGTCCTATGTCAGGATCAGGGCCTGAGGGACCCTGCAAGTGCTCACGGAACCAGAAACACCCTTGTAGGCGCTTGCAGGGCACACCTGAGGAGCAGTGACACAGTGCAGCTGGAGACCAGCATAAAAGTCTTCCTGGCGCTGCTGGTCTTGGCCACAGCAACACAAGGGCTCCCGGTGACTCCTTGTGCTCTGGTCCCAGCATCTCTCTCCGAGTCCTGCTCCAGTTGCTCCTGCTCACCCACTCCGGTTGTTCCCACCTTGCCCTGGTTAGTCCCTGCCTCATTCCAGTCTGCTCCCGCCTTGCTCCTGTTTGATCCTGCTCGCTCCAGTTGTCCCTGCCCTGCTCCAGCCCACTCTTGCCTGGACCACCTTTATGGGACTGATTCCCTGGCGTCAGACCGCTGGACTGTTTCTGGACTGTGTTCTCTCTCACTCCTGTGCCATCTTGGACTGCCTGCCACCTTGCTTCTGACCCTGGACTGTTGACCATGCCACCCGCCTCTAGCCCTGCTAAGCTGCAGGTCCTTGCCCTGCACCAGTGCCCTGGTCCCGATGTCCTGCCCTTCCCAGCCTGCTCCCCAAGCCCTGGCTCGCGCATCCTAAAAGGCTGGCACTGAGTGTGCAAATAGTCCCAGCTCCAGCCCATGCCTTCCCCAAATATGACTGGGGAAGCCTTCTGGCCGGCATCCTGGAAGAGAGCAGAACTGGGCAGAAGGGAGACTGCAGGAGTCTGGCCGGGGTTTCTGGTTTTCAGTTGTTCATTGGCTCTGGAATCCACTCCCCAGAGAAGCTTGTCTGGCATCCTCTTTACTATCATTTTGGTACCAGGCAAAAGCAATTTTATTTTCCAGATATTTTAATAACTAATTAAATAGTACTGAATTAATTTTAAATTTTAGATGAGTTAAATCAATTCTTCTGATGATATATTCACTATCCTGACTAAGAATTATTTTTGGTAACATACTATGTGGCACTCTTATTATTAATATTAGTTCATTTTTAATAGTTCTTAAAGAATTTTAATCACTATTTAGAGGAAAACTTCATGTGAATTCTTGCTGGATGTACGCTGCCCAGAGAGTCAAATGTAGTTTTATAGATTGGATGCCAGCCTGAGTATGACATTTGAGTAGCAGTACAGTGTGAATCATGGTGCAGAAAACAGAGAGAGATAGGTACCTTTTTATTCTTACTGTATCTTATTGTTTCTCTTTTTTGAATTTGTGGTGGCCTGTGGCTATGAGGGGATGTGGTGGCGCAGTGGGTTAAACTGCTGAGCCGCTGGGCTGGGTGATTGAAAGGTTGCCGGTTCGAATCCGCGGATGGGGTGAGCTCCCGTACGTTGTCCCAGCTCCTGCCAACCTTGCAGTTCGAAAGCATGCAAATACAAGTAGATAAAAAGGTGCCACTTCGGTGGGCAGGTAACAGCGTTCCGAGCACTTTGGTGTTTAGTCATGCCAGCCACATGACCACGGAGACTGTCTGCGGACAAACGCTGGCTCCCTTGGCTAGGAAATGGAGATGAGCACCACCCCCTAGAGTCAGGCATGACTGGACTTAATGTCAAGGGGAAACCTTTACCTTTACCTTTATGGCTATGAGCAATAAACATACACTATTTCTGCACCTAGATCCCCCCAGTTTTATTCAGTAGCTCATTTGTTATAACATTTTCTCACTGCTCTGGTAGAATTGCAGTAAGAATATTCTTCAGGCCGCTCAGAAGTTTGTGTAAACTGGAATTGTCCCCCAACTCCAACTTGGCCTCTGATGTCCACATTATTCACCTAGACTAGGTATGCTTGTGCAGTCAAAGCTTCTGTAACTGAAGCATCATCTGAAAATACCCTCTGTTCCTAACCATGGGTGGCTATTCTTAAACACAGGGACGTGGAAGGAAGTATTAATTTAGCTGGAAACTAAGTTGGATTGCCTGTAGCATGATAACTGTTTTTACAACACAGTAGGTGTTAACCCATTGATGCCAGGGTGTTTTGATCATGGCCACCTTGCAAAATGGTCACTGCCACTGTCCAGATGGCTTGGATTTTGTTCCCCACTGAGCTTGTGTATACATACATTCACACATGCACATGCTACTGGACTCCCGTGTTTTAGCTGCAGCAGGTCGCACTGGTTCCTGCTTTGGAATCCCATGGCACAAACCTCCAGAACATGATTGATGTGCTCTTGCCCAAGGCAGAGCAAAAGCTGCTGCTTTCTGAGCCTCACTGATTTAGAGATAAGACTAATGATTACAGTTCTTGAACAAGAAAGGGGGAAACTTAGTCTTCGCCCCCTTGGCTGGGTAACAGCTGGTATCTGTTTCCTAGGAAAGAAACCTGCCTGGTGCTTTTTCTTAGCGGAAAAACAAACAAACCTGGCAACACATGGTTTAAGTTCCCCTTCTGTGTCTTCCATTCCCTGCGCAGTGAGAAATTATAGATACACGTCTCAGGTTCAATATTCTTTGGCAGTGAAAATGCTGGGCACGTTATGGTGTAGTTGCTGTTTTCAGTTTGATTACAGAAATAGCAGGGCAGGGTGAAGGTTGCCAAGTAGTTGCCCAGAGATGGTGCCAAGCCCTCTGGAGCATTCCAAGAGGTTAAGGTATGATGCAGCCAGTCATCCTGTCCCTTCTAGATCTTAAGAGGCAGAAGTAGGATGAATGGGCTGGAACTAGAAGCCTGGTAGCTCCACTATTCTGGGAATTTTCCTTCCTGTTTTAATATTGAACCAACCCGGCGCTCACTTCCTGAATAGGTGAATCAATTCTTTGACTTTCTCACGTCTCCAAATTTTGTGATACGGTTCTCTGATCCAAAAAATGCACACAAAACTGTTGTTATCAGAGGAAAGGGTCTGTAAAAGCGCATGCCAAAAAGGCTGTTGGGAAAAATCACGCAAAATGCATGCGCAGTTCCATGCCTGGATATGTATGTGACTTTTGGTGTAAACTTGTTTTTTTACAAAATTGCAAATTGGTGTGGGAATGGGAGTGAATGGATTTGTCTTTAAACAATGTGACTGTTGCAGAAAGCGGAACAGACAATTTGAACCATTCCTATTGACAGGAAAATTAAACCAGGGACCCCAGTAAAGCCAAACAAAGGCATTTTTGGCTTTTAAAAGCAACTGCTATTCCAAGCTGCAGCATCTGAGTTCAGCAGCATGATGATGGTGGGTGAGACCTGGTGGAGCAATGAAGATCCCGTGCCCCTGAGGCAAGTCCAGTGGCCCTTTGATGACCATGGAGGGATTTGTGGGGGGTGGGGGTGCATCCTTCCATTGTTCCAATACTCATGCTCTTTTCTTCCTGTTTGCACTGAGACAGAAGACAAGCTTTAAACAGGGAGCTTGAGTTAATATTAGCAGACATCTTCTTGTTAAACTAAAACAGACAAAGTAAGAAGGCACAAGAGAAAACCAGGAGTGGGATCCCAGCAGCCTGCATGTGTTAACTAATGTGTTAATTAGCTGGGTTTTCAACCAGTTATTTCTCCCTTTGTGTTTGGACTCCAGTGCTTTGAGAAATAGGGTTACAGCTCCAGCAGCAACAATGAGCTTCCCTCTGTAAGGAAGAGCCTGGTACCTAAATTCTGCAGATCGACTCAAGGGCTTCCTCAGAGGCTTAACTTCTTGGTCTTCAATGAATCTTGCTGCTTTTCTGCTCTGTTGCAGGAAAAATCCTCCACCATGGGCTGCCACCAAGTGCCAAGACAATTCCCCCTCCAAGTAGACCAATGAGGACCAAGCGTGTTGTATCTGTGTGGAAGCTGACTCGGGATGGCACTAGGAGTACTGGAAAATGCCCGACTCATCTGGAGAAACGGGATGGCACGTCCTGCAAAGGGCATGGCTGGCTGGGACCCCGAGCAAGAGTGCCCTGCACTGCAAATTTGACTGTAGGTCCCACTTGTATAATGAGTAAGTGCATAAACTCCACCGAACAATCCTTCTGCCTCTTGCAGGCTTGAAATGATGGCACGCTTTGAAAATGCTGCTCTGGACACAAGGTGCCTCCAAGATGAATTGGTGCTCGAATGAAAATGGCATTGCTCCTATCTGGCTAAGACACATCGGCGGCTCCTCTGGTCTCCTCCCAAGCATCTGCTTTCAGCAGGGAACAACTGGGATCAACAGATACACTCGTTGTGGTTCAAGGCAGGCAACTTGGTGTGTGTCCTGTATACTCATTACATGTGGTTGAGGCTTAAGTTTTGGGAGGTACCATCTGTACTGCTCTTTGTTTTGGAAGACCCTTGTCCAAAACCCTCTCAGGTAACTCAACCTATAAGAATATCTTCTCAGAAGACTGGGCAAGCAGGATGCAGGGGTGAAGAAGATCAAGTGTAGGGAGAGTCTTTTAGGTGGGTGAGCTATTGGTGGCACTCAGAATGTATCCTGGTTATGCTGCCCTCATTCCCTCATTTGAAGCAAGGGTGCCAGGACACCTGCCCTTTTAATATGAGCTCGCTCTTCCATGACTTATGTCTTAAGGTGGCCAGATGTAAACATGGGCAGGCCCTTGCATTTTTAACAGTTCTTTACTGTCATTTTCTCCAGCGACTAGGTAAAACTACCTGATTTGGCTCTGAGTTCTTTAGGGTGCAATCCGAATGCTCTCCAGCATCTTCAGCATGAAGTTTCTCTCTACATCTGTTCAACGGGATCACTCCCTAGTAATTCAGTTTGCAACCAAAGAGCATGGCTTGTAATAGTCTGTAATCCATCCTCATGTTCTTTTTTGCTAGTGTGCCATAGCTGCTTTGCGAGTCCCAGGCACTCCGTTCTCCCTGTCTGGATTTGGGCTGAAGGCCAAGGAATTTGGGTGGCATGGGAAGCCCTCTTTGGGACATCACACAGTTCTGTCTTGAAAGCAAACAAAAAGCGAATTAACTTGCCTTATATAAAATTGGGATTGTAGTTTTCTTATCGATGTGCCTGTATGTGCATATATAAGTTGGCACGTGCAAATCTGGGGGATTTTTTGATGGGTCCGAGTCCTGGATCTTTCAGGACTGCGGTGCTCTGCATGTGCCTCCACTTTCCTTCCTAAGACTGCAATCAAATGCAGACTCCATGGCTCGAACACCATCCATTCCCCCCACCTCCAACACGCCCTCTGCTTTGTTCGCTGTCTTGCTTGTCCTACTGAACTTGAGAGCTTGCATAGTGTTGGGTCATGCTGCACATGGGTAGAGCAGTGGGGTGGGGGGGTCAAGCGTTCCCTTCTGAATCCTCCCCTCCTCCCACCCATCCACCCACGCACCCACGACTACAGAAAGTTTGGCATTAACAGAGTTTTGCTCCTTTAGCCACTGTGGGGGGTGGGGAGGTGAATTTGGGGCTGGGAAAGCATCTGGGAAGATTTAACTTCCTTCCCTATTTGGATTTTAAAACCCTGAAAAGTTAGGAGCAGCTACCTGCTACATTTTTAATTTGTATGCAATTTAGCCTCAACGGTTCCTATACCATTTTGGAGTTCAGCTTGGGTGGCAGGGGTGGGTGGGGGGCAGAAAGACTATATGCAATTTGCTGAGACTATGTCCTTTTTCCTGCTGCTTTGTGTGGGCACGTGTGTTTGTGTGTGTGTGTGTGTGTGTGTGTGTGTGTGTCCGCCCACATTCACCCCTGATTCACTGACACCAGCTTTTACAGCTGCAGCGTCTCCCGTGTTACCTGAGGCCCTCCAAACCAGAAAGACAAGTTGCAGAAGAGACTGGGTCAAGAAATAAATACAAAAGATGGTGTAATTCTTCCAGTTAATGCAGTCTCTCCCTGCCGCACAAAAGCTCTGTGTTGAGGAGGAGACGAGAGCACCAAATCGCTGAGTTTCTGCATTAGTTCAGAACTGATGTCCTCTTGGAGCTCCAGGGAAGTTAATCAGGTTGGGGCTCAGCTATAAAATGGCCAGGGAATCCAATATGGTAGTAAAGGCCAGGCCAGGTAGTAAAGGCCAGGGTGACTTATTTTATATTGTTAATTTGTTTTGTATTTTTAATGTATTATATTTTAACTTATGTTGTGAGCTGCCCCGAGGCTTCGGCGAATGGGGCGGCATAGAAATGTTTTAAATAAATACATAAATAATAAATCACAAAGGCTTTGGTATGCGAAGGGGTGGTTTGGCAGCTTGTGGGTGTTGGGATGCGGTCAGTCCAGCTCAGATGCAGGCAACGCAGACGCATTTCCTGAACGGGGCTGGTGTGGCCATGAAGCAGAATGCAGCCCTGCCTCCGGGGGCACACAGTGGGAGGTGGCAGAAGGCGCCTGAGAACCACACTGTGCATCAAATACCTTGCCTTGCACCCTCTAACCTATCATGCTGTCTCTAGATATGGTGGAGGACGCAGCCCAAGTGGCAGCTGGTTGTAAGAATGGCCAGCAGAACCAAGAGGCCAGCGGCCCATCTGCGTGCAAGGACCTTCAGCGCGAAGAAAGGATAGGTGGATGCCCTCGGCCCCTTGCCTTCTGGCTTGTGTTGCGAGGATCCTCGGTGCGAGTCAAAGGGCGGATGGGCTCTCGGAAAGCAAGGCTGGCCTGAGAAAACAGCCAATGGGGCATTTCAGGGAGCTGGCCAGTCCCAAATGCCTGGCTGGAAAGGTGTCCCGGCTGATCCGGCCGAGCTAGCAGAGGATGGGTGGCCACTGTGAAGGAGGAAGTCCTCGGCAATCGCCGGACAGGTTGTGCATGGCTCCAGGGAATGACCTTGTAGTGGCAGGAGGGCGAGGAAATTCGATTTGTGGGGGACAATGGAAGCATGGATGGGGAGGGGGCGACAGCGCTCTGCCTGGAGACCGCAGGGACTGAGCCACTGAAAGAGGCCACCTCAGAACTGTTAAAGTTTCCTCCCCGGAGCAAATTGCAACTCTGGGAGGGGCGATTTCATCAGCACCCTAGTATGGGCCTGTGCAGGGATAGGGGTGGGAAGCTTAACTACCCTTCCTAGATGTGGTGGCCTTGATCCTAATCAGCCCCCTGCATGCCTGACATTCTTTTAAAGAAATGTGTCCCTTGCCCTGGCAAAACTGCAGATAGGTAATTTCTTTGGCGCGGAATCTTCGGCTGCTGCCAGATCTAGCAGGGCTGCTGAACAAGCCTGCTAGGAACAGTCTGGAAGGTTCTGGAACCTAGGAGAACAATCTTCATTCCAGCTCTGAAATGGAAGCAGCTGGCCTGCAAGAGGTTGGTTATGCCTCAAAACAGGTGAAACAGCTTCCTATTTTCCTTTGGTTGCATATTTCTCCCAGGGGTCTAGTTTGGGCTCTAGTAGGTTGATCGTTCCCCCTGAAGCATGGGAGCTGTCATTTTGTCTACCTAAGTAATGACCCTCATACCTGAATGTCAGAAGTAGAGGAAAGATCTGGCTTGTTCTATTATTCATTGTTTGTTTATTCGTTTTCTTTCTATATGGCCCAATAGCCAAAGTTTTCTAGTTACAATAGCATATAAAAACAATTAAAGAACTAGGTGAAGAACAGAGGTTGTAAAACTGTGTCTGAGCTGTAGCAGGTCAGATATAACTTAATACTTCTCTACTGAAAAAACATTAAACTCCTGTGCACATAGAAAACATAGAAGTTGAAGAGAAATGTTTGAGCATAGCCTTTTCCCTGATAAGCTGATTTTCTATGAATGTGGATCTTTGCTGTGTTGAAACATTCATTCATTGGAGCCTGCACCTGAAGTCCAAATTGCAGCTGTCTGCTAAAAAATTCTAGTATTCTCTTTTTTTACCACTGCAGTGAATTCTGAAAATGGCCGCCCACATCTTCTATCTGGGGAGAATGCTTTTTGTGAAGAAAGAGATCCTACTGGATCTTCGAGATAAAAGCGGGCTGGGCTCTCTTCTCAGAAAAATTCCCTCCCACTTGGGTGCTCCAGGCCAGCCGCACCTTTGTTATCGGACCCATATGGGTAGCACACCTCCTGCTGTCTTTAGCTTAGAAAGCAGCTTCAGATAAGCCCAGCTAAGTTGTCCTAATCAGTGAGAATTAAGCAGCGGGCATCTTGGGATGCTGGAGTGCCTCGCCCAGGCAGCAGCAGGCTGGGTGGGCCAGAGGGGTATCCAGCAAGTTCAACATGCTCTCCTGGGTTGCAGCAGAAGACATGGGTGGGCAGGCAGTTGTTGGCATGGCCACTTGTGAATCGCCTCCTTCCATAAGTGCTGCATGGGCTAATGTGTATGTATAGATGCATATTTAGAAATATAGTTTAAAAAGAAGTACAGTCCTCTTACCATGGTATGGAAGACTGGCCAGGTGACTTGCGTGTTGTCTCTCTGGATGCCTAATAGTGAATGGGCAACTTCAGAGCCCCTTCGCTCTTCCTTCCTGGGGTTCTTGGAGTGGTCTTGGAGCAGGCAACTCCTTAAACACCTTCAAAGCAGAGGACAGTCCTCTAACAGCCCTTCAAACAGAAGACTCTCTTCTCTTAAAAGGGGGCATAGCTATTCTGGTATCTGGACAGTCCTGGTGTCAAAAGGTGGTAGGACTGGGCACTTGCTGATGGCCCACTGATGAGGACTCCCTGAAGCTGTTCCTCTTCTTGCTTTGCTCCGTCCCAGACCATGAAAGTGGTGGGAAGAAAGGCCAGCCGATGCCATGGTCTACTTGCTCGCTAGCTCTTTGCCTCTCACAGAGAAAGTGGTAGCCATGGCAGAGGAGAAGAGGAAGGAAGAAGAGGTAGAGGAGCGGGGGCAGTTGGTGACCATGGAAGTGGGGTCGCTGTGGGAGGCATCCCATGGAGGGTGTCTTGCCCAAGGTGCCTCAACAAAACTGTAACCAGCACAGGATCCACTGATGCGGATTTAGTGCTGAGATCGGCAAGGATTTCTCCTCCCTGCCCCAGTTGTTTAACAGCAGCAGCGAGACTTCAGCCTCTCTTAAGCAGCTGGCATGAAGGAAGCTTGGTGGTTGTGGTTTTGTTCGGTCTGAAAGAACCAGGAGCCCCACTGGACAAACAGAAAAGTAAAACTTGTTTTTGCAGCACAGATATTGCGAGAAACCCCCCTGTACTGGCAGTGAGACTCTCCTTTTTTTTTGAGGACTGCATCCTGCCAGGGCATCTGTCGGGGAATGAAACCAGCAGCAGATGGGGCCTTAACCAAAAGTGGGTGGGGATACCCCTTCTTTTTCTGACACTCCCCTCTCTCTCTCACTTCTCTCTCCTTTCTTCCCTGCCTAGTAAGCTGCCTGCCAGCAGCTGCTGCTTGCTACTGTCCCCTGAAGCTGCTGCAGGACCCCACCTTGGCCCTGGCCTTCCAAACTTGACAGAGCGCCGCCCCCACCCTGGACCTTACAGCCACCTTCTCGGTGCTACGATTCTCTAGGCTAGGCATGGAGCAAGGAATGCACGGATTGCAATGATGTGAAGGAGAAACGCGTCGAGGGGGCTCTTGCCTGGGATGTGGGCCCTCATTCCCGTCCAGCTTGACCTGAGCCCTTGACACAAGGTTGGAGGGCCATCCCTCCAAGCTCCAGTTCGTTTTGGTAGAGATGCTAAAGGCTGAACCTCGGGGTGCCAGCTATATGCAAAGCATGTGCCCTCCCACAATGCTTTGAGCTTTCCTCCCACTGGGTGACAACTGTTCTGAGATCACCCTTTCTTCTTGGCTGGGTCTACTGATGGGTTTCATTGGGTGAGGTCCGATTATTGTCAGAGACACATGCAGGCCTGCCCTATTCATTTTCTTATGAGCTTTGTTATATTGAATGACTTACTGAGTTTCTTTATACTGAATTGCTTCGGACCATCAGCAAGTCTGGTCAACTTCACTGGCTTCTCCCAGCTCTTGAATGTGCAGAACAGTCATAGCATAAATTGGCTTCTCTGGGCTGGGATGCGAGCTTCTAGCTTCTTGGACTAGAACTAACAAGAAAGGGAGTTTCTGCCAGTCAACTCAGACTATAATGCTATGACAAATGAGGCTAAATTTGGAAACGCACAACAGAGCTTCTGACTTAGTTGCACTCCAAAATATCTGGGAAGCAGGCGCACTGAGCAGGACGCTGCAAAGCAATGTAAAGTTGGCCCTAAATGGAGCTGCTGCGGTGAAGAAAGCCTGTTGCAACTAGGCATGAACTTTTGCGTGAAAGGTCAGTGCCGGTGTTGAAAACAAACCCCCAGGCTCTCCATATGTTCAGAGGCACTGTCGTCTTTCATTCCTAGTGTAACTCTCTTGCATCTGTCTTTGGGTGGTGAATTTGGAGCCTGCAGGAAACAGATCGCCCCTCCCACTGTGCTCAGAATCCGGCAGCTTCCAAGGGAGGCTTGGAGGGCAGCAATGAGAGGGAGGGCTTTCTTTGCCCCCCCCCCCCCCATTCATGGAATCACCTTCCTGCTGAGGCCTGCCTGGTGCCAACCTTGTCTTCTTAAGATGGCCCTTTATGGAGGCTTTAAAGGTATCCTTGACTTGAGGGGATTACCCATCCCGGATGCTTGCTTTATGGGGTGTTTTTTCCTTGTATGTTTAGTTATTCTCTCTCTCTCCCCCCCCCCTCTATATATATATATGAAATGGCATTTTATCGTTTTGTTTTTTTGAACTGCTGCAAACCACCCAGATTGCTTTTGCTATTGGGCAGTACAGAAATGAAATAAATGCTAATAACCAAGTAAATTTGGTAACATATGAAAGGAACCAGGTAGGAGCAGGCCGCTAGAGTGCAGTTTAAAGTCTTTTTATTTATTTGTTATCTGCCTCTCCTCTAATAAACTTAAAAGTGCCCAAGGCCACATACAATATAAATATTTTAGCAAAGGGAGTCTTTGATAGGGGCTTATGGGCAACCTGTGCCCCACATTCCACAGGACAATTGCAATCGCAGCACACATCTCTCTGAGAAAAGATTTCCTCTTCCCAAGCAGCCAAATGTAGCCCAAGTCCAGCTCCATTTACATTTCCGTGCAGGTGACTCAGCTAAGAAATGTACATCACTGTTGGCATCAGGCCATTAACTTTAGCGGGTTCTTGAGGAACATGGCAGCACAGAAACACAACCGCAGGCAAGTCCATATCAGCTGATAGAAAGAGACACAGAGGCAACAGACACTAAAAAGGTCCATGCATGTAAATAATGGATGGGGGCGGGGTGGGGGGGGCTTGAATGGCAACTGAGTTTAGGAATGCAAAAGCCTGGGAAAGGGGGAGAGGAGGATGAGGGGAGACAGGAGGAGTCTGGTACTTTTCCTTTTTGTCTTTAGTGATGATTGGGAAGGCTTGAGAAAGCATTCCCCCAATTTTCCATTCTCCTGCAGCTCAGGTTTTTTTTTTTTTAATCCCAAGCCTTCACATCTTTTAGTGAGATAATGTATTGTTGCATCAGCTTTCATAGTCCGCAGTGGACTTCTTTATACAAATATCTGATGAGTATATATTCAAATAGGTTGAGGGAGGTTGGGGGTGGAGGACAGTAGCTGATAGTATAAATAGTTTGCAGATTTTCCACATTTGGTTTCTAGGTCTTGCAATAGCTTTGGCTGAGGGGCAGTACAGAAATGCTGCTCTGGAACAATAATCTAAATGTAGGTATGAAATCCTGCCCTACACTTCTATTAAACTGAAGAAAAGTCTCTGATGCAAAGAGAGAACTGCACATCCTTGGTGCTATTCTTTGCACACATTTGAAGCATATTTATTTAGGTTTTTATATCCTGTTTGTTAGCCCAGGGCGCTCAGAATGGCTGCAAAATAAAATCCAATAAAATATAAAATAATTTAAAACAATATCCATATCAACAGTCAACCTAAAAGCAAGAACACCAATCATAAAAGCATTTTATTTATTTAAAGTTTTTGTATCCCACCTTTCACAGTGTCTCAGGGCATCTCTGTAACCCAGAAAATACAATCAAAGCAATGATCAAAAGAACCAAAACAATAAATGCCAATAATAAACAGCAATCCCACAGGTGCCAGTATCAATATAATAAAAATCAATATAAAACCGGTTGTTCATCTACAATTAAAACAGTGAGGGAATCAAAGCAAACCTGGCCTTGAAACATCCCCGGGAAGCTGATTCCTAAGTTGGGGTGCCACAACCAAGAAGACCCTTCCCTTTGCGGTCTTTACGCTCAGGCATTCTGTGAATGCTTTATTATTGATGCCATCAGGGCATAATTTATGGGAGGAGGCCACTCTGCAGCATGAACAGAAGGGTCTCCGAAAGCAGAAGGTTGGTGTACCACATTTTGAAGTTAACCAAAGCAATGCACATTACCTTGTGAAAAAGTCCCCCTCATAAACGCCTCAGAACTGTTTGTTGTTGTTTGTGTGTGTGTGTGGGGGGGGGGCAGGGAGAGAAATATTTAGTATGCTGGAAAGAAACCATCTGAAGAACACTAACATCTTCTGGGGCATCTGAGGGGAAGTATTTTGCAAATACGCTCAAGCTTCCTGGGGCCAGCAGCCATGGATTTTATGCAGGATGTGTCTTGATAATTCAGCAAGTCATGCTGAATTTCATCTGTGTTCCCAGACAAGGCGGAGCACGAGGCTAGGCAAGCTCCTCCCTTGAGGAGAGGAAGAACTATGGTGAAAGGTCCTAAAGTAGAAGCAGACAGGAAAGGTGATCTCAGGCTAATTTCTCTTAACTGGAATTGCATGGTGCTGGTGATGTTCTTGTTTGCTGTCAGAACTGCAGCCGAGTTGCATCTTTACAAGAGTATTACTTAAACCAAGTTGGCTTTCAAAAGGTTGGCTTTGAATTCTGAAGATCTGTTGAAGCTTCTACTGAGGCTTTCGATTTGGACAATTCTGTTACAGCTCTAGAGGATCTTGCAAGAAAGGACAACCGATGTGATCCAGGGCTTGAAGCACCTTTCCTATTAAAAAAGGGCCATGCTTTGCATGTTTTCTCATAAGGTAGCACCATTATGTTCAGTGGGGCTTGCTCCTAAGAAAATGGATGGCTGCCTTGAGGATGTGCTGGAGAACAATTCTCAAGTATTGGCCCCTCTGGAGTTAAGGGCCCAACCATATCCAACCAGTTCTCCATCCGTGCTTTCACAGATCTGCCAAATTATGCATGGCATTTCTCCTCTATTGTTCATCAGATTAATGCTTAGAGGCCATCAAATAAAACTGAGAGTCAGCTCAGGACAGACAAGAAGGAACATTTGATGCACAGCATCTTCTAATGAGGTTTTCCATCACCATGTTTTAGGAGGAGTTAGATAAACTGAGGAGGAGAGGCCTGTTGAAGGCCCATGTTGGCTGTATGGCCACTGGCCCCAGATCAAAAGTTTGGAGGCAGCTTGGGCAAGTTCCCTTTGAGGGCCTCCTCCATTTGGGAGATGCCCTGCTCACTAGTTGCTTCTCATCATGGGTACCCCTCGCTTGCTCCACAGTCAAAGAGCCAATGAGGTGTGAGAGGCAGGTGAACAAGCAGGTTGCCGTGGTGAAGAGGACCAGTTTTGGGGGGCCCTAGTAAGGGATCCCATTACAAAGTAATTATTGCCTAGCATCTTTCCATTTAGGAGCAGGTCCTCCAGAGCAAATGCTCTTTCCTTTCTTCCCAGTTCCCTTCTTTTAGTAAGCAGTCCTTTTTATTATCGTTTACAGATGATGTTTACATAAAGAATTACTTAACTTGAAGGAACACTTACCTAATGAATTATTAGGGTTGCAAGCCTCTGCCCTACAGCTTTGATGCATCGAAGCCTCCAAACTTGGAGGACATCGAATCTGAGACTCTGAAGAACCCTATAGCCTCCCAGAAGACACAGAAAATCATAGAATCATGCCCTAAGATGATACTTGATGCAGCTTTCCCAAAAGTTCAAAGTATATAGAAATATATTTAACTGTATATATATACAGTCAACAACATTGTCCCCTTACAGGGGATAATGCTGTTGACTGCTTGTGCCCCCATCAACAATATCAGATGCAAAACATCAAGCCACAAAACAGGTTTACAGTCAAAGGTTTACAAAAAGATAGGTCTTAAAATCCTTTGAACAGTCAGCAAAGAGGAAAAAATAATCTTGAATTAGGCCCAGAAGCATCCAGTGTAACTTATGCAGAATTACAGTGTGCTACAAAGAGCAAAAGCAGTGTTGGTTCTGCACTTCTTGAAGCTTCTGTAAAGTTCCATGCAGGAGTTAAGCCTGACTGTTTCAGAATTATGGATCAATGTAGCATGATCTCAGGAAGTAGAAGCCTTCTTATTACCCTTATTAACTTATTATTGTCCAGACATTTTAATAATTAATTTTTATTGCAATGTTTTTAAAAGAATTTTTAATATTTTTAATTCACCACACTTTTATACTCGGAGCTCTTATTTGTTATACTGATACATTGTTAAATATCTATAGTTTAAATTGGTTATCTTTGTTTATTGTTATGACTGTGAACCACTTAGAGAGTCTGATTGCTCTTACAGTCCTATCAATCAATAATAATAAATACCCGTGAATAGGAGGAGGCACTTTGAGAAACAGCCCTGACCTGCTCCTCAGGTAGCAGTCCTAGAGCACCCTCCAGGCTCTTTCCCAGGTTGGACAGGGGGTCACAGGCCCTCCAGCCAAATTCTTGTTTTGTGCTTTAGCTCAAAGGAGTTGAAGTCTGGAAGAAAGCTATGTGCCACTGGGAGATGTATGGGATATTCCTAAAGCTTCGCATAAGTTGCTGTGAAAAAACACCTCCTCCCTTCCCGTGCATTTCTGCACCATCACCAAAGGGGTGTTTCCTTCTCCTGAAGGGTTGGCATATACATACATACACATCCCTTGACAAAGTTCCTGCACACAACAATTTGCTTACAGGATTTGCTGTCACAAGGTGTGAGATGGATTGTTTTAATGAGTTGTTCATAAAGTTCTAGGCAGTGGTGTTCTTAATTGTAGATGCTGGACTTAATGATCTTATGCCTTCCCTTTAAATGGTAATGGGTATGACTTTACCTCCTTCAAATGGTCTCTCCCTTCCCTTCCCTAAAGGGAATTGTGTGAAAATGTAAGAGCTGTGATGGATCAGACTGAAGTCCAATATGGTATCTTCATGGTGACCAACTTGATGCTCCAGTGCTCCAAGTCCACAAGTAGGAGGCAAGCGCAAAATCCCACTTGGCATACAGAAGCGTACTTCCCCAAATACTGGTGGTTGCTCTTTGTAGCCGTCAGACTGATGGCCACTGGTAGCCTTCACCTCCACAACTTTGTCCAGTCCCCTTTTAAATCCATCCAAATTGGTAGCCATTGCTTCATCTTGGGGAAGCAAATTTCACGGTTTCATTTCAGATTGTATGAAGAAGCTTTTCCTTCTATATGTCCTGAAACTTCCCCTAGGTTCCAGGATGATGACAAGGTCTTGCCATCCACTTTCTTCATACTATGCATCATTTTAACACTTGTATTATGTTTTTCCCTTGACTTTTTCTCTAAGCAAAACACACCCAGGTGTTTTAACAGTCTCAGGTGTTGCTTCCGCTTCTTTGATGATCCCTTTCCCATTTTGCAATGTATTCTTTTTCGGGGTGTGATGAGCAGGACTGCGCCCAATTTTCTTAGTGTGCTGCCACTGCAGGTTAGCGTAAGGGAATTGTGGTATCAACAATTTCGAGTTTCTTTTCCGATCATGCTGAACATAGTTCTTGTCTTTTCCACAGCAACCCCATGCTTGAAATTTTCATCAAGGTGTCCACCACTCAACAGCTTTCTTCAAGATCTCATTCTCCTCAGGTGACCAAAGATCAGTCTCCATTCGGCTGGATGTGCCCAGAATACAGCTGATGTTGAGGTTTACTTACACTGAAACACAGCTGCCATTTTAATGCCGATTTTCCCAGTTTGGGGTAGCAGTAACACATTAAACCTAACGAACTTGCAACACGCCCATGTGCACATGAGTCTGAACATGCTGAACCAAGTTAGCAGGGGATGGACCTCCTTGTGCCAAAAACCATGCTATGCAGGTCTGCAGAGATGCAGGTGAGTGCCTTTGGAGGCGGGGCTGGGTGAGCAAAGAGGAAGGTCAAGATCTCTTCTTGCTGATGCCAGAGTGTAGGACACGGACTAATCAAGTCAAGTGAGACAACCCAGATTCAGGCTGGACAGCAGGAAAAACTTCCTCACTGTTACAGCAATACGACAGTGGAACCAGCTACCTGGAGAGGTGGTGGGCTCTCCACACTGGAGACATTCAAGGCGAAACTGGACAGCCATCTGAGTGGAGTGGTGTAACATGGTGTCCTGCAACAGCCAGGGGTTGGACTCAATGGCCTTCATGGCCCCTTCCAACTCTACCATTCTATGATTCCATGAACCAGTAGGGCTGTTTAGCTGGGAGGAGCTCTGCCCTACGACTCCACTGTCCATGGCCTCTTGCTGAGGTAAGGCTAAAAGAGTCTCTATGTTCTCTCTTGCATCTGATGCGCCTGGCTTAGCTGGCTTTTAGCCCCCATGGGCTTCATCTCCCGCTGCCCACACCCCTGCATCTTTCTGCCTCAGCCTTTTCCCCGAGATCAAATGCCTCCACCTCTCATCCATGCATCCCTTTACCCTTGGGAGACAGGGCCCGACCCTACACCATTCCGCACAATACGTGCGTTTTATCCTGGGCTGGAGCAAAAACGCATTTCTCCGTCCCCAGAACTGCTTGAAGGGGCCTGCTTTGGGTCATCGCCCCGCTTAGCAAAGAACTGGTTGTTAAACGGCGGTCTTCCACGTGAAGCTCTTCTGCCAGGCCTCGAGCCGGCTGCTGCACGCCGCCCCCCTTCTGCCCCTCGCCACGCTCGCGGGAGCGCGCCTCGCCCGCCTCGCCTGGCGCGCTCGCCGGCGCCCCCGCGGCCTCGCCAGCCTCCGCGGGCCGGGAAGCGAGCGCCAGGCCTCGCTCCTCCCCGCGCCCGGGATTGCCCAGGGATTTGCTGGCAGCGCTGTAAGTCAGCGCGGCGCCTTTCCACGATTTGCGGCGCGCCAGGCCGCGGGGCGAGGCGGCCCGTGCCAATCGCTCGCCAGGGCGCAGCGCGCCCGCGCCTCGCCATTGGCCGCCGCTGGCCCGGCGGGGCCGCGCCGGCGGGCGGGGGGCGTGACTTTAAGAAGTGAACTTTCTGCCCCCGCCCGCCCTCTTTCCCTCCCACCTTCCCTTTCATTTTCTCCGCTCCCGCGGCTGCAGGACTTGTTGGCTCATGGAGCTGAGTTGCAACGTCGGGGGACGCGGCGGCGGCGGCGGCGGGCAGCCGGTAGCGGGGGCGGCGGCGGCGGCGGGCAGCCCTGCACCGTCAGGCGCGCCCGGGCTCCTGATGGATGGCGAGAGTCCCGGCAAGGAGGAGGACTACGAGAGCCTGCCGCTGAGCGCCTCTCTGGGCACCCACATGACGGCAGGGGCGGTGGCCGGCATCCTGGAGCACACGGTCATGTACCCCGTGGACTCCGTCAAGGTGAGAAGGGGGGCGGCGCGGGTCCCGGGCGCGGCGGGCGCGCGGGGGGGAGGGAGGCGCCCCGTCCTGTTGCGGAGCAGCCCCAGGACGCGATCGGCGGCGGGGCCGTCCTCCCCGCTGCGGGGACGGAGTCCCTCCCGTGATCGCCGGCGCACTGGACTGCCCGTGCAGCGCTGCGCAAAGGGGCTGCCCTCCGTTGTCTGGGTGGGGGGCGAAACCCGCCCCCGAGGCTGGCGGCTTTTCCCTTGCCCGAACAGCAGGCGCTTGTATCCGTCGGTTTCCCGAGGTAGCCGGCAGGCAGAGGGGCTGGTTGCTGTGCGTTTCCCCGCCCCAAAATCCAGCCAGGATTTAATGAATCGAGGGGAACGTTGCTGGCGGTTTTTCTTTCGCAAGAGCGCAAAAACTCCCGGGTTGTCAAAAAACATTAAAGCGACCCCCCAGCCGCCGGCGAACCAACCAGTCCCCCGCAAAGGAAACAAGATCAAACCCACAACAACCAGGCGCCGCAGCGTTTTACCGCACGGTGGCCAGCCGGGGCTCACGGTTGCAAAACCGCGGTTTTTGGAAGTTCCCAGTTCGGAGGTGACACGACTTTTGAGAAATGCGTGAGCCTCCCCACTGAATAAGCCAAATGTTATGATTTGTCACACTGTGCCCTTTTCCGTTGGCACCTCGTGTCTTCGGTATCCCTGCGAACGATCCAGCAGAACCCCCTCCCGTGCGCATGCATTCATTCGCAACAATTCTGTCTGTATTGGCTTTATGTTTTCATTTGCTAAGAGGACATGCTTCAATATTGTGGCTCAAGACGGTGCTGCAAGGGTTAATTGTGGGATGGGGTTCGATTGTGTAGCCTGCAGCCCAGAGCATGTTTGCACAGGAAAATGTGGAACAACTTCCGGCATTCCCCAGATAGTATGTTTTGGCAGGGGGCACCTTTCAGCAAGTGTGTGCTCATCTGTGCTTTTGTCTGCTTGAATGAGAAGGGAAGGATGCTAAAAGACAACTTGTTTTCTCTTCTTGCTCTCATGAGCACTAGAATCTTCATTCCTTCTTACTGTTGGTGGTGGGCATTCCTAATGCCTATGATAATGATAGTGCCTTATATGTTGCTGATAAGTGGATAGTTGATGGGTTTTTTTAAAAGTAATTCTACATTTGGAATGAAAGCCTACAGCAGCCTTCCTCAATTGGTTCCAGTCAAATGCATGACCAATAGTTGGGAATGCTAGGAATTGTAGTCCAAAACATCTGGAGGCTGCCACATTGGGTAAGATTAGAGTAAGGTCTCTTCTTCCTCTATCTATGATAGTTATTATTATCATTAATTTCATTTTTGTATCTCCCTGTAGCCAGAGCTTTTTGGGTGGTTTACAAGAAGGTATTAAAAAAGCCGCTGTTGTCTCCCTGCTTCGCATTCACAAGAAAGTGCATTCTTTCTAGTTCAGCCAATATGGCAGCATAGAGTTGTCCTGGAATACAGCGTCCTCCACCTAATCACTGTGCTGGCTGGAGCTGATCACTTCTGGAAGGTGCCAGATTGGTGTGGGTTGTAGATCGAATTCAAGGCTAGCCAGATGGGTGACTTCCAGGAATTTTGACCACAGTTTGCATTAGCTCCAGCTGCATCGCCAATGGTCAGGGATGATGGGAACTATATTCAAAAACATCTGGAGGACAACATTGTTCTTTACTGTCCAAGGTCAAGCAATGGCATTTCTTACCATGTTAATTTCTCTTCCTGGAAGTATTCCACATAGGATGTTTCATGCATTCGATGCTACACCTTATTCCATCTTGCTCTGGAAGAGGTCACCTAGATCCCTGGATGAATTGGCTGATTTCTTGACATACACACTTACTTGGTTTTAATACAGTGTTCGCTTCAATTCTTCTTGCTCTGTTTGTGGGTCTGCTTTCCAGGACAGCGTGCCTAGGATTATCAATTAACCACCCACCCTAGCACAGTCCTGTTAACATTTGACATGGCATTTCATGCCCACTGGGTTGGGGGCAACCTCATAGTAAGAATACACCAGGTAAATGGGGAGAGGCACACAAGCAAACAGTCCCGTAGAGTAACTCCCAGGATTGCTGTGCTTTGCCATGACTGCATAGAATATAATGGGCTGGGCTTGGTAGTGCAGGAAAATCCCTTTGGATTTCATTTCACTTGCCTGTTGGAACTTTTGCACCGCCGCTTTCTGTCACTTGGCTTGGCTGCAAAAGCCACCGGGCGGCAGGTTGCACCAAGTCTTGTTATGTCATGTCTGGTGCTACAGCTTTCATTTAAAAATGTGGCCAACTCTTTCCCATATGTGTTGTGGAGTACACCCTGGCCTGTGGTAGAAATGAATGTGTTAACTCAGGAGAAGTGCAGGAACTCAAGACGGACGGAAGCAAGGGGAAGTTGTGCCGTTCCTCGCTCTCGTCGTGCCTTGAGACTCCAGTCGCATTAGGTTCAGTCTTGACTTCCAAGGGTTCTTTCATAGCGTTGCTGAACTGGAGCGTTTTTATGTTCTCTTCCAAGGTAGCTGCAGAGGCATGAATGCCTACGAGCATAAGAAAAGCCGTGCTGGATCAGATGAGTGGTCTGTCCAGTCCATCTCTTCTTGAGGATGGACTGGACCCAGGATCCCTGAAGCAGGTTGGGTGCAAGACCTTCCCGTGCTTCTCTGCAAAGGACGCATGCAGACACGCTGCTTCTGATAAAGGAGGTGGACGGGCGGCATCCAGTGAGACCTGCCTTGCCCATGAATTTGTCCAGGCCCCCTTTAGTACCAGGAGCTGTCAGCCCGCTCTAGCTGCATGCAGCTGCAGGCATGTCCCAGGCAGGCTGGGGAAGGGTGGTGCCCACGGCCAGGAGTTATGCAAGGTATTGAATTGCCTACCTGCTGTTGAAAGATGTGCGCCTAGCATCTTTCTAGTTGATGCTTATAGGCGGTATTGTGGGGAGGGGAGATTGTTTGGGGTAGAGACAGAGCAGGGAAAAAGAAGGGGAAGCATTTACTGGGGTTACTTTGCCGGTGGTGTAGCAAATGCGCAGCTGCAGTGCTTTGGGGGTCAAAGTCAGCCTTGCCTTGTCCGAGTGCCCCTTCTCCTCTTGCAAGCCCTGGCTGTTTGCCTCTCGAAAGTGACAAGTTAATAAGCAAGCTTACGCAACCAGCTAATGAACCTGTTGGACCCCTTTGTAGGGTGGATTTAACAGTGTGCGGTGAGGGAGGCCTTGATGGGGAAGCGGTAATGCTAGTTTAAGCGGATGTCAGACCTGTCTCTCCCAGAGTTGGGGTAGGATTAATTGGGTGTGGGGAGCCCTCAAAGGATGTGCATGAGGTTGTAGGGCCTGCTCTAAATTGAAGGTGGAGGTTTAAGGAGAAAAGCGGCTCTTCTGCATATTGTCTCAGTTAATGAAGGGTATCTGTGAGCATGTACAGTGTGCCCTTGTCTTTCAGTGCAACCTGGATTGTAGCAGAGTTCATATATTGAGGCACCCATTTGGACCTGGACTTTTCCTAAACTTTGAGGAAATGGAGCCTGTATCCACATCCACTAATAGTCTTGGATAGCAGTGGTTGTTTTTTCTGAACCATCACTAAACCTGGTGAAATGCTGTAGCTGATGATTCTGCAGCACGTTCTCTCATGCACACAGACCCAGGGCACTCACCGAACGGGAGACAAAATACTCTCATTTCTTCTTAGCCTGAAGTAGTGCAAGCTTTAAATACCCAAACAAACGTGATTGCAACATTCCCAACTGTAAATCATTTTGGATGTTGGAGAACATTAACAAATATGCAGGTAATGCACCTCTTCGCAAAAATTAACATTAAATGGTTCTGCTAGTTTGCTTTAGCAGTGGCTACTAAGAAGTGAATGCCAGCGGGAGGTTTTTGCCCTCTTGCATTTTGCACCCCACGAAGCTTAATAGACCTGGCAAGGTTAATGACAGGAGTCTGCAAACTTTGGCTTGCTGATATCTATAATTGCTATTGATCCTTCCTCTTTCCCAAGCCTTTTGTGTATACCAGAGAATTTGGAAAGTCTTCCACAATTTGCTTGGGTCTGTTGCACTCTGAGGAAGCAGATTGCTGCTCCATAACCCAGTGTGATGGGTGATTTTTCTCTGCAGAGTGAAGTAATACAGTGGAGTGTCTTGAGTTACACCAGGTGGGAATCTCACTGACAAGTCTGGGGAAGCCCGATAAAGACTGAGGCAGCATTTGGATATTGCGATAAACTGGAAATCAACCAGTCTCCCTTCTCCCTCTTCTCTTTTGTCTGCATGGAGGAAGTCAGACATTCACTTTCACTTTTTTTTAATATATATTTTATTAAAATTTTTAAACTAAGACTTAAAAAAAATCAAACATCACAAACATTAACATTGGATTCACTGGGTCAACCTCCTACTACATATTTTTTAACATTCTAATATCAAATTCCAGTTAGTATATCATGGTTTGAAAAACATCTCTAAATTTACGCCAAGTCCCGTTTCTCCAGCCAATTATAGAAAGAGTCCCAAGTTCGATAGAAATCAGTATCCTCTTTCTCCTTCAACAATAAAGTTAGTCTATCCATTTCTGCACAGTCCAAGATCTTTCTTGGAATCAATCTGTTGGTGGGCAGCTCCTCACTTTTCCAATATTGAGCAAATGCAATCCTCGCCGCTGTAATTAGATGCAGCATCAAATAGATTTCCTGTCTGTTAACATCTTCCGGTATAATGCCTAACAAGAAAACTTCAGGTTTAAAAGCAAAGGGTTTTTGTAATATTTCCTCCATCCATCCATGTATTTTAATCCAGTACTTTTTTTGCGTTGTCACAAGTCCTCCACATATGATAAAAAGTACCCACTTTATGTTTACATTTCCAACATCTATTTGACATATTTGGAAACATCTTAGCTAGTTGACTTGGTGACAAATACCATCTATGGAACATTTTATATAAGTTTTCTTTATACGAAGTTGCTAAAGTTATTCACTTCCACTTTTGATTAACCGTAGCATATTGTGTCAGCCAGACTTCATATATTATTATTTTTATTATTATTATAACATTTCTATGCCGCCCCTTGCCGAAACCTCGGGGCGGAATGCTTTATGAAGCTGGCTTGTTTAGACAAACCACAATTTAAGGTTCAGGTGATACACTAAAACATGGGTGATGTAAAATGGAAGCAGAAGCTTGTTCTCCCATCCCAGTGACCACTGTGCGTACACACCTGTTATTCTTATAATCTGTTGTGGTGTCCAAATGATATAGCCAACAAATGGGAAAGCATTAAAAAGGGCCCATGGTTTCTATGTAACATCTAGAAGGAAATTGTGATTTGTAAAGTGTGATAATGGATTTTTCCTCCACATTTTTACAGATAGCACACTTGAAATTGTTTCCTCTGTGATGAGAAGCAAGGAACATCGGTTGAAGAACCACAGCCAACTGGCTTATACATGACATAAACTTTCTTTAAGCCTTCTTTTTTACTTTTCCAACATGGTGATTAGGCAAGCTTAAAAGATTAGTTTGCCTGTGAAATGGGGTGGAGGAAGAGTTCCCTTAATATTTAGTTACAGTACAGATCCTTTCTCAATGCATTTGCAGATGTTGGTTGGTTAGAGCTGGGTGTCTGATGGATCCAAGAAAGATTTGCCGGCTCAGTAAAAACACTGAATCCAGTAAAGAGCTTTGTTGGTCAAGTGTTTGTAGAGCATTAACTTCATTCAGATAACTAAGATCATAGAATCATAAAATAGTAGAGTTGGAAGGAGCCAGAAGGCCATTGGGTCCAACCCTGTGCTGTTGCAGGACGCTAAGTTACACCATCCCATTTATGATAAATAGCTCGATAAATAAGATGATAAATTGTTTGAACTTAATGACTAGTTATAAAAGCAGACTAGTTAATATTGTTGTAAAGTGATCAAGTCAATGCTGAAGGGACTATTTCTACAACTCTCCTTTTCTGAAGCACGTGACTGCCCAGTTCTTCAAACACCATGGCTTAGTTCAGGGGTGGGCAACTTGTTGGTCAACACTTCTGGAAGGATGTCTCTTGCATCAGCCGCCGTCAGCATAACCAGTGTGGGAGCTGTGGCCTTGTTTTGCCCTGCAAGTTGCCCTCCCTCCCTGATTTACTGGAACATTTGACTTCTGTTTATTAATGGGCATGTCAACTCTTGCTGGTGTGGTATTTAATTCTGCTCCAGATGCTAACAATGTTAGATTCCTCAACTCTTTTTCTATTTTCTTTCTCCCCTTCCTACTTGGACTTCTCTCTGCCTTTGGGCAGTGATCTCTGTCTGCTCATCCCTTACTCTACACACCTGATGCTTCAAGTTTGTATCTCTTGAAGTGGCTTTATAATACAAACCTGTCTTCCCACGCTTGCCTTCTTCAAACTTGCTGCCCCTGCTGGTCTTTTGGACCGGGATGGCCAATGGGTCTGTGGCTGGAGTCAGTGGGTGCTCCTGTGCTACAAATCTGGAGGGGAACCCAGTTGGAGAAGGCTGTTCTGTCTGTCTGTCTGTCTGTCTGTCTCTCTGGCTGCAAAGTTTTCCCCTGACTGGAAATGCCAAGGGCCAAATTGTTCCCTTCCCTCACATGCAAAGCACGTGTTCTACCGCTGACCTAGAAACATTGGTAAAAGGTGAAGGTTTCTCTTGCACATGGGTGCCCGTTGTGTCCAACTCTGGGGGCAGTGCTCATCTCCATTACAAACTGAAGAGCCAGCATTGTCTGAGGGCACCTCAGTGGTCGTGTCGCTGTCTTCGATTCAGCTCGTGGCTGCATCTCGCCCAGTGCTGTCGACTCTGCTTGGCAGCGGTTCTGCAGGTTTTCATGTGGGATTCTTTCCTCCCCAAAGCTAGAACTTGGTGGCAAGATCATTCCATAATTTGGGGGGCCACCACAGAAAGGCCCTCCTCTTTTTTGCTGCCAAGTGAGTTTCCCTTGGAGGTGAAGGCCTCAGATATTTATTTTTGCGGGTGTATGTGTAAGATTCAGTTTTCCCACTGCAAGGGCTAACATGTCCCAAACAAGTGTGATCTGGAATCATGTGTGTTGTCAGCCAGCCAGGACTTTAGTCCCATTGCCATAATGTCACCAGTATTCACTGCACCTTAATTGAACTTTAAGAAACAAACAAAAAACTTTATATCCAGTCTTTTTGCAGTGCAGTCCATGGGACAGCTAATAAGAATATTTAAAATGTCAAAAAAGAGAAACAAAATTTTAAAATAAGTATGAAAGACTTCAATAAGTTAGCAGCGTGCAAACAAAAACAAAATATTGTCTATGTAAGACTATCCTAGCTCACTTAAGAATATCCTAGCTCATCCTCAAATAAAAGAGGGATCGTTTGGGGCTGTAAATGTTATACTAGCCTAACCTATTTTTGAGGATGAAATGGAAAGTAGGAATTTGGAAGCCACCTCACGTTCCTTGCAAGAGGAAGAAGGGCAGAATAGAAATACAATGTACTGGTAGTAGCAGTGGTAGTATTATGAGGATGATTATACTAATATCAACAACTGGTGGAATTGACTTCAGAGTAGTCAAGCATCAGATTTTGTGGATGGTGCCAAACTTAGTAGTAAAGGCTGAGCTTGCAGGCAACATCCCTGGGTCCTTGCGGCGTCCGAGCCTGTAGCACTAGTTTGTGTTTCCTTTGAAAAGCAAGGCACATGGAGGGCACCACCAGATTGTAAAAATGCAGATTTTGAAACATGCATATGCTCAGACTGGGCCAGCCCAGGTGCCACGTCAGTTTCATTATATGGGGCCTGTTCTTCAGGTCTGTAGGCAGGTCCCTTTCTGCGTGTGGATCTTGTCCAGCTGATGGAGGTCAGGAGACAGCAGATGGAGAAACTTGTTCTAGGCTGTAGTATTTCAAGCTGTACGTGGGACATTACCAGACAGAATGATGCTGTTGGATTTCGGGCAGTGTGCGGAGAAGGCCTTGCTGCCTATACATCAAAAATACCACACTGGGGAGGCAGGATGCATTCTTCTCCTTAGCATACTCATTTTACATGTGCAGCAAGATTCTCCTTGGTGGTGTATAAAATAATTATTTTATTTAACATTTATGTATTATATTTAGACCCTCTCTTTTTCCCTGGAAGGAACCCGAGTCAGCTTGCAGAACCCTCATCCCCCTTTCTGTTTTATTCTCACAACAACCCTGTGGGGTAGGTTAGGCCGAGAGCCAGTGATTGGCCCAAAGTCACCCTGGGAGCCTTGTGGCTGAGTGGGGACCTGAACCCAGGTCTCCTGGATCCCCATCCAGCACTACTGCACCAATGCTGTGGGGTGACCACTGCACTGGCTTTGTATAGATGCCCCGGTTGGTTGGAATGGCTGCTTTATCCAAGGAGCTTTAAAAAAAAACTCTCAGAGACGCAGTGCCTTTGCTGGCAGACAAACTATGATCACATTACGGTTTGACAACTGTTACTTTGTGGATTGGCATTTTGGCCTGAATTTAAGTGTGGAGGTGTGTTGTCTGTGTTTTACCACCTGGGTGTAAGAATAACTAACACTTTGACACAAGGAGCGTGACAGCCGGGCCGGCAATTTTTGTTTCCAGCATCAGAAAGTGGGCCTGCGGCCCTTTGATGCAAAAATCCATTCCCAGGTTTTGTTTAAGCTTGTACTTATCAGCACTCAGGTTGAGAAAGTGTTACAAACAAACACTTTTATTTCTTGTTTTCTTTTTCTTTTAAATATTTTCTTTCTTGAGGTAACAGTAACAATGAAGAACAAGTAAGACAAAAAACAAATGGAGAAATCATAGCCTGAAGCCTATATTAATCATTAGCAGCTCCCCTAATATGGGGAAAAAGAAGAAAAATAGAATGCCATTTCAAATGTATATATCAATATAAACAGTCCAGATGTCTAACTAAACATCCACCTTGCAATGACGGTGATAATAAATATGCTCAGATACAGCAAGAGCTGCATGATCTTCAGTTCCACTTTTGCTTTCTGTTTATTAATCCCACAGGTATTAAAATTGCTTGCAGATTCACTCTTGGCGCAGTTGTTGCAACAGCAAAATGCTTATGAGTAATGACTTTCCGACAAAAAGATGTCGCCACCCGCCACGTCTACATCGAATGCCTCATTTTTCCGGTATCAAGCATGCTTTCTTTGTTCTGCTGCTAAATGATTGGGAATCACAATCTCTTGTTAATCTCCCAGAGGTGGAGATGGATCAGTTTGTCCAAGGAGCGTCTCATTTTTTCATTCTTAGCACACATTGCCTCAAAAATTGTTTTTTTGTTTTTGTTTTTGGTAGAAGTTTTCCTTGAAGTTCATAAGGTTTTGGTGCACATCTCTCTGCGCTCGCTTCGTGTTTCCTGCAAGTGGTTATCCTGGTGTGATGCAGACCAGAACATGATTTTCTCTAATGCATGCTCTATTTTTGAACAAGGAATTCTACTGCAAAATTAGGAAAACTGGGAATTTTGAAGGGCAACCGGGTTTTCGTTGGGATGGCATTTTGAAAGGGTGAAAATTAGGCAAACTTGCATTAAAATTGGAGCTCTCCACCCTGTAATCCCTACTCAGAGATTTTACCAGCAGATCCCAGACTCCCTCCTTCGCGTCCCCTGCATAAAAGTAGCAATTAACATTGTTTGGTGCGTGGCTTCGGTTGGGTCATCCGTGTGGGAGGCATTAGCTTCCAGGGACCTGTGTGTCAGGCAGGCATAGCACTGGTGGCGCGGTCACATTGCGGCTGCTGAAGGCCGTGTCTCAGTGACATGCTGGGTACATGGCATGCTGCTTGGGTGCTTTTTGTCTGGCTTGCTTGGCTGCCCTACGTAAATGGGGGCTTCACCCGGCCCCTGATGGTTAAAGGTCCGTTGAAGGACTAGCGTGATACGCCAGGGCCTGGCCAAAGTGGGGAGAGCGTCTGGCTCTCCTTCCCAGGACTGTTCGCGTCATGCTGACTGGTGAGAGGGAGGAGTGTGCAGCCGCTTTCCTGGCCGTGCTGCTTTCATCCCGCAGGAGTGTC
This sequence comes from Varanus komodoensis, assembly GCF_004798865.1. Classification (NCBI taxonomy): domain Eukaryota; kingdom Metazoa; phylum Chordata; class Lepidosauria; order Squamata; family Varanidae; genus Varanus; species Varanus komodoensis. The sequence goes on from NW_025335762.1 coordinate 3,562,712, forward strand.
TTGGCCTACTTTTCTCGTGTGCCTTGGCAGAGTTGTGCACAACTGAAGTCTACCCAGAGTTGTTTCGCGCTCCCTATTAGCATTTCCTGTGGTTCTGGTAAAGGCAGGCATGCTTACTGCACATGATACAAACTAAACGCAAGCCAGTGGTGCGAATGACGTCCCGCCTGTGGCTTCCTTCCAAAGAATTCTGAGAAATGGAATGACCTTCCTATTTGGTAGAAGATGGTGACTGTCTTCCTAGGAGTAAGCTGCTAGATTTAGATAGGGACTGGACTGAATTTTGTTCATTTTGTATGTTGAGACTCCCAGACCAGGTTAGCACATACCATCCTGAGACTATTTGGTAGTGGACGGTATACAAAACCAACACTTTATTCTTTTATTTGACGTCAGGTGAAAACCTTTTAATTTTCCCACTATTTTAATCTCTACTTGGTTTCCACTGGGGTTTTTATCTTGAGTTGCTGGATTCAATGCTTGTTTTGTTCATTTTATTTGCTCATTATTGTAAGCCATCCCGAGATGTCAGTGGTGGACGGGGTAGAAAAGTTTTAAATAAATGAAGCTTCTGTATGCAAACCAGAAAGCAAATTGCAAGTAGATGACCTGGTGGGCTGGAGAATGAAGGGTGCTGGTGGAAAGCATGGCTGGCTGGCTTGAGCAATAATCAGGAATCTTCCATACTGTAATGTATTGTTGCAGGACACCATTATTCTCTAGAGGCTCAGGGTTCAGGTCCCATCAGACCTTCATGAACTGCACATGCATTCTAGAACGTTCTCCAGAATCTGCAGCAGTGTAGCAGATGTCTGTGAAACAGGACATTCAAAGATCGCTGCCATAGTCAAAATGCATATTGTTTTCTTTAAACCCAACCCATCTAATACTGTGGGAGCAAGAGACCTATTGTTCCCCTCTGTAATCTCTTTGTGATGTTGAACAAGCGGATTATGGTAAACCTTGAGCATATTCTTAGAACTGTGTCTGGATTGCATAGACAGAACCTCTTAGAAATTTCCTGGTGCATATATGTGGGACTTTCCCCTTTCTTGAAAAATCTGAAAAGGATAGTTGGAAACTGAAAACAGAGTATGTGTTTCCTTCTCTTGGCCTTCCCTTGGTATTAAGTAACTTGCAGTTGTAGAGGCAAAAGTCCTAAATTGCATCAGAACTTTGCCTTGGCAGCCAGAAGGTGTATGAGCACTTCAAAGTAAATACAGCAAAGAACGATCATTCATTCATCCAGGGCAACAGTTGACATTGAAACTTGTTGCATTGCATCATAGCACAACTGATTAAAAGTCCACCGTCCTCAGTCTTGCTCTGTGGCCTAAGAACAGAGATACAGTCAGTTTATATTTGCTCTCTCTCGCATTTGCGTCTATTCAGCCATAAGCCCCGTTCAACCCATCTTTTGCATCACTGTGCAATAAAGGACCTCCTTCCTAAGAACGATTGCATTTACCAATTTGCCATGTGAAATAGTCCAAAAAGCACATTTTGGCATGCAACTTCCTTATAGTGCAAGGATTTTTGTATGCAACTTAAGAGCTGAGAACGGCACCACAGAATTCAGAGGAGTGCAAAATCAAAGCATAACTTTGTTCTGATCCATGTATTTGTCCAGAAAGTGTGAATTAGTTTGTTTTGCCTAAAAATGTGGACTAAACATCATTTTCCAGCATTTGTACTTACATAGAGGAGTTATGAAATTCCTCACATCCAAATTTCTCTCAGATACAAGGGTTCTGACTTTACTGACCTTTGCTGCACTTTCTCGTTTACTTTCTTCCCTGTTATAAGTTACTGGTGCTCAGAAATGTATGATATACACACTTCGGAGCCCCAGTACAGATTACTGATGCGTTCAATTGTACACAGGTAACTAGAAAGGAGCGGGGAATAGAACTCAAGCTGCTTCCCTGCTTTCCATATTTGAACTTTTATTGTCTCTCTTTTCTTCCTCCCTGCTTAAGCCAGGAAATCCTGGGTGAAGGATGGTATTTTGGGCATGGAGAGAGTCATTTTTGGGGGTGACTTGGAGGATGGGATTTGCTTGTGATCTGTTTGCTGCAGTTTGGGTCTGGTACAGAACTTGCTGCCCAGTTGAACTTCTTAATAATCTTGGGTTTGGCCTTCCCCTGTACTGTGTGGCTTAACATGGCCAGTTGCAGGTTATTTCAGCCCTAGGTATCTTTAAAGGCCTCTTTTGCTTGTGTACCTCCCCAAAAAGAGGTGAGGAAGATCTCAAGAAAGAGAGCCTTTTGGTTCTGGTAGCCTGTTTGCAAAGTATCTTTTCCAGGGAGGCTCGCTTAGTACCGATATCACTGTTTTGCTGCCAGGCATAAACCCTTTTATTCATTCAGGCTTTTAACATTCTGAGTCACATGATCTTTGTAGTGCTTTAGCTGACTTTATCTGCCACTTTGGCTTTCACTGATTTGTATTATGTTGTACATCTCAATTGGTATATTGTCACATATCAGCCTTCAACCATTGGTCCAATCCTTCTCTTCTAGCCTCCTTGGCTTTTGGCTGGCTTGGGGGGATGGGAGGTCCATCCTCAGCCCCATTCCCACTTCCTGCAGACTTCTTGGTAGCAGGAAGTATGTTTTACTAGCCTGGGGCAAATGCGCATTGCTTGCCTAATCTACCTCACAGGGTTGTTGTGAGGATAAATTTGAGTGGAGGAAGAGGATTATGTAAGCTGCCTTGAGTTCTTGAAGAAGAGGTGGGATATAAACAGAATAAATGATAAATACAAATATCACACTGTATTATATTATATAATATAAAATATGCTTGATATTATAATATTAAGTATCATAAAAAATGTTGTGCACTATTCCTCGTTCAAGGAACCCAGGATAGATAGCATGTGCCTTCATTTTATCCTCACAAGAACCTGTGAGGTAGGCTAGGCTGAGAGACAGTGGCTAGTCCAAAGCCATCCATTGAGCCACATGGCCAAGCGGGGAATAGAACCCGGGTTTCCAGAGTCCCAGTCCAGTACTCTAACTGCTGTGCCACACTGGCTGCTACTAGCCTTTTTTCCAGTTGCTGACCTTTATTTTATTTATTTATTAAAACATTTCTATGCCGCCCCTTGCCGAAGCCTCGGGGCAGCTCACAGCACAGAATAAAATACAATAAAATACAAATACTGCCCTTTGTGGGCAGACCTACAAGGCTGCCATAAATCACCCTGGCATTCTGATAGTCAGGGGCTGCAAATTATTATTTTATGCAGTTAAAATATTTATCTGTGGATTGAGTGGCAGAGACTCCTTTGGCCTGCTTGGGGGCTCCTGAAATGACTTTTCAACGTGGCTGCTTCTCAAGAGTAAGTACTCTTCATGGTTAGTGTATCAGCACATACCTTGCTGGTATAGATACTGTGCTGTTTTTTGAAGAGAGAATTTCATGATTTAAACTCTGATTTGTAGAGCACCATTTAAATCATGGTGTAGGTGATGGTATTCACTGGTATAAGTGGTGTTTCATAAAGCAGAAGCAAGTGTCAGATGCAAGTCTCCCCTGCAGAGCTTGGAATCTTAAATTTCAGCTGCTGGCAGAGAGGCATGAACTGTGTTGATGTTGCCCTGGCACAAGGGACTTTCAGTTTCTCCTACATAAGCCCAGTGGAACCGATGGACAGGGCTTCCTTAAATTGTGCAATTAAAGAAACTCTGTATTTTCTGACTCAGCCTGCCTTTCCCTTCCCGTTTCCAAAGTCCTGGGTAATTTTGCTTCTCTTCCTCTTAAAGTTTAACCTGCAAGATGGCTGCGCGTAATGTGCTGACTAACCTTTGCTCACAGGCCTCTTAATTCCCGTGAATGCTGTCTTGGAAGGAGGAGAGCAGATGGTTAGCAATACTGGACTCCTGCCTTGCCAAGGCTAACTTCAGCTGGAATTCCGCAGGGCCTGCTTTCGTCTGGCTTTTTCTTCTTGCAGGGTCGTGGCTCTGGGGATGAGCACTCTGGAGCTTTTGGTATGCTGTGCTTTGCTTCGGAAAGACTTTCTTCTAATATGACCTGGTTGCTCAGTGGTGTGATGTTCAGTGCTATGCCATAGCTTCTGTGTAGCCTAATCTCAGAAGGGTCAGGCCTAGTTGAAATCTGGATGGGTGGCTTAAAATGTCGTGAGCCACCCAGAAAGCGCCGACTATAGGCAGTATAGAAATGTAAAATAATAGTGATAATAATATTCCCATTGGGCTTGTTTTAATAAAGGCTTCCTCAACTTGCTGCCCTCCAGATCTGTTGGACTAAAACTCCCAACATCCCCAGTGAGTCCAGTTGGGGACATCCGATACAGAGCTTGTCTTTTAAACTCATGTGACACTGGATAGATTTGCTTATTAAAGGCTGAGGGTTTCTAAGGCATGGGAAACATAAATTGATCAACCTCTGGTCAGCTTTCTTGGGGTGGGGGCAGGAGCAAGGTGCCTTGAGTGGGATCCCTTCCTTCTTGCTACTGGAGGGGGACATCATTCTGGTCCCCCAAACTGGTCTCCTTTCTGTGCCTGTTCTGCACCAATGTACTTGGTGAGATTTGTGCAATACACTTCCCTCTGATGAGGTGTCTTCTGAGCGAGATGGGAGAAAAGACAAGCGGCTTTTCCCCAGGGATGCTTTGGCACGCCACCGCTTCTAGATGTGCAGGTGTGACTGTGAACAAGTTCTAGCCAACCACCTTCTTGTATGCTCGGTGGATTCTTACCTCTTCCCATTTGGAAGACAGCCTTCATTTGTTTGGAGTGCATTACCCACCTGTCTTGTGTCAGCCTGGGGGTATTTTCTGCCCATCTTTTTGGAGCTAACAGTGCTTCCTTTTCCCTGCTTTTTTAATTTCTTCAGTAGCTTGCTAACTCTTTGGTATCTCCTCCAATGTCATTTTGGGATGTACAGATCGTTGTCTTCCTTGGAACAGTGATGTCACCCCCATATAGACTACCATGTATTGTTACACCGTCCTGAGACTTCAGTAATGAGACGGTCTACAAAAGTTCTAAATAAACAAACAAATAAATATAGCTAAATCTGATTGGCCAGCCAGTATTATTGTTCAGAGAGAGGTCTGGACTTCCTGCCCTTCAATGCCCTTGCTCTGAATGAGCAAACTCTTTTGTGCCCTTGAGAAACCCTCCAACCCCACCTTTTGTTTCCACACTTCTCAACATTATTATTATTATTAGAACATTTCTATGCCGCCCCTTGCCGAAGCCTCGGGGCGGCTTACAACACAATAAAATACAATAAAATACAAAAATAACAATATAAAATTAAAATTAACAATATAAAATAAATATAAAATATAAAATATAAACATGCATCCCATTCATGTGCAGCTTTGTAGAACAGCCGTTTCTTCAGACCCGTCCTCTTGTGTTTGGTATTTCCACACTTTGAGTCAACAGTTTTTCACGTGAGTCTTGCACTTAGCCAGATGTTCCGTCTGTCAAACGCCTGGCAGCATGTGCTTTGCAACACCAAGAACAGGCATTTGGCCAGAATGTTCCTCTTGGCATGATTTGAGGAGCTGGTGCTGAAAAATACAATGAGCTTTGCTGAGCTGACACCGACACCTCCCTTAAGTGTCCTTTATTTTTAAAACTGGAATCTGCTGCGTGCGATGAATTTCGGGTAGTCTGTAGCTTTAGCCCGGAGAGGGTAGTGAAAGGGGAAATTGCATCAGCGTTTGGCTTACCTTCAGGAATAAAACTTGTATTTCTGAACGCCATGATTTATAGGAATCTGCTTCTCAGATTTGGAGTGCCTGCCCTACAGAAATGTTATTAAATGTTTAGAAAGTGTAGCCTACCTGAAAACCGGCATTCTTTAACTTTTTGCTAGCCCTGGCTTGCCGTGCCGTCTTTGAACCTTTTAATAGTTGGCTGCGGGGAGAAATCTGGCAGGTGTGGCTCCTTCACCATCCTTCCGCGGTGGCATGGTGATAGGAATAGTCACGCTTGCCAAAGCGCTTCCTGCATTAACAGAGCTTTACAGATGCAGCGGCACTGTGAATATTTGAAGGGCTTCTCCATAGGGCAGTGAGAACAATCTAACAGGGAGGCTGATTTCAGCTGAAGGTCAGGAGAAACGTCTTATCAGTAAGGGTGGTTCAGCAACGGAAGCAGATCCCTAGAGCAGTGGTCCCCAACTTTGTTTCGGATCCATGGGAATGTCGGGGATTTGAGAAATTTCTGTGGGCACCACCTCAGCATGCCTAATCAGTTGATCACTGCTTTGGCGTCTGCCTGTCGCACCTCGAGATCTTGGGCTGCATCTTACTCTGCAGAAACAATTATGTCAGTTGGCCAGTGCAGCCTTACTTCAGTAACGGACTAATTTGACTAATTGCAGGGGGTGCTGTTCAGCTAAGGCTTTGCTTCTTTTTGGGAAAAAAATACAGTACTGCTGCAGTTCTTAGTATTTGGTGATGTACACACTATTTTAAATTGCCTCGTTCAGGGAAATTAACCAAAGGAAAGTGGAATGTATTGTTTGAGGTCTTCTTACAGCTAAAAGGATATATATTGCGATGTTGGAATGTTAAGCACTCGTCTCCTACAATGCAAGAAGTTGAGGACCTTGTAGTGCTTTCGGTATTTGAATGAGTGGCATATAGAGAGTGGGATGCTAATGGGCAGCCTTTAAACAACTTTAATAAAATAAATAAAGGCACCACTTTCGCCTGAGTACTTGGCATTTGGTCCACTTTCGCTAAACGTATTGCCACAAAGTTGTATGCACTTCCTGTCTGTTCATTCAAGCAGTTCTATGAGTTGAGCTCAGGTTCTTCAGCAAGCAACGTTTTTTAGTTTCATCAGTTTGCCTTCTTGGCAGTGAGGACTTATGACTAGCCATGCATGCCATGGTAGCCATTTGGTGAGTGTGCCCGTGACAGGGACTCAAAATTCTGACTATGCTTGCCACCTTGAGGAGCTTGGGGTCAGGGTGGGGGGGTGGGGGGACCCTTGACATAAACACTGGATAAATGGGCTGCTAGCAGTGAGTATGTGAGGCAAGGTGCTTGTTGAAGGGTGGGTTTTGCATGTCAAGAGGATCTTCTTGGGTGATTTCATAGGGAAGCAAAATGCTCCTGCTGGATTCACATCCCTCTCCCCCACGCTAAAACAAGAAGCAAACAGAAAAGCTACTGGCAGTCTAACGCTAGCACTAATTTTGGCTTTCCCAGTGTTTTGTTCTTTATCTGCCAGCCTGTTCACTCATCTGCATGGAATTCCTGGTCGCCAATGGTGACTCGTGCTTAAATACAGACCTGATTTAGAATGTCTAGTGCTGAGTTTTGCATTTCCCCATGCTGGAAGTTTTGCATACTCAGATGCCCTAGTTGTCGGGGTCACCATATTCCTCTCCCTGCAAAAGGGAGTACTGTATCATGAATTTCTTTGTCTTCATGCTACATGAGTTTTTAAAAATCGCCTGAGCAATATCTTCATGTTTTGCCTCGGCTTTTGAGCCCCCGAAGTTTGTTTATTTTTCCAGTGCGGCTTAGTGGTGGGATCAAGCGTCTCAGGGTGTAAGGTCTTGAAAGAATCTACAGGCAGATGGGCGGAACCAAAGCTCACTGTTTTCAGTGACATTGGTTTGTCAGTAGGGTTTGGTCGCATTTGATCTGAATCCCTAAATAGATGGCCACGCCAGCACCAGATTTCATGCATAACCTTAGATTTATTTACGCTTGGCTTATGCAACGTGAGTTGTTGATTTTGTTGCTGTTAGGTTGATTTTTTGGGCAGGCCAGCGTTTTCTTTTTGGCAGGAGGGTTGATTTTATTTATTTTTTTGGAGGTGTCAGATGTTCCATTCTGAACCTCTTTTGCTAAATCGAATGTGTAGCGTACCAGCCTTTTTCTAAGAGAAAGAATGCTTGGTGGTGGGAACTTGTAGCGATACGGCTGGTCATCAACACAGAGGCCTGAAATTGCAAAGCTGCTCTGCAAAATACACTGCAGCTGGCTGTGTCTGGAGCAGCCGCAGGGAAGCTGTTGCCCTCCAGGTGTTTTGCACTGCAACTCCCATAATCCATCGCCATTGGCCTTGCTGGTAAGGACTGATGGGAGCTGTCCTCAAAAATGTTTGCAGGCCACTGGTCCACAAGGTAATAAATCTGGCACTAATGTGCTAAAAGTAGAAATAAAGGGTGCCAATGGACCGGAAGCCTTGGAGGAGCAAGACAAAGTTATCGTTACTTGCACCAGCCTGGTGTAGTGTTGGCCACCTCTATAGAGCGTTGGAGAAAGACCAGGGAGAGGCAGGCCAACCCTCACTTTGCAGCACTCCAGTGACTCGGTCGTTGTCCAAGGAAAGTGTGTGTAGTGGAGCCTGTTCAGGTCCAGAATTTTGGAGGCTCTTGGGGAAAGCACCCTCGGTGGACTCCCTGCATCACTGACTCTGCCTTCTCGCCACTGCTGCCGACGCTCCTCGTGCTCTTTCTTGCCATTGCCCGCACTTGCTTGGCAGCCAGAGTGCGAGAAACCAATGGCGTGCCGTGTCCCTCCTGCCCACCATGCCCCATCGATGTCTGGGCCAGAGAACGCTGCATGTGAGCAAGCGCAGAGGAGGAGCAACTCGGGGGAGCGCTTGTCAGGGGACCTTGGGGGGTGGACCGCGCCAGTGCAGTTGTGGACACGTTGACAGCAGGGACCAGAAACACCCCACCTTTCCTCTCTCCTGGCCGCTGTAGGCGGATGGGCAGGGCCCGTGGCCCAGTGACAGCATGTCAGGCAGAAGGAAGATTGGATCTCCTGGTCAATCTCCAGGTAGTTTCTGTCTCCTCCTGATTCAGTGATGCTAAGAAAAGTCGAAGGCAGAAGAAGGAAAGGAAGAAGGAGAGGAGATGGATGGATTCCCTCAAGGAAGACACAGCTAAGCAGGGCTGTCATGGATAGGATATTTTGGAGAGGTGACTTGATGGCAAATGACAGCAGCATAGTTTCGAGATGGGGGCAGCAAAAGGACTGGCGTCTTGCTCATTCTTGCATTGAATTGCGGGGCGGGGGCGGGTACTGTCTAGGTCGAGAGCCGAGAATCTTTATTTGTTCATGAGAGAGATTGTCCTTGTTCCTAGACCAGCCTGGCAGGTCAGATGAAAAACCGAGGCAGTCGGGCTCTGGTCCACCTCTGCTCTTTCCTTTCTCCCAGCAGCTAGATGTGAAATTCTGCACCTCATTCTCGGCAGAGAAAAGGTGGGGAGTCCCCTTTTCTGTGCGGAGCTGTGTCCCCAGGTGGCAGCTGTGTTGGACACCTGGGCAAGCCACGTGCCACTCGGATGCTTTCAGGTGGTTTGGTCTCGAATGGGTGATAAAAACCTTTGGTAAAAGGTTTGATTAAAGAGCCACTTTGAGAAAGATCTGCTCTTGGTGGACGGGAACACAACCAGACTGTGGCTCAGCACAACTGCCTGCACTTGTGGCCTGTCCTGGGTTATGGATAGAGTCATGACGAGTCCCTACAGTCAAAATGTACCATGTCATATGAAATATTATTTCTTTATTTAGAACTCTTTAGACCGTCCTTTACCGTAGTCCTGGGACAGTTTAACAATAAGAAAAATAAATAATATTATGTAATGAATAGGAAGAAAATGGCAGATTAGGTAACTTGGTGTTGCTTCTCTCTGTCATCACAAGTATGCAGGGGAGACAGCCCTTTGATCCTCACCTGATGCTGTTGGCGTAAACTTTCAAATCCCTCCTGCAGGCAGGGTAATTTTTCCTAATAGAGTCAACAAGCTGAAGGACTCACTTTCTGCAAACTCCTTGTGACTAAACTGGGCGTGGTGTTCAGATATTTCAAAAACATCGTGCTCCATCCCCCACCCCCTGCATTTATCCTGCAGTCCAGCTGGCCCTGCTGACTGACCCCTCCCTGGGCTTCTGGCTTAGCTCCGGATCACCTTGGTTTTGAGTAAAATCTGAACAGCAAGACTCGGCAAAGGAATCCACTTGAGCTTGGTCCTCCAGTCTTGGGAGTGGGGCAGGGAACAGATAAAACCGGGCCACCTTACATAATGTGCTTTTCTTGGAAGTGGCTTCTGCAGCTGTCTGTTCGTGATAACCTGGAAAAGGCTGCTTTGCTTCCTTTTCTCTGAAACTGCAGTCCCCAGCTGGGCACCCTGGAACCTTTTGCAAGATGGGGGCAGGGGCGGGGGTCATGTGACCCTCTGCAAAAGGGTGCATTTCTTGGTGATCTTTTTTCTTTTTTTCTTTGGAAGGCCCTAAGAGTACAGATTTTTTTTCTCAAAAAACTGTTCCGCCTGGGCCCTTGGTGAAATAACCTCTGATGGGAGCCTTTCCACAAGGGGAAGCACCTGTGTTTATGTCGCCAAACAGCATAAAGCCAGCTGAGCGACACCGAGGTTTGCAAAACACGGAAGCATTTAGCAATTCTCCCCAGCAGCCCTCTGAGGATGGAGAGGGCTCATTGATGCTGCTGGGCGTGTGGGGGGGGGGGGATGAAGATGTGGGGAGCCCCTGCAGGTTGCAGTCCTTCCCTAGGCTGCCCTGCAGAGCGATCTGTCTGTCGGCCCACACCTCGGCGACCGGGAACACTGCCACGCCAGGCGAGTGTCCGGAGCTGCACCTCGTGGTTCCCCTGGCCTCAGGTGAGCCCTTGGTGGCAGGGAAGGAGCACTGGCGGCGACCAGGCCCTGCTTTCTGCCTGCGCAGCTGGGGTGGGAGGGGACCCACTTTGCCGGGCTGAGCCGGGGAAGCGGGGGTCTCTTCTCCCCCACCCGAGTCAGGAATTGGCAGCACGGTCTTGGCAGCAGCTGCCTGCAGTGAGCGCCCAACCACCAGAATAAGCCGGCTGATTGCGTGTATGTATACCACCGAGTTCGGTTCCTGAGATCATCTTTAAGTTAAATTTGTATCGAAGTCAGAGCACGAGTATAAAAAGCATACAAAACACTTCCATATGCACTGAAGTATCTTAAACACAATACAGCATTTTAATAATGATGCTAAAACAGTCATAATAAAGTAACGACAGGTACTGAAGAGAGAGGGGGGTGTAGGTATACAGTATAGCTCTTAAAACCATTTAGATAGAAAAATAATAACAAGATTATTCAAGATTAACCCTTCTTGAGCTAACATTAACTGGATGATGATGATGGAGATGGGACTCTGTTATCCTTCTTTATCCGTTAAACTCCACATGATCCGGGCGCACTGGCTGGGATATACTAGTTTTTCACTGCCGTGGTTCTGTTGCGGAACTAGTTCCAACGTGCCGCTTGTCGCTTTCTGCCTCCTTCCTTCCCTCTTTCCCGTCCTCCGTTCCTTTTCTTCCCTCCCTCCCTCCCTCGCCGCCTGCCACTTGCCATCCATGGGTGCTGGCTTGCCATTTGAGGATGAAATGGGACTTTCAGGTTTGCTCATTCAGAAATAGGAGTTGTTCTTAACTCGGATGTTCATAACTGTGTGTACACACTTCTGTGTATGTGTGTGTGCATGCATATGTACACGTCTCCGTGTGTGAATGTGCCAACTGTAGACTGATCTTAAGATCCTCCTGAAACTGCGCTTGGAAACTGCCCAGGGTTTCATGAATGAGTCCAGATTTGCTTTGACTTAGGAGGGGTCATGGTTGGGCCCTGGACAGAGTCTGTTCTCTGCGCCCCTTTTCCTGTAGGGATCCCTCCTTCCCTGGGGTGGTTTTCCTAACTTTTGCAGGTTGAAGTGACTCTCCTAAGGGGTAGTCTGAGCCTAGAGCCAAAACCTGCTGATGTTTTGGCCCCGTCCCTTTTGCGTTTTACCCACTGCAATCACATTTGTTCTTTGGGTGAGCAAGGTTGCTCATCCCGCTTTCTGTTTTGTGCTGCTTTAGGAAATCCCACGTGAATAAAAAACCTGTATTCTAAATCTGAAATAATGCATAGGGTTTTGGTCAAACAGATTCTAATAGCTAGGGAAGGAAAAATGGAGTTTTGCTTAAAGTTGTTCATTTCTCTGCTTTCAGGATTGTTGTGTATGGAAGAGAATGTGGGTGTCAGTTTTCTTCTGGTTTCCTTTAAACTTGGCATTGAAAGATGTTCCCTGTCACTTCTGCTTAGCATGTATCCAAGAGCTTGTAAGCTTTGCCTCAGCCTTCCCCAGCCTGGTGCCCACCAGATCTTGTAGACTGCAATTCCCATCATCCCTGAGCATCGGCAAGGTTAGCTGGAGCTGATAGAATCATAATGCAATGAATCAGTATTCTTATAGTTCCCCTTAGCTCAAGGGGTTGGGTGGTTCACAATGAAAACCTGCTCCTAAAATTATCACATTTCTAACAACATAGCAACATAGAACAAAATAAGCATAACTCTGTAACAGAGAAAACAGAGTAAATGCAAAATGAAAATCTGAAGCTGCGCAAAAAGCTTAGAATGCACGGACACAGTTTTGAAAACTAAAGAGCTCAACACGTTAGAAAGGAGGAAAATTTTTTTCCTGGCAATGAAAACACCCAGACACATACCCCATAAGCAGCTCGATGAGCTTCTCTGGGGAGGCCAGGGCACAACCCCTTTGCGTTAGTCAGCAGGGATGTCCAGAGAAGGGTCCTGAGGAGGATCCAAGCATTCGAGCCCTTTATTCCCATATTAATGGGGAATCAAGAGTCAAATAGACTAGAAAGAACTTTATATATTAATTATATTAGCATTTATATATTCAGCACTGTTAGTGGTGTAGTTTAACAACAAAAGACAATACTCACTAAATACTGGTGTTAGTTCTTACAGCATTTTCTATACATGGCCTTTGTGTGTTCAGGCTCCCCACTATCACTACCATGAGGTCTAGAAACTTGAGCAAGGGAAGGAGACTATTTGTTTTGTTTTGTTTTCTCCATCCTGAAGTGCACAAAGTAGGTGAGTCTCCGCTAGGCAGCCCTTCTGATGTAGAAAAAGGCCAGCCATTTAGAAACTAAGGGACCAGAGTAGCAGATGGTGCTGTGATGGAGCGCACTGATGGGAGTCGTAGTCCTAAGCACCTGGGGCCTGCAAGTGGCCCTCCTTTGCTTTGGTGTTTAAAATACACCTGCACGCTATTTCCCAATTGTCTTTGCTTGCCGATTGCAAGGTTTTGTGTTTTGGCATCCGACAAATTGCTGTTTATCTGTCATAATTCCTTTGCTGCATTTTCTGGGATTTGCAGCAAATCAGGCAATCTTCTGGGATTAGATTTGCATACCTTTTATTCTTTTAAAATAGCACATTATGCTGGAAGTGGGATTTGCTATTCTTGAGTGGGTAAGCTCTCCTGGATTTGCATGGAGCTGTTCTACTTAGTGAAACATTAAGGGGGGTCAAGGCAGAGGTGGGGCGGAGATAAGGGGAGGGGAAGAAGTCCCCTTGCTTCAGCTGGGCCTGAGATTATAAGGAGGTGCTCTGCTTTGGAGTGGTTTTGCATTCTGAATCGGAATGCAGCTCTTGAGAGGAGCTGGGTCAATTGCGTTGCTTGGGCTTGAGTCAACTTGCTGGGCCCACACTTGGATTTCAGGGCAGGTGAAGCAGCCCAGATCTGAGCTGGCAGAAGCAGCCTGGAAGGCTGCTATGCACCCGCTTAAGGAAGCATCACCTGCTGCTCAGAACAGAAGGTGGAAGTGTGGGGTACTTGGTTTCTCCGGAGGGACAGCAGATGCCTTAGCCAAACTTTATGTCTCGAGAAGCGCACCGGCTCTTTATTACCTCTCCTAAGACCTGGGAGTGGAAATTTCCAGCACAGTGCGTTTTCAGACATGTATTATGAGATCGGAAGTGGCAGTTAACAAGCGTATGTGCAGAATTACAGTCCTCTGCATTACTCAAGTTGGCATGAGGCCGTTGGGACATGTCCAGTCCCCCTGGGCAGAGTTTTCCAGCTTGAACTGGGATCCCAGAATATACTGGTCCCAGGAGGCTCTGCACAGCTCTTGCTGCTCCCAGCCAGCACGGCTTGTGGCCATGCCAAAAGGCACTGGGGGTAGAACCGGAGGCAATAGGAGTGGTGCTAAAATAGTACCACTCCTTTTTATCTTCCCAATATTTTAACAGTTAATCGTTGTATCTGTATTATTTATGGGTGCAGTGTGTTGTATGTTTGTTGTGTATTGTTTTGTTTTTTTTTTGTAAGCAGTCCAGAGACTTTAATATCGGATGGCATGTAAAAACTTTAAATAATAAATAATAAAAATTCGAGAAATACATGCATATTGTGGCGTAACACTCTACCCCCATTAGCTAAGCCTTAGGGATGGCATCAAAACCTTTGTAGAATGCAGGAAAAATGGCACTACAGGTAGGAAACGATCTGTGGTTAGGGGAACGGGCATGGCTGGGGAACCCTCGAAGGCCAGGCTTGGCCCCAGACCTGATGTTATGCACCCCGACTGAAAAAATAAAACTGCACTGTGGCAATTCAGCCGAGGCGACTTTGGACCCTGCTGTGCTAATGCGGGACAAGGTGGTCACGTCTCTTCTGTGCTGTTTGTAGTTGCGCACATGTGGATGCGGATGGAGATGCAATCGGGGTTTTTTATTCTGCATTTAAGCTGTCCTGGGAATGCCAGTGGACACTGCCAGTGTGGCTGGAGTATTTTAGAAGTCAACAGCAAGTCCGCGAGGCAGTCATGTGGGCTTTTCTGGATACTCCCGAGTGCCTCTTCTTACTTACTTAAAGTAAGTGGTCAGTGGAGTCTAATGGCAGCTGTAAAATGAATGCCAGCTCTTTCGAATGAAGAAAGCACATGTCAGTCTGTCTCGTGGTCGTGGAAGAAGTTCTGAAGTGGAGAACTGCCTGGTGAAGAGAAGAAAAGGAGGAGGTTTGGGGAGAGGCTTTCAGTGAACTGAGTCATCTATCTTGGTGGAAAAGAGGTTGGATAATAAGTTGAAACCTTGCTGGGTAAGGTGAAGCGTCCCTTTAGCCCAGCTTCCGGTACGGCTGTCTGCTCTCTCCTTGCAATGTCTGACTTCAAGACCTCTGCAATGACTGCTTCTGAGGACTTAGGTCACAATCCAGTTGGGATGGGCATTACTCTCTAGCTCCGAGGATTATGTGTCTCCTGCAGAGAAATTCGGCTGTCTAGCAGAGGCACTTTGAAGCAGGGAGGAAAGAGGCCGAGTGCTGGCCAGGAAATGTCGTGTCTGGACCACACCGCTTGCCTCGCTTTCTTCTGAGTTGCCCCCAACTCCTGGCACTATTGGCACTGGCTATGGAGGGGCGGGGGATGCGACGTGGCGACCCAGCTTCAAGGTTGGAGCACTTTTCTGACTTCGTAGTCCCTTTTTTCTGTTGAAAGATGCATTGGATTTACACGCTCAGTTGCTTGGCCTAGCAAATCAAAGGATCACATTTTGAATTATGAACGTTAACATGCAATTGGGTTCTCTATATGTATGGCTAAATATCTTGTACATTGAATAGAGGACTAGTTGCACAAACCCTCTGTTTCTCTCCCGTTGTCTCTATTTGATTTATAGCAAATAGAAAATAATTTCAGACTCAGCCTAGCCTACCTCAGAGTTAGGAAAGTGTGAGAAACTCAGCCTGGAGGGATTTCCTCAGCTCAGCTCCCCAAGCCACTTTCTCTGTCCCTTCTGTCCACCTCACTTGGAGCATTTGTGAGTACATCCGGCAAGACACGGGTTCAAGCAGAGTTCTGCTTTGCACACATGACTTGCAGAAAGTTTCTGCCAGGGGCGTTCATGGCCTCAGTCTCAGCTCTGCTTGCGTCCTGGGTGGGACCAAGTGCAGGAAAGACGTTTGGAGAGTGTGCTGGATCCTGACCTGGTTTTGGCATCCCTACTCACCATGTTATTGTGAAGGTAAAAGGAAGAGGAACTTGTAAGGTGCACTGGGTTACTTGCAAAAGGGGAAAGGGTGGAATATAAATGTAATTATAATAACATGACAGTGAATTTTCCATTGTTTCTTCTTAATTCTCCCTTTCAGTGTATGCTGTCCTGATTGAGTTTTTGTTGAGATTTCACTGCTTACCCCAAGACCCCCTTTCTGGGGTGACCTGAGCTAGTTGCATTGATATATTGTCTCAGTATGCACTGCTGACCTTTTACTTTGCAGGCTGCCTGTTTGGCTAGTTAGGAGTGACCTGGTGGACAACTTTATAGTCTTCTTAATTGTGCTGAATAATTTGGTGCCGTTGTGAATTCGGCCATCGCGCAGCAGCAGCTGCCGTCCGGTCCTCCCTCGGCCATGAAGCTCCCTGGGTGATTTTGGCCCTGCCGTTGACTCTCAGCCCAACCTCTCTCACGGGGTTCTTGTGATGGCAAAATGGAGAGGAGGATTATGCAACCCACATGGGGGCTTCTTGCTGGAAAAAAAGGCAGCATCCCAATATAATACATGAAAAAAATAAGCTGATGAAATTCCCCGCAACCCTTCTCGGTGGGTTTGGCTGGGAAACGAATGCTGCTGTGTTTGGCTGACTTGTTGCCCCCCCTGCTGGCTTATTCCTGGAAGTGTGAGCCTAAAGCTTGGCTTCTTTTTTAAAATAAGCTGCCAGGGAAGTGCTCTGCCATGGAAGTAATGCTTTGGAGCATTGCCTTCCATTGTGAGGCTGCCAGATGTATTCTGAAGCCAGAGGCCAAGAAGGACCACAGAGGCTCTGGCTGGAGGCCAGGTGGGTCAGAGATCTGACTGCAGAAGACCGTATCTCCCTTGGCTTTGCTTGGAAGGCCCCTGGTTTAATCCTCAGCCTAGCCAGTCAAAACAGATAGGGCCAGGGAAGACCTGGAAAGCTGATTATACCTCCCAGCTCTGTGTTAGAAACCTTCCTTAAACTTATGCCCACCAGGTGCTCTGCACAGTTGGTCATGTCGGCTGGGCCGATGGGATTTTTGAGGTCCGCAGCATCTGGAGAACATGCTCCAGATTGGGGGGGGGGTTGGAGAAAGCTGCCGTAGGGGCCCCAGCAGAAGTTGTCCATTGCAATGGGAGGTTCTGAGTCTTGACCTGGGCCTGCAGAGCAGATGCTTCATCAGAGGCTTCCGCTGGCCTCCAGCTGTGAGTCGCTGCTAGTCTGAGTAGGGACTCAAGGAAGCCGTGCCCTGTCTCAGGGAAAGGCAGCTTGGTATTGGGCAGTGGGCTTATAGATGGGCAGTAGGACGTTCTGCAAGTGAACCAGGAACCCCACGTTCACCTTGGGAGTTGAAGAAGGTCCAAGGTTGGGTGGCAGGGCTGGCCCAGAACATCCTGCCGTTGGAGGCAGAGCAGACAATGACACCTGTCCCTACCCCCCTAGGCCAAGGTGAGGTGCACCGTCGCCAAAGCCATCAGAGATACTGAGGCAGAAAGCTTGGCTCCCCCTCGCGTTCGCTTGATGTCTGATCATGGGTGGTTTTCCAGCATTTGCATGAGTTTTCCCACATTCAGAGAGGGTGAAATGCCTGGCCTGAAGCTTAGGAATGGGCAGTGACAGCTCTCAGTGAAAAAATGCTGGCGTTTCGGTATTTGAACCGCTACCTCCTTTGCTTTGGGCCCTGATCACCACTGGACCGTAGTCACCAAGAATATCTCTGCGACCAGGTTGAGCCCAACTGAATTGGCACACTGCTCTAATGGCAAGGCTGGTCCCGGGAACGGGGCCCACTGGAGTTCTCCTCCTCCTGACTCCCGCTTGCTTCTTTCGTTACAGACCCGGATGCAGAGTTTGCAGCCTGACCCCAAAGCCCAGTACAGGAGTGTGTTTGAGGCCTTGACAAGGATTGTCCGCACCGAAGGCTTCTGGCGACCCTTACGAGGAATCAATGTGACTGTGATTGGGGCCGGCCCAGCTCACGCACTGTACTTTGCCTGCTACGAAAAAATGAAACGCACTTTTAGTGACATTCTTCACCACAGAGGGAACAGCCACCTGGCCAATGGTATATTGACGTAACCTACCAGGGTGTCTTCCGGCCCCTTGGCTCAAGTTGTGTACTTTTTCTCTCTTCTCTGTTCCTGGCATCTTCCGCCTGCATTTCTGCCCCCGGAGAGGAAGACGCTGGGAGGACCTGTCTGTGGCATCCTAGTCTCTCTTGCTTCACTCAACCTGTTGTCTATTCCCCACAGGCACCCACAATGTTAGACGCACCTGTGTGAAGAACGCAGAAGATACGTAGTGTTCCAGATCCTCTCAAAGTCAGATGTCGAAAAGCACTTGATGGGGGGCACTGGGGGAGAGATGCTCTGAAACCATGCAACACACTAGCACGGGAAATTTTTGGTTCTTAGAGTTAGTGGCTTGCTTTCTGTTGGATTTCCTAGTGCATTATCTTACCAAATTTGGCTGTTCTCTTAATGATGTAAGTACAGGCTGGCTAGATCACAGCGTGGTCCTTCTAGCCCAGCTTTTTCCTTTCCAATAGCAGCCAACCAGACACCACTGAATGTGTTACAAATGTGTGTTTCTGGTATCTGGCATTTCTAGGTCTGTGGCTCTAGAACTGAATGTTCCATTCAGCGGCCCCGTTGATCTTCTCGCCCTTGCAATCCTGTATCAGTGTCTGTTCAAAGCAGTTATCCCATCTCCAAATCAACAGCTCAGAGATTTGGCAGCTTTCCATAATTACGCGTGAAATTAATTGCCAACTGAAAGGGTTCATCCTCTCGGGCTAGATGTTCTCGGGTGCAAACTCTCAATGTGTATGACATCAACATGTGGTATTGTGCTGGATCGCACAAAAGAAGAAATGCCTTTCAATTATTTTAATATGTCATTAACAAAAACAGTGCAAAGCAGGTCCTCTTGCTGTTCCAGCAGACACAGATCTCAGGTTTATTTGGAGATCAAAGTGCCCTATCATGGCAGAGGCAGGGAAATCTGGTCAAAAGCTAGTTCTGGCCTGTATCACTTCGTATCTGGAACTTCTCACAGCCCCTAAGAACAAGGATGGGGAACCTCAAAAGGTGATAAAATTTTATTTGCACTCCAGCTTCTTACAGGGTGCTAACTTCCTGCTATATGAACTTGGTTAACACATCCACTAAATTTGAAAGAGAAGCAGCCATTTTAATGTTCTGTATGAAGTGTTAGTTGTTAGATATTCCAAGACTGAGGCAGCATTTTGAATACTTTTTTTTAATGGGAGGGGGGACAACATTGCTCTTTGTATATCAACATATGCATGATGTCATTCTGTGAATATTCCTAATTTTTAAAGGAAGTTTCATGTACTTGTTAAAGGCCTCCTGAACAGGAGAACAAAAAGAAGGCCTTAACCTGAACCTAAAATGATGTACTGCCCCATGGCTGCACTTTCGCTTCATCTCCCCCTGGGCAGCCTGCTGGAGGATGTGTAAATAGCATGTCCTGGATGCACATCATTTAATCTAGTTTGATCTGGGGTTGTTGTTAGTCGTGAAGTCGCATCGGACCCATCGCTACCCCATGGACAACATTCCTCCAGGCCCTCCTGTCCTCCACCATCCCCCGGAGTCCACCCAAGCTCACACCAACTGCTTCAGTGACTCCATCCAGCCACCTCATTCTCTGCCGTCCCCTCCTTCTTTTGCCATCTATTGTTCCCAGCATTAGGCTCTTCTCCAGGGAGTCCTTCCTTCTCATTAGGTGGCCAAAGTATTTGAGTTTCATCTTCAGGATCTGGCCTTCTAAAGAGCAGTCAGGGTTGATCTCCTCTAGGACTGACCGGTTTGATCGCCTTGCGGTCCAAGGGACTCGCAGGAGTCTCCTCCAGCACCACAATTCAAAGGCCTCAATCCTTTGGCGCTCAGCCTTCCTTGTGGTCCAGCTTTCACAGCCATACACTGCAACTGGGAAAACCATAGCCTTGACTATATGCACTTTTGTTGGCAGGGTGATGCCTCTGCTTTTTACTATGCTGTCTAGATTGACCTGGAGTAGAACTTAGCAAAGTTCTGTTGGTGCTGGAAGAAAGGGTTGAGGAGGCAATGTTTGCAGTCTGTCCTTCCCCTGTGCCCCCCGGGCCTCTTGGAAAGCTTCTCTGGGGCAGGGCAGCCTTCAGAATGGTGTAGGAATGGGCTGAAAGGGAATCAGAAAAGATTCACCTTTTGTGTTCGCTTCTTTCACCAAATCCTGGTACCTTCTGTGGATGGGAGGAAGCTTTTGTTTATAGAATGGCCCATTTGGATAGATTTGATTCATGCTTCCTGCATTTCTTTCACCACTTGGGGAGTCTGCACTTGGCATACATTCAAGCGAGTAAGAAATAAAGAGCACAAATAAAGAATTCATTTTCCTTTGGCATCTTCTGAGGTTCACCTCTGTATGTTTTGAGGAGGAAGGAGTTTGCTCTCCTTTTCGCTTCTTTTGTCTCAATTTTTTTCAGCCGTTGCATCATAGGTACATGTACTTGGATGTTGGAATGAACAGGAGATTTTCTCCAAGGGCTCTGGAGGCTGAGATAGTAGTAAAATATCTGCACATAAGAAGTGTACATCTCACACCTTAAATGTCTGATGCAGTTGGCAAATATGTTAAACTGAAGTTCCTGTAATCTCATCCCTAAAAGCAAAATTGCCCTCGTTTGTTAGTGTGAATAGAGGCTTCCTAGTTGTTATGCAAGACTATAACGCGGGGGGTCCATGCCGGCCCTGCAGGTTTCCCCTGATCTCTGCTCTCCTCTTCCTCATCACCAGGTGCTTCCTACTTCCTCTCCTACTTCCTCTCCCTTCCTCTCCCAGTCATTTGGTGTTTTCCCAGTTTTTGCAAGGCTTTTTCCCATTCTGAAAGGTTGAAATGACCCTCAGGAACATAAGAAGAGCTGTACTGGGTTAGTCCAGCACCCATTTGGTCCCGTGTTCTGTTCACATGGTGCCCAGGAAATGTACAAACTGGGCATGAGTGTAACAGCACCCTCCCATCCATGTTCCCCAGCAACTGGAGAACATTGGCCTTTTAGCTCTGATATGGGAGCTAATATCTAACAGGGCTAGCAGCCCATGCTGGCCTTCTCCATATCACCTACTGATTTACCTGTTTAATGTATAATTCATAACCTGCCTTTCTGCCAAAAGTTGGTGTTTGAGCAATAAAAAAAGCATTTGGCTTTTGGCAGTAAGAAGATTAAGCAAAAACACACTGGTGCTATTTTGGCCCTTGGCATCACGCACTACTGGAAGGCTGTTCCCAAGGGATTTTCTGAAATGAAATTAAGTCCTTGGGCTGAATGCCCCGCATCGCTGCCTGCTGTGATGTGAAAAGTGGATTCAGAACCGCCTCCTGCTTTGCATGGTGGTTGTAGGCATCTCACTGTTGCCTGGAATTCCTGAAGCCTTCACCTGAAGCCACGAGTCTCCAGCTCTGTATGGTCCACAAGTGGATCCCACCGTAGAGAGTAAATTCCGCATCTGTTTGTTCATTCTCCTGATTGCAAGTTCATCTGTTGAAATTGGCGTGCCAGTAGGGAATGTTATTCTTCGCAGGGTTCATGTGTTGGAAGAGATGCTCAGATGGATTGTACATGTCTTCTGTGCTAGCTGTTAAGAGCATAGAGTGAGTTGTGTCCCCCAGCATTATATTTTTTTATTTATTTTATTTTTATTTATTAAAACATTTCTATGTCGCCCCATTTGCCAAAGCCTCGGGGCGGCTCACAACATAAATTAAAATACAAAAGATAACAATATAAAATAAGTCGCCCTGGCTTATTTTGAAGCAACCCCCTTGTACAAGCCTGCCTTCCTTGTGAGGGCTTGACCCTATCTTTCCAACCACACATGGAACTCCAGTAGTTGAACTTAGGTATGTGGAAGAACTTCATAGATTCAACTGAGCTGGTATTTCTGTGATTCTGACCTGCAGATTCTGCAGCGGACTGACTTCTCCCAAGCTGTGTGGATTCTGTGGACTTCAGTGGTTTTTCTCATTTTTGAATGGTTTAGTGGGGTGGGGATTTGGATAAATGCACGCTTGCACAGATGCACATTGACCTTAATCTTCGCTTGTGCAGATGGAACAAAATTCTTCTACATCTGTAAAAGTAGTCCAGTTCCATTAGTGAGCAGGTGACGCAATGAAGGATCCCTGATATTATGATTACATTTGTATACCACACACAGCTGAAGCTCAATATCTGCAGAACAGTGATGGAAAGAATTGCCCAAAAGCCGCATCTCCCCAGTCAAACTTCCTTTTGTCTGCATTTTGTAAACTTTGGTTTGCAAAGACTCTGCCCTGTGCCTGTTTTATGGCTCCTTCCCAGTGCTTGAGATGGAAGACCCAACCCGTACCTGACCTTTATATGCTGCTGGAGTTTTTATGTTCTGTTGCAAGCTGCCTTTGAGCGACTCAATCCCATTGGAATGATCTATACACCACAGGGTTGTTTTTCCAGTAGGAAAATCATTTGCGGTCTTATGTACAGTAGTTCTCTTTGTGTAGACGCCCAGTGGAGTTGTGTCCTCCAGCCCACAAGGGGACTCTTGGGCTAGGGCCATCTGGTTGACCCATCACCACCATGCAAAGAAGGGTAGCCATTCCCAGTTTGGACCTCTAGATCATGGTGCTGAGCTCCTCTTCAGCCAAATTCCATTCTGGAGATGCTTAGCAGACTGCATTCCGGTAGTGGACCATGGGCAGGCACCCAGATACCCAAATGCCTGCATATTCTAGCTCAGAGCTCTTGCTCCTGCATCTAATCTTTACAAGAGACATTTCTACCTTTAAGAAGCAGGGGAAGACTGCACAGAAGCTGGGAATTCACCAAACAATTGGTGGCTGGGGGGAAGGCATGGGGTTTGGGAAGCGGGGGTGGCATCTGGGGACCACCTAGGAGGGCCACATCTGGTCCTTTATTCTCCCTTCCACTTGCTCTGCTCTAGTTGTTTTGGACTTGAGCTCCCACCAGCCTCGGTCAACATAGCTAACGATCAGGGTGATGCGAGATGCAGTCCAAAGCTCCATGTTGGGCTTTTGTGTGTACATTTGGAAGCTCTTTGTACGTCCCCCGGTGGCCAGGCACCCGTGGCAGGACAGGGCTGCTGCTGGAAGAGGTGAGTTAGGCCTTTTTGCTTGCCCAGAGAATGCCAGTTTGAAGCCCTGTTCCCCAGACTGGTTAGGGGGCGCAAACCTTTGGGTTCCCCCAAATGAAACGCCCTCTTGTGTGTGGACAATGCCATTCTCCAAGGAAGGGCTCTCATCCCTGACCTCGAAAAGGGAAGGAATGGCTCGTTCTCCTGCCGTTACTGCACTCTTCTGATTTTATCTGCCTGGACAAGGATAATTTTAGACCTGGCATCTCTTCCAATGATGCATCTGTGTAGCTTTTCTAATAGCAATGTGGTAAATGATTAGAAGTCTGTTGAATTAGTGAGGTAGGGAAGGTTTAATCTTATTCCCTGGTCAGTTGGATTTAAAGGTGCACAGATGAGATTTTTTTGCTTCTTAACTAGGCTAAGCACAGTGTTCATTCTTTAATCACCCAGTTTTTCTACGTGTACGTGGCTGAGGGGGTGGTGGGCACCCTTGCAGTAAATATTGATCTTCTGGGTTTCAGTGGTTTAATTTTTTCTTTTGCTGTTGTGAGACATCTTGCATCTTTTTTTGAGAATGGTATCTAGTAACTGGCATCATCAATGGTTGGCAAAGCTTTGAGCAGCAAGCCTGGCGCAAGGTAGAATGGGGTTCCAGATACTGTTCTTGGAAGCTTGCTTCTTGGCTGCTTCACACGTTTTTGTGCAGTGAACCCCAGTGCTGTGACTCTTACAAAAGGAATAATTACCTGGGAGCCAGGATTAGTTGCAGCTCCTTGTTGTTACAGATGGAAGATGAGAATTCATTTAGGTTACCTTTTTAAGTTAACCTGCATAATTTTGCCCTTTGAACTAATCTGTAAATCTGAATTCTGTTAACTTTCTCAATGCATACTTTCCTGAGTTTTGCAGTAGAAGTTGGCAAGGACTAGAATGTGTAAAGCCCATGAAAAGGAAAAAGTTTAATGCAAATAATATTTGAAATTTGTTCTGTTTGGAAAAGCGCTTGCAAAAACATTCATCCTGGGCAGAATTATGTACAAAATGCATGCATTTATGATTTTTTTTTTTTGCCAAGCCTTAAAAAAGAACTTCTCAAAGTTCAGGTTGAACCAAATTTAAGGATGGCCAAATGAGAGAAAGCAAACGGTTTGTCCGTCCCACATCCAAAATGGGTGGATGTCTCATGGCAAAGCTGACTGTGCTTCCTTGTAGCGCAGACATATGCAGCCTGTGTTGAAATGCAAATCTTAATTCAGGCCTGGAAAACTGGCTCTATGAAACCACGTATTGTCCAGCTTGACTGCAGTGCTCTAGGGAGATTTGGACAGGCGCCTTCCCTAGCTCTGCATGTTAAAATCAGTAAGTGGGAAAGCTGGAGAGGGTATGTGATAAAGCTTGGACTTGGGCATGCAAGCCATCTCTGCTGATGCTGAGTTGCAGGCCCTTTCCCTACCGCTAGCTGTCTCTTGCCCAGATGGACAACCATCTGAGGTTTTATTAACTTGCATTAAGCCTTCATGTCATCAGTGCAGCTTTGCTGAGAAGTCTGGAATAAGACAAACCCAGACCTTCCTGGGGAAGCAGCCCCCGGGCGACTGCTTTCTAGTTCTGTGCTATTTTGTGTGCTGCTGCGCTGGCAGAGGCTATTACTGCATCAAAAAATAAAAGGGGAAGAAGGGGTTTGGTTCTTTGATTCAGCAGCAGCTTTGCAGGAAAACAACAGGGTCCTCTTTTGTTTACCAAGCAAAATAAGAGCTCGGCCCCAGGGAGTCATGCTTTCATGGATGCACTGCTTGAAATAGTGGCTGCTTTAATACTCCCAGCATGACCTGTGAGCAATTGTGGGCTCTTATTGTGCAAACCCTGCGGATAAGCGCTCCTCAACCGGGTGCCCTCGAGCTGCATCGGAGGACCTTGGCTGGGAGATTCTGGGAGTTGTAATCCAGCGAAGCTTGAGGGTGCTGGGAAAGGCGGCTGCTGATACCGTACCAGCAAGGAGGGGATTTCTGTCGTCCATCAGGTGCTCCATTTGTCGAGCCCATGAATTAGAGACGGTCTGTGGATTGCTTTGTGAAAGTGGACTCTCTCCCTCCCCCTCTTTCTCTCTTTGCAGGGATGGCTGGCAGCTTGGCCACGCTGTTGCACGACGGCGTCATGAATCCCGCGGAAGGTAATGCCGTCTCGGCATGAACAGGCCAGGGCAGGGGTCCCCGACCTGTCTGGGGGCTGGTGGGCACAATTAGAATACTGGCTGTGGGGGGGCTCTGTCACAAGATGGCTACCCTGTGCGTGCTTGTCCATTCTGGCTGCCATTGTGCGATTCGCCCAGGGACCTGACTTAAAGAAGGTGGGTTACCAGGATCCCAAACTCATTAAAACCCCTCCCCTGGAGCCTAGCACTCGGCTTCACAGGAGGCCAGCCTCTGTGTTGAATGTTTTAAATGCAAAATAAAGAACTCCTTTAGAGAGAAGAGAACCAGGAGCAGCAGCAAACCTGGCGGGCATCAAGGGAGAGGTCTTGGGGTACAATGGGGACCCCAGCTCCAGGGGGATTGCAAGCGGAAGGGAGAATAAAGCCATCCTGATGCTTTGCTCTGTGTTGGCGAGATAATTCCTACAGGACCTGTATTACCTGCATAGAGTGGATGGGAGGATGTCAGAAACTCAGTTTACACTGGATCGTATCATTGGTCTGCCCTGCTCAGCACCAGGGGTGGGGAGCTTTCTTGAGTCTGAGGGCCAAATGCAGCTTCAGAGAAGCACTGGGGCCACATTTCCGTGGTGGGGGGGCTGTAGACAAAGGGGGTATCTGGAGGAAAAGTGGAGGGCTGAACGGGGACCCTGGGGGG
This sequence comes from Varanus komodoensis, assembly GCF_004798865.1. Taxonomy (NCBI): domain Eukaryota; kingdom Metazoa; phylum Chordata; class Lepidosauria; order Squamata; family Varanidae; genus Varanus; species Varanus komodoensis. Next base: position 3,588,512 of record NW_025335762.1, read on the forward strand.
GCAGATGTGCTTCGGCACCCCAGGGCTGAGGTCCTGTTCTCCAGGCACACGTTGCCTGGCAGCCACTCTTGTGGGGTGCACAAGAGACCTTGTGCACTGAATCCAGGACCCCTTGTGGGCAACGCTGGGGCCATGGTCCTGCAAATCATGAAAAGTGCTGCTAATAATTACCAAGCAGATGTTGGCCTTGTTTAAAATGGTGTCAGTCGTGAGGCTTGGCCAACTATATCAACTGATTAAAAATTGTCCCCAACAACTAGGCAACTGGCTTACAGAAAAGAAACAAAAGTGAAGAGCCCGTAGGAAAGCTTCCGGGAATGAGCACATGTGCCGAAGTGTCCGTCCTCCTCTCTCACCTCATAAATGGCCTTCAGATGTGGAAGCAGGTTGTTTCTTTCAAAAATGCTGCTTACCTCCATGTGGAGTTCATGGAGCGATCCATCTCAGGCCCACTCCTGCTGGGATGCCCTGAAGTCCCTGAACTTGGACGCTTGTGGGCAATCTCTGCAAAGCAAGAAAAGTGGTGGAGGCATTTTCTGCCTCTCTGCATTTCACATGACAGGCTATTTTCTATATCTAGTTGGGGCGTCTTGGAAAGAGAGGGAAGGAATCGCGGAACAGTGGAGTCGGAAGGGGCTGCGAAGGCCATGGGGTCCAACCTCCTGCTCAGGGCAGGACTCCAAGTTAAAGCGTCCTTCTCCGACGGCTCTCCGGCAGCATCTAGCACCCCTCCGGTGTGGGAGAGCCGCTGCCTCCCTGGGTCACAGGTTCCATTGCCACAGTGCTCCAGCAGGGGGAGGTTCTTCCTGAGTCCAGCGGGAGCCCGCCTTCCGGAGGCCGGGGCAGCTTCATACCTTGCGCCCTGGCTGCCCCCGTTTCCTCTCCTTGCTGCTCCCTTTAACACTTCCCTGAAGCTGCTTTCCTGATCTCAGCAGCTGGTGCGGTTCTTTCAGTGCTGGCTGTGAGGAGTGGGGAGTGGGGGTCAGCGCTTCCTCTCCTAGGTCCGAGTCAGAGTGCTGCTGCTGACCTTGGGGCTGGGAATTCGGGTCTTCCCATGGCCACCGAGGTAACGGCTCGGAGCCGTGGGATCACTCCTGCCATTGCCTGAGAACCGCCGAGTGAATCTCCATCACTGTCCTCTTCCTGGAACTGGGTTACTCTACCAACCTGTAAGGCTTGGAGCTAAGGTGGCTTTTCTTTCTGTTCTTTCTCTGCTGCTCCTGCCCGCCCGTGGCCCCGGATGTGCCCAATGGACGTCACTGCCTGCAATTCCCCTGCTGGGAGCCAGTGGTAAAGCAGCGCATGCAGATGTTCAACTCTCCGTACAAGGGTGTCTTGGAGTGCGTCGGGACGGTTTGGCGGACCGAAGGCTTGGGAGCCTTCTACCGGAGCTACACCACGCAGCTCACCATGAACGTCCCTTTCCAGGCCATCCACTTCATCACCTACGAGTTCACGCAGGAGCAGATGAACCCCCTTCGGCAGTACAACCCTCTCACGCACATTGTTTCGGGCGCCGTGGCGGGGGCCGTGGCTGCGGCTGCCACGACACCTCTGGACGTCTGCAAGACCCTCCTCAACACTCAGGAGAACATGGTCTTGAGTTCGGTGAACATCAGTGGGCATCTCTCGGGAATGGCCAATGCCTTTCGGACGGTGTACCAACTCGGCGGCATTGCTGGGTATTTTAAGGGGGTTCAGGCACGTGTGATTTACCAGATGCCTTCCACTGCCATTGCCTGGTCTGTGTATGAATTTTTCAAGTATGTACTTACAAAGCGTGAGCTGGAGAAAGGAACGCCATGCTGACAAAGCTGGTATATGGCACTGGCCCATCGTAAGCTCTGGGGCACCTCCTGCTCCGTGCCTGTGACATAAATTTTCTGGCTGATTCACAACCGGGTTCTCGGTGTGCGTATATCTGTGTTTTGAGATGCGGGAGGAATCTTTGCCTGTCCTCCTCCTCTTAAACCAAATCGTTCAAGGACTCTTATTTTAAGAAAGGATTTATAGTTGTTTGTTTCCTATGGAGTTGATAACTGTGATAGGAATTTTTAAGCAAGGGTGTACTTGTTTCTTTACCGGATTGGCAGAGTGAGCTTCCCTGGATGTGCTTTTTTATTGCATGGGGAGAGAATTCTTGTGGATTGGATTTTCCCATGCATCTTGAAAATATAAAAGTAGACACCCTTTTTTAGCCAAATGAAGTTTTATAGAGAGAAAAGTTATGTGCTATAAATAGATGGATAATGTTTATCCTTTATTTTTCTATATAGATGCATCAAGTGGTTTTCAAAGAGTTACAGCTGGGTGCGTGTGTTTCTGTCTTGAAGACACAATCCTATGCATGTTTAGATTAGAAAAAGGGCCTAAACTTCCATAGGATTGCACCAAATTGTGAAAAGCACCAGTATTCTGCCTAAACCAGAATTGCTTTAATCCCAGCCTGTTGCCCCTGGCATTGGGGGCTTCCAGACTGATAGTGCTGGCGGCTGAGATGCATTAAGCAGTGTTTCCATTTTCATCCCCTGCCTCCAACCCCAAAGTGGAGGCAGGCGGATGGCTTGACGAAAGTCTCATCTGGAAGCCCCATGCAGGGAGAGGCTGTCGTGCGTTTTCCCCTCTCTTTCCCCCAAAGTCCTTAGTAGCTCTTTCAGCATCCAACTTGAAGACATGCTAAAGGGACTTAAGGCTCTGAAATTCTGAGAGTCTGAGAGCCTTACCCGAGTCTTTTTCCTTTTAGCATGTCAGGATCAGTGGCCGTGTCCCAGAAAATCAGCCAGTTTCTTTCTGCTACTAAATCTTAACACTCTGAATGAACACTTAAAAAGTCTAAAGGTACTTAAAAGCAACAACACGGCAGATAGGCAGACTGCATCTCAGTTTTTGTATCGGTGTTGTGGCTTTTTAACTTATTTAAAAGTTAAATACTACTTTCGGCAAAGACTGCAGTTTTGCACCTCCTCCTGTTGGGAGCCGGACTTGTCGGCGAATTCTATTGCACAAACGTGTGTAAAAATGAACAGCTGCAAGAGTATGCGTGGATGGGCATCAAGTTTACACTTCTGTACGAGAACTCGCTTTGAATCACTTCTGGTAGAAGAAAAGACAAGGCAAAACTGACAGGAGAACGTGGGACGGCAGCTGCCTGTTGAGGTGCAGTGATGAACCCTTGGAAATGAAAAGCCTTAGCAGAGGAGAATGTAAAGTCAAACATCTCCAAAGCCGTGTGTGTGTGTGTGTGTGTGTGTGTGTGTGTGTGTGTGTGTGTAGTTCACACAAATGAAGGTGTGTAGTTTTTGGTGTGTATGCTAGCACTTGCAATAGGTATCTGTGTCTACTGCACTGAAACATTTGTGGGATTCACAGAAATGTTTTGCTTGTCCAAACAGTCAGTTTGCAAATTGGGATGGTCTCATTTTGCCTGCTGCAACCCATTTTCTGCAAAACGGAAAATTCTAGCGGAGGAAGCTTTTTTGGCTCTGTTTTCCAAAAAAGCTCCTTTGACCTAAGCTGAAAAGTGTATGATAGGTCATTCAAAATGGGCTGTTTCTTCAAATGTGTCTGTCTGGATGCATATACTTTATAAGCTTGCAAGTAGTAGATGTAAAGAAGGGAGCCTACAGCTTTTTGTAGGAGTCCCAGTACACTAATACCTCATTATTGGCTGTGGAGGCAGGGGCTGGTGGGTGTTGTAGTCCGAAACCGCTGGAAGGCCATCCCTAGTCTGGCTTGGTTGCTGTGGGTTGCTCCACCTCGCAGCCCCCCAGTTGCTTTCGGATTTCGCTTCCTGTCAGTTCCAGCCTGCTCGGCCAGTGGTCAGGAATGTTTCGAGTTGTCATTCAAAACATTTGGAGGAGGACGGCTGGCTGCCTTTCTATTTGAAGAGGAAAAACTTGAACCCCATGGCTTTAAGTGCTGTCCTTCGTGGATTAATATGCTTCCAGGTATCTCTGCCAGTGATGAAGAGTGGAACAAGAAGAAACCTTGTGGCTCGTTATGGGGGTTTGGAGCTTTTCACTGCTTTTGTTTTACCCCATTTCCCACCTACTATATCTGCGGCAGAATGACAGGTTATGCTTAATTCATGCTGCTCCTTGGAACATGAAAGCAAAAGCCCCCACATCTGGAATCACCCTTTCTCTTGATTGGCTGCAAAATTGAGCCAGGTAGCTGATATTTTGGCATCCATTTAAAAGAGTTATCATTGTGTAAAAAGTCATCAAGTTTGCCAGTTGAAGGGTAATCAGTCTGAAAAACGGCATCCTTCCCTGAAAGCTGTTCACCATTTAATTGGCTGTTTAAAAAAACAAACTATAAACTGTATCAGGCAACTTTTTACAAACAACTTCTTGCTTCTTCTTTTTCATTAGAAAACTTTACAGCTTTTTCCCACCCCCAGTTGTGTGTGTTCTTATCTGGACTGTCTTCTCCAAACTAGTGCCTGGCAGGTATGTTGGACTGTGTCTCCTATGAAGCAGTGCAAATTGCAGGCCGGACACATCTGCCAGGCACAAGTTCAGGAAAAGGAAGAACGGTCCAGGGACCCTGGCAAAGGGACGATTCTGTTTCTGACGGCCCAGTGGGATCGCAGAGGTGTGCCCTTGAATTTGCAAGATGCTTCGTGAGTCACCACTTAAGTATTTTTGAGAATGCGTTCCTTATTTCCTGACTTTTTTAGAAGCCGAACAGACGGGTAGCCTGAAGCCAAGCTTACAGTGAGATGGGAACCTTCCAAATATTGCTTCTCAGTGAGTGATTATTGTGAAACTGAAGGTACTGCTCGAGATCTGCAGTCGGGTTGGCTGCAGTTTTTTGCATACTGGTTTGCGTGTAATGTTTCCTTCCTGACTGCAGGCTTTGATTACTCGGAGATAAATGCAAGGTACCGGACATAGGCAGACCACTCAAATATTTCAACAACATTTCTTGAAATGTACTATGGAGTAACTTCGTTGGGGAATACCTATGCTCCTTCCTTTTGAAATACATGATAACCGAAGCTATGCTGGCTACAAGCAGGAATGCCAGCGTGCGTAAACTTGCATTATTTGGCCGGGGAAACAAAATCGTTGTGCGTGCAAATATGTATCATGGGTAGTTGCTTGTTCAGCTCAAAATAGACACGAAGTTTGGTTTGGTTTTGATTTTTGTTTTAGAATGAACGTCTTCTATGTTGTTCAGGTGGCCTTTGCAGCATTTGAAAACCCAAGGGGAAGGATGCTTCTGCTTTGGTGTCATATGAACAAACGTGGTTTGTTCCTTCAAGCCTACCTTGTTCCTGAAGATGGAATTCCAGGCAGTTTCTATTCCACAGAGAAGTGATTTGTCAAACATGCAGAAATGTCCCTGCACGTGAACAACCAGCATGCCAGGAAGGCTTCATAGCCTGACAGTTTAGCGTTCTTTTTGCAGAGGAGCTATTAAGTGGATTAATATTTGATCAGTGAACCTGCCTCTGGAGTCTGAAGTGGGCAGAACCCAGACATGGGTTTAGCACCTTCATGAGAAATAGATCCTAGAAAACTCAGGACCAAGTCAGGGATGCTTTCAGGATTCATGCCTAGCTTTGGGGTGGGTGGGGAATGCCTAGCTGATCTCTCCCCCACCCGGATCAGTTGAACAACCCCCAGCCCCTTTTTGCTAATATTTGTTTTTGAAAGCAGAATGTATAAATTGCTTTTAAAACTTTTGTCTTCACAAGCAGTTTGCTGGGAAGCGGGTGTTTAGACAGAAATAGTTTTCCGACACGCACAAGCCCAAGTCCGCCTTGAGTGCACTGTGCACAGAATTGGGAACTAAGTCCAGGTTTCTTTGTCCAGCTTAGAGTTGGTTCACCCGTTAGTAGATAAGGGTTAGTCTTCCACTACAGTTATGTGCTGCAAGGGTCTGCAGTCGAGCTGCAGCTGGCTACGTATGCCAAATCCATGTGTCATCACTCTGTGTTTCATTCCTGAGCAGCTACAAAACCCTCTGACAAAAGCAATGCCTGGAGCAATCTTCCAGTCCAGTTGGAAAAAGCTGCCACAGAGAAAGACTCAGTTTGGAGTTGACTCAGGGCCCTTGTTGGGTTGGTAAGAGGAACTAAAAAGAGAAAAGAGCTCAAGCTAGCCAATCAGGGATCCAGCCCAGTAGCATCCCTGATTGGTATTCCTCCAAAACATAGGCACAAGATGATTGGAGTTGCTTGGGGTGGAGAAGTGGGCTTGTGCTGTTTGTGGCTTGTACCGACGTCCGCAAGTGCACTCAGCAGCCGGAGGAACCCAACATGACCCAGCTCAATGGCTTGCTGGCTAGATTTCTTTGTTCAAACATTGCATGGGAATGGGCAAATTGGTATCTTTAAACACAGCTCTCCCACAGCCCTATGAAACTGAAACTGGGTGTTTGATTCTAAAATGCAGAAGGGTCAAGGTAGGACCAGGGTCTCTTCTGCCACCTGCTTGGCAAAGCCCCCCCCCCCCCGGCAGTCCATGAAGATCAATAACTCTACGTGGGCTGTTGTCCTATAAGTGAGCTAGATGTAAGGAGAAGAGGTGGTGTTCCACAGTGTTCTCAAAGGCCTGTAAGACCCTTATGCTGCATAAGGTGGCTGAGTGCCAGGAGGTGTGTTGCTTGGAGCCAAGAATGGATCCTTCAGTGTATTTATTGCTTAGAACCACCTGGATTTCAGTTACAGTGTGGTGCAGTGGTTCAGAGTGCGGGTCTGGGACTCAGGTGATCTGGGTTCTAGTCTCCGCTCAGCCATGGAGCCAACTGGGTGACTTTGGGCCAGACCCTCAGTCCAACCTACCTCACAGGGTTGTTGTTGTGGGGATGAGATCAGGAGAAGAAGAATGATGTAAGCCTTTTTGAGTTTTTTTAAACAAGAGAAAGGTGGGATAGAAATCTAAAAATAAATGCATACATAAATACATTTCCTCCTTGCTTGGGCCTTGCTTTGTATCTGTTTGGGCATGTTCATGGGATGTGGCCCTAGCAGTTGGGTTGCAGGGGAGATGGACAGTCCTTGGTGGCAAATCCAGGTTAACTCTGATAAATGTGGTGCTCATTGTTTTAAATAAAAGTGTATCCTGCTGAAAACGCACATTAAGCTTAAGGTTGGGTGGCCGATCTGAGGTATGTTCTCTAGAACAGCCTTCCCCAGTCTGGTCTCCTTCAGTTCTTTTGGGCTTAAACTCCCAGCAGCCCCAGCTAACTTGGCCAATAGCTGAGAATATTGGGAGCTGAAGCAGCAGGCTGGGGAAGGCTGCTTTACGATTGCCTACAATTCCCATTATCCCTCACCTTGGGACATACTGGCTAGAGCTGGTGGGAGTTACAGGCTGAAACATCTGGAAGGTTGCCAAGTGACCATTCCTGCTGGAAGGCCATGCTGAGTTGGCACTGTTTGCAGGCCTAGAATTCTCCATAAGAAATGAAACTATCTAGCAGCTCAAATGTTGTGTGAATGTTCTTTACAAATAAAACTTTGTATATGTGGAAGCGCACACACTGCTGCTTTGTATGCTGCAAACGCACATTTTTAAAGAGTGAATGTTTAAGTTTCTATTTGCTGTTGTAAAATTGCCTTTTATTTACCTATTTTTATTTTGAAAAAAGATTGTACATGTATATAAATATAAATATATATGTATATGTATATTTAACAGGCAGAGAATCGTATTTCAGAAATGCTGCTACAGTTGAAACACTGGAGCTCAAGAAATAAAAAAGTATTTTGTTTGCCAGATTCCTTAGTTCATTGGTGGCGATGGAGTCGCATGGTAAATTTATAGCTGGGAATGATACATTTTGTTATTAACCAGTTTCTTTTCTATGCTTGAGGCCCTCTGCATGTTCATGATCATGCATAAACAATAATAAAGATGATAATGACAATACACGTGCAGTAAAATGCAGCACAACATTCCAGTACAGTATGCAAAATTTAAAACAGTTTAAACAACTGAAATAATTTCAACAAAACCCGGACCTGTTAAAACAGCGGACGTGCTGCATCATAAGCCATTAATGTCTGGGAGCAGAGGGTCCTTAACCTGGCACTGAAGTGATGTCAGTGTTGGCACCAGGAGAGCCTCAGTATGGAGATCATGTGATCATTTGGGGGGCCACAACTGGGAAGGCCCTCTCTCTTGATGCCTCCCTCTGGGTCTTCATTGGAAGTGGGAAGGCCCAAGATGTAGTTTGTAGTGTCTGGAGGTCAATAGAGGTGGTCTCTCCGGTATTTCTGTCCCAAGCCATGTAGGACTTTATAGGTTAAAACCAGCCCAATGAATTAGGCTTAGAAGCATACAGTAGAGATAGGCCTAAGCTTGGCCTTGCATGTTCAGCGCGAGTCCCAGTTAGTCTGGCAAACTGTAGCTTCTGAATAGTCTTCAAGGGCAGTCCTAAGTCAACACTGTGGAAGTCCAGTATGGGGAACAGGGAGACCGGCACCATCATGTCTGTTCCTTCAGGCAATGAGCTCTTGTGCCAGCCGTCTAGGTCTGGGTCTTTACAAAGGCCAAGAAGTGTTCCATGTTGGACTGGAGAGAGGATATTTTAAAATGCCTCAACTATTTTGAGACAAGAGGGAGGTCCTACTTTCTGGGTAGGTGTCTCTAACCCTGTACTGGACGGGGTTGCACTCCCCCTAAAGGACAGGGAGTGCAGTTTGGGAGTGCTCCTCGGCCTGGAGCTGTCCCTGGAATCCCAGGTGGCGGCGGTGGCAAGGAGTGCTTTCCTTCAGCTTCGGCTCATCCATCAACTGCACCCCTATCTGGATGGCAGTGCCCCATGCCCTGGTAACTTCCCAATTGGACTACTGTAATGCACTCTACATGGGGCTGCCCTTGAAGATGATCCGGATACTTCAACTGGTCCAGAATAGAGCTGCCAGGTTGTTACCGGACCGGCAGGTATGAACATAAACACTGGTCCTTTTTCACCTACACTGGCTACCAGTTGAAGCCTGGGCCCAATTTAAGGTGCTGGGGGTGAAGCCCTATAAAGCCCTAAATGGCTTGGGTCCTGGATACCTGAAGGAGCGTCTCCTTCCATATGTGCCTGCCTGCCCCTTAAGATCTGGGGCAGACGCCCTTCTCCAGGTGCCCTCCCTGAAGAAGATGAGGAGGGTGACTACCCAGGGAAGGGCCTTCTCTGTGGTGGCGCCCCAATTGTGGAATTTGCTCCCCAGAGAGGTTTGCCTGGTGCTGTCACTTTATTCTTTTTGGTGCCAGGCTAAAACCATTTTTCTTTTCCCAATGTTTCAAGACCTGACTGTTTTAATTGGGGTTTAATTATTAGTGGAATTTTAGGATGCTGTGTTTTGTTTTTTATTTTTTTATTTTACATTTTCTGTTGTTAAACCGTCCCAAGACTTTGGTAATGGGACTGTCTAGAAAAGTTTTTAAACAAAATAAATATTTTGAAAGCTTGACAGAATAAAAAGGGTTTTGCCCAGCATCTGGGTGGAAGCACCTTTGAAACCTCACTATGTTGCCCTACCGAAATGGAGTCGCCACCAAAAAGTCCCCCGTGTGATCAATGGGACATCTGTGTATCATGATGCAACGAAGAGAAGGGGGTGCTTTAAAGCTTTTGCTGCTTATCAGAAAGAAGGGATTCGTCCCTAGAAACTTGTGAGGCAGGTTTAAGAGCGTGTGGGCGGTGGTGGTGCAGTCATTATTATTACTACTACTACTATTATTATTATTATTATTATTATTATTATTATTAGAACATTTCTA
>NW_025335762.1:3598342-3638030 GCF_004798865.1 Varanus komodoensis
AATTAAAATTAATAATATAAAATAAATAAAAAATATAAACGATATAAAAGAAGTTATAAAAGAAAAGTTAGAAAAGAAAAGCCATGCACTTGTGGGCTCTGACAGCAGGGTTTCTATTATTTATTTATTTATTTGCTTATTTTATACTGTTAATTTTAATTTTATATTATTATGTTTGTAACTCAGTGTATTTTTTGTATTTTTGTATTTAATGGTAATTTATTATGTTCTATTGTATTTCAATGTATTTTATTGTGTTGTAAGCCGCCCCGAGGCTTTGGCAAGGGGCGGCATAGAAATGTTGTAATAATAATAATAATAATAATAATAATAATAATAATAATAATAATAATAGGAAGGAAGGTGGCTCAGGGCAGCGCACTGCCGCTTTTTAATCCGCCCGTGCCCGGCGCTGGCTCCGGCGTTGAGCGGCTCTTCTCGCGTCCTGCCAGCAGGTGGCAGCAGGCGGCTGGGTTTGGTCTTCGCGAGCTTGCGAAGCCAGCGCAGACTCCGTTGACGCACGTCTTTGGCAAAGCTCAGTCAATATACTCGGTGCTTTTTTTGTAAGGATAAAGGTGCCGGAACTCACATCTTGTTAATCTTTTATTTAAAAAATTACATGTTCAGTTCTTAACATGAATTTAATTTATTGTATTTAAGGCAGAGGTTCATAGTAAATTCCAAAGTTTAGTCCAATTCTCGTCCGACAAATCTCGACTCCTTTCCCTGCTGTTTGCATCTATGTGTTCTGTCATTGCGTCTGTTAATATTCTGGCCTTCTTATTAGCAGGGCTGATGGTTGAGAAGTAATTAGTATTTTTTTTTTTCATTTTAAAATTTGGGGTCACACTTTTACACTAAAAATTAAAAGATTTTCAATTCACCAACTTTTTTAAAAAAAAATTATTTACCTTTCGCATGTAGTCAGTCACTGTACACACACCCACACACATCAGTTGTGTAACGAAACATAACAGTTGCCGCCCGCAGTAAGCACTCAGCGCATGGCCACACAACCAATCACAAGCCATGCGGCGCCACAAGCCGAGCAGCGCCATCACAACCAGCGCGGATGAAGTGCGCATGCATCAGACTCGACACACAAGCAGTCCGCATGCACCGTTTTAATGATTTTGCTGCCAACGTGCTATGCTCAACAGGGCGATTCAAATCCATGTGGACCAAACATCAAATTTACTTTTAAATTTTAAAGTTACTTTTAAAACTTGGAAAATCCATCAAAAAAGGTGCCGGAACTCTGTTCCGGTGTGTTCTATGACAAAAAAAGCACTGAATATACTTAAAGAGAAAGAAATGGCCGTCTGCGCTTTGCAAGTCTGGCCTTTGCCACCTTGAAAGGTAACATCTTTAACAAGGCAGCAGCGTTTTTTAAAATAAACTTAGACTGAAAAGAGTTTTACAGGGCCTTAAAATTTAACAAATTTTTGAGGCATAAACTCTGGCGGGTCAGAACTGGCTTCCCTCAGAGGCATGTGGCGGCTGGCTGAGGGAGCATGTGCGCATTCCCTGGCGTATTGTGGGGGATTAAAATGGCAGCTCTGGGCAATTGCCTGGCATGGCTCCCAATGGTGCAGCAGCCCCTGTGGTGAGAGCTAAGCCTCCTTTGCCCTGCCGTTGGGTGAGGGGGTCCCCCAAAAGATGTTTTATCCGGGTCCCCCTTCTGCATGCAGACCTTAGAAACATAGAAACAGAGCGAGTCAGAAGGGGCCTCCCGGGCCATCTAGTCTGACCTCCGGCACCAGCCGGCTCCGCTCACGACATGCCCACCATGTGGACCTCCAGCCGATCCTTGAACACCCGCACCGATGGGGCCTCAACGACCTCTTGTGGACGCCCATTCCACACCCTTAACCGCAGTATGAAACAAATCCCCATCAACACCCCCTTTTTGTCCTCTGTTTTTGGAATATATACATCTGCTTAGCTTGATTTGTCTGAGGAAGCCGACTCTGGCTTATGAAGGCTCAAATTTCAGCATACCACAAGACTCCTTGAGGTTTTAAACATTTTCCTTCCAACCCATTCACAAATGTGGATGTCCTGAGGAGGCGGGGCCCTTCGTTTGCACATGTGTGCCAAGCAACATGGGCACTTTTGTTTTCTTCTGCAGGATGGGCCTGAGACCAGGGCCTTCCCAGGCCTAGCACCACCCCGGCAGTAAATCGTGAGCAATCGCCCAGTGTGTGCTGAGTCATGGTGTTTTGCTAGTCCACTTCTGCCTTAATTCTTAAGCAGACTGCTGGGTTTGGCCATCCCTTCTGGAGTGTGCTCCAGTGATTTCAAGAGCACACACTGGGGAAGTTATATGTGAAAATCCCCTGTTGATACAGATTTGTATGAATAGAGATTATGGGCAAGCTGTCACAAAGGCAAAATAAGTGATCTCGCTGCATTGACTCCGCCGGCGCTCATGGATCCCGCGGGGCTGGTCTCTTCTAACCTCGTTGTGCTTTGTAAGGGTGAAATGCAGCAACGGTCTTTTTGGCTGGATCTTGAACGCTCGCTTCTGAGGAGGAAGTGGGAGGTGCCGCTGTTACGGCCAGATCCATCCTTGCAGGGCTGGCACTTGCTGGCTTGTCCCCTGGATATTTGTAGCGCAAATACCCCAGGTTTGTGCCATCTGCACAGAGCCAGAGTCAGAAAATACATTTTGACCTCTCGCTGAGGACTTCCTTCTCTCTCTCCCTCGCATTCCCATACATCCTTAGCTTGCAGAAATGCACACCCATGTATGAGAAAGGGGAAGACAGGGGAGAGAAAAAGTTCAAATATTTATCCGATGATGAAAACCAGTGTAGAAACCTGTTCAGGACATTTTATCAAGCATAAATAATGCTTTGTTGTTCCATCTTTATTGACACATCAGTCAAGCAAAGCAGGTTGTGTGACATCAAAAGCCCACCTGCATCCTTTCAGCTGGGTGTGTGCGCGTGGGCAAACACGCACGTGTGCACAAGCGCATGCTCAGAGGGAGGGCCAGCCAAATTGGTCTCCTTTCAAGGCACTCATTTTCCTCTTAAAATCTTAGCTCAGGGGTTAAGGACTGCAGGAGTGGCAAATTCAAATCCAGGCTTCCACCGCCACCCATGTTCTGCTTCCTTAACTGTGAGAGCCTTTTGAAGTGAAATTTTGTCCTTCAGGAAAGCCAGTGCTGAATCTCTTTGTTTTTTATTCCTTCAGTTGCAGTTTCAGTTCACAGATAACCTTGTGTGCTTCCATGATGTGTGGAGTTCTGCCTGGATGATGAAATGGTTTCTGTGCTGGTCTGGATCACACCCTCTGCATTCAGTTCTCCTACTGATGGTACAAATCCTGTCAATCATTGTGCCTGGAACCCAATCCTCCCTGTTTTAAGCAGATTTTTAAAAGGGAAGACAACCTGCACCGGGAATGGGAAATTCTTTCCTGAATTTCTGTTTCAGACGTTCCTCTTCTGAAATGTTGACCGCCAACCCACTTGATGCATTTCAGTGGGTGATGTTCGGCTCAGCCCTAAAGTTAGCAAATAAACTCCATGATTAAGTATGGATTCGGGGCAAACCAGAAACCCGCTTTCTCCTCATTCTCTTACTTGGATCCCATTCATTCCAACAGAATCTGCACAGGCAAATTTTCCCTGGGACTCTGATGCTTGTGTGCAAAATACTTGCCATCAGCTTATGACAGGTCAAATAACACTGTGCTGCACCAGTTTCCGAAAACTCCCTTCCCTCCCTCCTGGCTTTTTGTGTTCAGCACCTGCTGCCAGAGTTCTGCCACTCAGGTGTGATTACTTTGTCATGTCATTTAATCCAGGATCTGGAAAGTATTTATTCACCGCATGTGATTATTATCTGGTTTACTCGATTCTTTGTTTCTCATCAATGATGACTGCTTCTTTGTAGGGAATGGAAAACAAAGGCAAACATCTCACCTCTCTTCCCTCACTGTGTCATAAAAGACCATGTTTGATTTGGATGACAAGATACAGTGTAAAGAGAGATTTTCCAGCCGCACCTGCCTAGGTCCAGAAGGCCTATAGAGCTATGAGGAAAAATGGAAGAACAGTGCACCGTCAGACTTGAATTGGGCAGATGTCCAGTTCTTGGTGGCCACCGACACACTGCCTCAAAGCAGAAATGCATCCCCAAAAGAGGATGAAGGAAGAGCCCAATTTGCAAACTATTTGCATATGCAAATATATATGTATGGACCCCACATTAGAAATCATGACGATAATTCAAATAAAAATGCATCTCATGGGGGAGGAGAAGGACAGCCAGGTCAGTGCAGGCGATCTTTGGCTCCATGAGCATATTTAGCAGTTGGGAATACTCTCTTGAGCTCCACCGCAAAATGCTTGCAATGAAAAGCCTAACAATGGGCTAGTAACCTGCCCAGAAGACTGAATACCTGGCAGATGTGAGTTCTCAACCCCAACGTACTAAATAACTCCTTTGATCGCACAGTTTTGGGTGCCAGCAGAAACCTAGTTCACAGTAACCCCAATTACGGATAAGAAGTGGTGTTAAAAAGTGAGTCCGCCATCCAGAACCTTGGGCAAAATGTATTTTCTTGGGATTACAGAATCCTGAGCCCAGGGATTTGATCTGTGTTGAAAACAGAGTGGAACTCACTGTTCTTCCTTAGAAAACCTTCCTCCTGGTTACCCGAAGCTTCCTCTATTTCAGCAGTATCCTTTGGACATGGGGAAGCAAGGCTTTGCTGCTGCTATTGTTAAACAGCTGGGAGTCAGAGAGCCTTGCAGACTTAGTGCAAGACACTGAGAGAGCTTCCAGCCATTCCAGAATTGCTTCCCACTCCTGCATTAGACTACTCAAAAGATGCACCATGCTTCTCCCCTTATCAGATAATTTGCATTTTTTAGCAGGATGTGCACTGAAATTAAAGTATGCATTTTAAATGATTACTCAATTAATTTGATTTGCATTAGGTAAAAGTGGGTTCTTTGGGTTGCAAGCCGGTCACACTATTTCAAACTGGCCGCAACATTTGACTTCTGGTGAAATCGGGTGGGAATTCATTCAGAAGACAGTGTGTTCTACCTGGCTTGAAAGAAGCTGGTTTCCTGGCTCTCCTAACCCAGACATGGACCAGTGTCTCAAGAGCTTCTTGCGGCAGCCAACTGAGCAGTGATCAGCCATGCCCTCAAAAGACTTGCTTCTCCTTTGTTTGAGGCTCATGGCGAAATGTCCTTTTTATGTATCATTTTTAACAAGGAAGGTGTGTAGAGGAATTAAGGCTGTACAATGCCTCTGGGCCTGCTTTGCAAACTAGAGGGAATGGTCCCCTGCTGAAAGAAATTTCATTAAATAAATACTCCCACTAATTCCTCCTTTCTCTGGCCCAAACACAGGACAATGCCCAGCCAAAGGCCATTCAAGACGGAGGGGAAGAATCCTGTTAGCTTGTCAAATAAACAGTCATGTGTGTGGATGGAGAGAATCTGGCTGCAGCTCAGGGATCCAAGTTATATTTACCCCCAGGACAGTGTTTCCTTGTTTGCTTAAAACTTTTCTAGACTCTCCCTTACCAAAGTCTTGGGACAGTTTAACAATACAATAATATAAAATAAAACACAGCGTCCTAAAAATTCAAATGGCACTAAAACCCCAATTAAAACAATCAGATCATAAAATATTGGGAAAAGAAAAACGGTTTTAGCCCGGTGCTGAAAAGAATAAAGTGACAGTGCCAGACAAACCTCTCTGGGGAGCAAATTCCACAACTGGGGCACCACTGCAGAGAAGGCCCTTCTCCAGGTAGTCACCCTCCTAATCTCCTTCAGGGAGGGCACCCGGAGAAGGGCGCCTGCCCCAGATCTTAAGGGTCAGGCTGGCACGTATGGAAGGAGATGCTCCTTCTGGTAACCAGGACCTAAGACGTTCAGGGCTTTATAGATCATCACCAGCACCTTAAATTGGGCCCGGACTTCAGCTAGTAGGTGTAAAAGAACTGGCATTACATGTTCATACCTGCTGGTCCCAGTTAACAACCTGGCAGCTCTATTCTGGACCAGCTGAAGTATCCGGACCATCTTCAAGGGCAGCCCTTCGTACAGCACATTACAGTAGTCCAATTGGGAAGTTACCGAGAAGGCAGCCCTGTGGCTGGATTTCAGATGGGAGGAAGTCATTCTTACAGTCCACTTAGTACCAGCATAAGAAGGGGGGAATGCAAGAAAACAGCAGCGTGTGGGAAGAGGTTAGGAGTTCAGCAATGGTGCAGATAGGGCTGGCCTCTGGGGCCGAAGTCCCATTGGAATGACTCTGCTGTTCATCTGTTTGCCTTCTCATATAGTTTAACTTAAGCCTGGCTGCCTCCAAGAAGGTCCGTGTTGCTTTGCTGTTGTACTGCTTTGCCCCCACGATTACAATATGCATATAATACGTGCGACTAACTATGATAACTTTTAATAGAAGTCGAACACGTCTCCCCATAGATGGGAAGCTTGTGACAATGTGGCCGGTGCAGCTGCAACGATGGTATGGACCATCGTTCTCACGCTTCTTTACTTTTAAACCTGAACTGAAGAGGACAGCTCTTCAAAGAGAGGTCTGCTCTCTGTAAAAGAGAACACTTGGCTGCCCTGAGCGGCTAGCAGGAGTGAGAGACAGTGTGGTATAGTGGTTAGAGTGCCGGACTGGAGACCTGGGAGAGTTGGATTCAGGTCCCCACTCGGCCGCAAAGCTCACTGGGTGACTTTGGGCCGGTCGGCTTAACCTACCTCGCAGGGTGGTTGTGAAGATACAATGCAGAGGGGGATTATGCAGCTGGCTTGAAGGACAAGTGGTGGAATATAAATAGAATAAATGAATGAATGAATAACAAAGGTCAGGAGTAGCAACTGGATCAGGGACGGCTTTTGGTCTAAGAGGCTCCTGGGCAAAATACAGTGTGGTGTGTCTCCCAGGGCTTAGCTAGCTAGCAGTGCTGATGAAGTCACTGATCAAAGGGTAGCTGGGCGCTGGCAGTGTAATTTCCCATAATACCACGAAGTTCCCACCAGGGTTGTCCCCAATCTGGGCCGGTGGGAGAAATTTGAACGCAGGCTGCCTAATATGGAAGGTTCAAAGCATGTGTTAACCTCTGGAACTGGGCCTGAACAGGAACCTTGGAAGTCAGTGCTCCCAAGGGCTTCTGGGCTTGCTCTGTGGCCTCTGAAGCTGCAGCCAAAGGCCTGGGTGCAAGGCACCAGGGAGAAGTTAGTGACTCTGAGTACTGATCAGGGTTTCTACTGGGATTGTAATCCTGCTGGTAGTGGTGAGAGGGTTTAAAGAAACCCACTGGATAAACTTCATTGTTACTGTTTGGGCCCGTGATTAATTTTCCCCGAGTGGAGTTCTGTTTGTGCAGACTAAGTGAGCTGCCAGCTCTGGTGCTTGACAGGACGCAGAAATATGTCTGTCTAAGAGAAAGGGAGGGATGAATAATTTGGGGCTAGGTTACCACTGTTGCTATTAGCTTGGATCAGATGCTGATAACTGCTTTTCCATAACAAAACCCGCAAAACTGCTTTCAATCAAATCTGACTAGATGCAGATAAGGTGTCTGCCTCCTTTGCCTCTGCTGCTCCCCAAGAACAATTGTGCACTGCCTTTACGTCTTAAATGTTCACATTTCCATCTTATATCTACAAGTAATAAATGCTGCAAGCTGTGCAAGATTCCATTCCACCAGAACACTAGCAAGCTGTGCCCTTTGTCTGGATACTCTGTTCCATCCACTCTCCTCTGGAGCAATAGAACACTCCGTCCGTCCGTCCGTCCATCCATCCGTCCATCCATCCGTCTTCCTTCCTTCCTTCCTTCCTTCGTCTGTCTTCCTTCCTTCCTTCCTTCCTTCCTTCCTTCCTTCCTTCCTTCCTTCCTTCCTTCCGTCCCCTGCCTGCCCAATAACCTAGGCTTTCTTGGTATGTTCTTGGTTTGTGCTACCAAGTCATCTCTGACTGATGGAGGGCCTATGAATGAGGGTCCTCGGAAACATTCTGTCCTTGACAGCCCTGATCAGCTCTTGTACATTCAAGGTTGTGGCTTTCTTTCTGGAACTGAGCCTCCTCATCTTGGGTCTTGTCCTTCCTGCCGGTGACTTTAACATAGCAAAGGGGGTTGGGAGTGTCAGCGAAGCTGTGGACAATGCCACCAAGAGGCAAGGTCATCCAAGGCAACATGGCCAACGCTAAGATTCATCCACCCTCTGAAGAAGCTGCAGTCACATCAGCAAAGGGAATGGATATCGCTAAAGGGGTCCGGAGTGGAGAAAGTCCTGAAGGAAGCTGCTGGGCAGCAGTTGAAGGCGATCCTGGTGGACGCTCTTTCACAGACAATAGCAGGGATGCTCAGGCTGACTCTGTGCAGAAGGCAGCAAGGGAAAACCACTTACAAGCCCTTTATTTTGTAAACTGTATAATGAAAAAAATCCAAAATGAAACAAATACAGTAGGGGAGAGCCGTAATAGCAAATGGTAAATACTTGGGGACATGCAATATTTTTTCCTGGCGTATCAAATAAAAAATGGGCACCAAATCAATAATTCTGGGGAAAGCATTGCAACGTCAAGGGGCCGCCACAGAAAAGGCCCCTCTGGACACTGCCCAGGATGTCAGAGAAACCTGCAATGGGTGCAAATGAGTTTAGACTTCTATGAATCCAGCTTGCAGATTCCACAGTGAATCTATTTCCCCCTAAATCATACATATGTGTGCATTAATTATTTAGTGCGCATTTGTGTTAGCACATCTACACAAGTGTAAAAGCATGTAAGTGACCATTCATGCTAATATGCATTAGTGCAAGTAGGACAAAATTCTGGAAAAGATAAAACAACAGCTTCCATTTCCTGAGTGCCAATCCTTATGGAGCAGAAGTGGCACTACCCATGTAAAAGAGGGAGGCATCAGTAGGCGTGCGAGGACCGATGTTTTCCACAAATATTGAACAAATGAGTGAAACTCCCGAGAGGAGATAGACTGCAAAACAGCCATAGGGAGACGAAGAATGTTTATTGGCCATGGAAAGATGACTGCCTGCTGGCTGTGGGACAAATGGAAGCCGCCCCGAGGCTTTTGCGAATGGGGTGGCATAGAAGTGTTCCCAATAAATAAATAAATAATTCAGAAGCTGAGAACTGAAAGAAAGGGCTTGTAACTTCAACAGCGGTACTCCATACTGCAACATTTTGATACAGTCTCCTCCTGCTCCTCCTCTTCCTCCTCCTCCTCCTCCTCCTTGCTACTTCAGCAAATCCTGAGTGGGAGATTGCTCAAAAGTATTATTCTGCTACATAGTTGACACGGGTGAAAAGGACATCTGGCCTGTGTTGCAAATCCTGGTTTTGTCCTCTTAAAAAAGATATTTTGGGGGAACAAAGATTCTGTGTGAGACACCCTTCCGTGCAGCAACACCAGCTATGGAACAAGTGGAGCTTTGGAGGGGTAACCTCTGAGTCACTAGAAAAAAATTAGAGCTATCTCTTCTGCTTACATATACTGATAACCTTGGATTTGTTTACTGCATACCCAAAGAGGAGGCAAGGAGACACAAAGCGTGAGAGGTTTTGATATACGGGAGAGTCTGGAAGACATCTGGCATTTCTGTCCAGCTTGTTGCCGTCTCTTTGTTTCCCGGTATTTGGGCAAACGGCCAGGATCTCAGAGATGGGTATAGCACACGGTGGTGAAGAAGGAGCTGGAGGAAGAGGAGAAATTGAAATGAATTCATGGAAGGCCAACAAAAATGAGGAAAGAATGAGGCAACTGGGTAGGTTCAGCCTTGAGAAGAAAAAATCAAGGAAGGATAGGTTAGCCCTCTCCAGGTTCCAGAAGGGACGGTCACAACCTGTTCTCTCTCATCCGAGACTGTAGAATATGGAAGAACAGGAAGCGGTGGGAGCACACATTTTGATCACGCTTCAGCAGGAATTTCTTAATCGTCAGAGCAGTCAGAAATGGAACCAGCGCCTGGGGAGATGGCGACTTTCTCATCCTGCGAGCATTGAAGCGAGGACCAATTTGTCAGCATCCTTCATAATCTGCAGTACCCGGAACAGGGTGAAATTTTCTCTATTGCACATTGTGGGTTAAGGTTACCTCTTTTTTTTAACTAGAGGACAGAACAGCGTTGTGGCTAGGAGAAGTGGATGAGGTCGTCTGAGGTATTCCTTCCAACTCATGCAAATCGGTATTTTCGCAGCTCTGGGTTGTTTCAACCCACAGGACTTCTGCAATTTGTAACATTCCTTGGGTGTTTTTAATTTTTTTGGCTGATGTTTAAAGGGTGTCAAAATCAAGCTGTTTTCTCGCCTTGGCAAGATGCATGGACCAAATGAAACACTAACAAAGACAGCCATGACCCGGCCCCACATCCCGCAAAGTATCTCTTATCAAGGAGGAAATTCCATTTGAAGGTGGGATGCATTGCAACCTTCCCATTGGTGGGCTGCATCTAGATAACATGAAGATTAAATACTACAGCAGTGTACCTCTAGACATTTCTGGATTACAACTCCCATCAGCCCCAGCCAGTTTAATGGTGACAATTGTTGGGATTTATGACTCACAGACCTTTTGGCCTACAAGCTGCCCACCTCTGAAATAATAAGAGGAACTCTCATGCAAGATTTTGTCAGCATAATCAGCTGGCATTCTGCAGGTCCAAGTATTTACTGCTGTCCAGTTCTAGGCTTAGCACTACCCACCAAAGACAGCCCCTAGGTTAATCCCTCTGTGGCTGTTAGTCCAACTCATATCATTCCTAGCCAACACAGCTGTCCAGTTTGGTAGGCATTATACTCCAATACATCAGAATGCAGCAGCTTTGGAATGTCTGGTTTATTTTATTTATTTAAAACTTTGGTAGACCATCCCATTGCCCAAGTCTTTGGATGGTTTAACAACGCAAAATATAAAAAAATTTAAAACACAGTGTCCTAAAATTCCACTAATAATAAAACCTCAATTAAAACAGTCAGGTATTAATACATTGGGAAAATAAAAAGGTGTTGGCCTGGCACTGAAAAGAATACAGTGATGGAGCCAGGCAAACTTTACTGGGGAGTAAATTCCACAACTGGGGCACCACTGCAGAGAAGGCCCTTCTCTGGGTAGTCACCCTCCTAATCTTCAGGGAGGGCACCCAGAAAAGGGCGTCTGCTCCAGATCTTAAGGGGCGGGCGGGCACATATGGAAGGAGATGCCCCTTCAGGTAACCAGGTCCTAAGCTGTTTAGGGCGTTATAGGTCACCACCAGCACCTTATATTGGGCCCGAACGTCAACTGGTAGCCAGTGTAGGTGAAAAAGGACCAGTGTTTATGTTCATACCTGCCGGTCCCTGTTACAACCTGGCAGCTCTATTCCGGACCAGTTGAAGTATCCGGACCGTCTTCAAGGGCAGCCCCATGTAGAGCGCATTACAGTAGTCCAACTGGGAAGTTACCAGGGCATGGGGCACTGCTGCCAGGCACTGCCCGTCCAGATAGGGGTGCAGTTGATGGATGAGCCGAAGCTGAAGGAAAGCACTCCTTGCCACCGCCGCCACCTGGGATTCCAGGGACAGCTCCAGGCCGAGGAGCACTCCCAAACTGCACACCCTGTCCTTTAGGGGGAGTGCAACCCCGTCCAGAACAGGGTTAGAGACACTTACTCAGAAAGCTAAAACGCCTACCAGCAGAACCTCTGTTTTGTCTAGATTAAGCTTCAATTTATTGGCCCTCATCCAGCCCATCATCCTGACTGGGCACTGGTTCAAGACCTCCACTGCCTCACCTGTATTCGATGTAAAAGAGAGGTAGAGCTGGGTATCATCAGCATACCAATGACTCCACAGCCCAAACCTGCAGATGACCGCTCCCAGCAGTTTCATGTAGATGTTAAATAGCATGGGGGATAAAATGGACCCCTGCGGAACTCCATGGCAAAGCTGCCATGGCGCAGAGCCAGTCCCCCAGCACCAGCTTCTGGAATCGGCCATTGAGATAGGAGCAGAACCACTGCCAAGCAGAGCCTCCTACTCCTAAATCAGCCAGCCTATCCAGAAGGATACCATGATCGATGGTATCGAAAGCCACTGAGAGGTCCAGGAGAACCAAGAGGGACCCCCCCCCCCGTTCCCCTCTCTGCGCAGGTCATCATACAGGGTGACCAAGGCAGTTTCTGTCCCATAACCAGGCCTAAAGACAGACTGAAAAGGGTCCAGGTGGTCAGTTTCATCCAAGAGAGCATGGAGTTTTCCGGCCACCACCCACTTGAGCACCTTGCCCAAGAATGGGATGTTAGTCACCAGTCTATAATTAGAGGCCAACTCTGTGTCCAGGCTCACCTTCTTCAGGATGGGCCTGATCACCGCCTCCTTCAAAGGGGCGGGAACCCAACCCTCCCTCAGGGAGGCATTAACTACCTCCTGGACCCAGGTATGCATCCCATCTTTGGCTTTGGTGAGCAGCCAAGAAGGGCAAGGGTCAAGTAAACTAGTAGTAGGCTAGACAAGTCCAAGCACCTTGTCCGTGTCCTCAGGCAGCAACAATGGAAACTAATCCAGCAAAGAGAGATCAGACGGCGCTCTGGACACCTCCCGAACGGGTGCTACATCAACTGTGGAGTCCAGCTCAAGACAGATCTGAGTGATTTTATCCCTAAAGTGCTGGGCAAAGTGGTCACCGTGAGCCATCAGTGGTGCAATGAAATCATTTTTTGGTCTGGAATGTAACAGTCCCTGCACCACCTGGAGAAGCTCCACTGGACGGCACTGCGAGGATGCAATGGAAGCGGAGAAGGATTCCTTCTTCGCTGACTCATCGCCACAGTTTAGGCCTGATGGTGGGGTCTCAGCTGTGTTCGGCCAGATTCCGCACAGGACTTCCTCCACCTGCGCTCTAGCCGTCACCCAGCCTGCTTCATTGCCCAGAACTCAGGTGTATACCAAGGTGCTGCGTGGGCTCTGCGTGGCGGGAGAGGATGCTTAGGAGTGATCTTGCCAATCACCCAGGTCAATTCTGCATTCCACAGATCAACCAGGGAGTCAACAGGAGTGCCGATTTTATCAACCAGAAATTCCCCCAGAGCCCTCAGGAATTCAACAGGATCCATTAGACTCCAAGGGTGGACCATTTTAATAGTGTCTGTACCCTTTCAGAGGGGAAAGCCTAACCTAAGTTGAAACCTCACGAGGAGATGATCTGACCATGACGAAGGGATTAATGTCAAATCTCTTTCTTCTTGCCCCATCGAAAAAAACAGGTCCAGAGTGTGGCCCTATTCATGTGTTGGGCCAGTGGCATGTTGAGATAGCCCCATGTTGAGATAGGCCCCATGAAGCCCTGAGCTGCCCCAGTCAGAACAGCCTCGGCATGGAAATTGAAGTCCCCCGGGACCAACATCCTGGGGGTCTTCAACACCAGGTCTGAGATGATCCCCATCAACTCAGGCAGGGAGGCTGTTGCGAGGAGGGTGCCGGTGCACCAGCAGAATCCCCAACCTGTCTCGATCACCCAACACCAAGTGCAAACACCCAAGGCCCGGCCTCAAAGGGACTGGAAGCCTCATGAGGGAGATTGTATCTCAGGGCGATGCCCCTTCCCCTCCCCTCTAGGTGAGGTTGGCGCTGAATCGAATATCCCCCGGGCAGACCTGGGAAAGTGCCGCATTGCCTGCCTCTCCTGCCCTGGTCTCTGTGATACATGCCATGTTGGCCCCCTCCCTCATTCACGATTAAATCATGAATGAGGGATGATTTATTTAGGACCAACCTGGCATGCAACAGCAGCAGCACCAAGCCCGAGGGCCGGTTGATATCCCAGTCTGGTACCAGTCTGGCTTAGGTCACTTCTGGGCATAGCTACATTACAAAAGCAAGAGAGCCAAATTGGTGGGTTGTTTGGAGCGCTGGACTTCCCTTTCAGCTACAAAGCTCCCTGGGCCAGTCGTAGGCACAGCCTAACCCACCTCGCAGGGTTGTTGTGAAGGTAAAATGGAGCTAGGTAAGCTGCCTTGGGTTACCCAGGAGAAGGAAAGAAGGAGCTAGGATCTAAATGCAATGCGATCATCATATTAAGCAATAACAATCCGTTTCAATAGCCATTTCCTTGCCACAGCGAATCTTACAATTTATAGTTTGGTGATGCATGTTAAGGATTAGGGTGACCTAATTGTTCCACATTGTTGAAGAAGAGGAAATGCATCACTAAAAAGGAGGACCGGGGTGGACATACTTTTGCATGAATGCTAATTTATATGCACTGTGTAGAGATGGGGAGCCAGGTACTTGCAGTGGGTAAGCAAATTCAAGGCGCCTCTTTTAAGGCCGCTTTATCTCTTGGGCTAGGAGTGCTTCCAGAGAAGGGAAGGCTTTTCAGCAGGCTGTCCTCCTGCCTCCCTCCAGACATCACTGCGTTCATCTTTTAACACTCCAGTTTCTTCCATCTTTTTTCTTTCAACAAAAAATCCCTTAGGAGGGAAAGTTGGAATAGCTGCACAGTGCATTTGGACTGGTCCACTGTTTGGCAGGGCTGCTGGAGCGGATGGCCTTACAAATAGAAGACACCCTACTCTGAAAACCCTTTAAACAGAGGGCGCTTCTCTGTCAAGTCGGACTCATAGCTGCTCTACTGCAAGCAGAAAATTCTTCTTGCTTCCTCTGAAAACTACAGTTTAAGAATTCTTTATGATTAGGTTTTTCTCCAGCCTCTTCCTATTGCAAGGAAAGCAGTGAGGCTTCCCCCTGCTCTTAATTTATTCTCACAACAGTCCTGTGATGTACTCTGGGTGGGTTAGGCTGACAGTCCATGACTGACCCAAGATCACCCAATGAGCTTCATGGATGAATGTTCCCCTAAACCCATCCCAGCACTAATCCTTGCACTGCAATGCCTGTCTTTAGGGAAACCATGTCAGTGCGGTGCTCCTCTGAGTAGCTGGAAGGTGTTCAGCCTGTTTTGGATGGGATTGCACACACCCTTGAGGAGAAGGTTCATTCTTTGGGTCATCTTTGGCACTTGAGGTTCAGGCGCACCAGCTCTGGCTTGTGGCCTTGGGAAGTCCCTGTGTGGACACGGATACCCAGGTTTCAGTAATCCAGGACCTAGTAAACCCAAAACCAGATTACTAGGAGGTTCTGCCTTGGAGGACCGTTCAGAAGCTGTAGCTTGTGCTGAATGCAGCAACCAGGCTGAGAACTGAGATCAGCGGGTCCAGACATACATAGGACATGCATCCTGCTAGTCTTGCCCTGGGGTGATGCTTCATGGGATGCATCTCACTACCTGGAGACTGTGACCACCATCGGGGGCCTTCCTCCAGCTGCCATTCTGAGGGAGGCTCATTGTCTGTTTCTTGGAATTGCACTGGTTGCAATTGCACCCAGTCAAAGGGCAAGTGAGCAATAATGCCCATTTGTTCCTGGATTTTAATCTTGGCTGAAATATTGCCACAGAGAGCTGTTCAATACATGGTTATTTTTAGAGAAAAAAATCCAATGCTTAATAGCCTGTCCATGGCTCTTCCAATGACCTTAATGGTTATGAGCACACCTGTCTGTAGATTAAGTGTGCTTGTGCTTTGCTGGACTTGGTGAACTCATTAGGGCCGGGGGCTCTGTGGCCTGCATACATGCTAAGATGCTGCTTTTATGTGATAAGCAGGCACCTTTTCTGGACGGTGTTTTTCTCCCACTACCTCATTCCCTTGTAAGAGAACAAGCAATTCATCAAAACTTTTTGGAATTACTAAAGCACCACCCCTTGGCCCCTGCACAGGAAGATGCAAGAAATAATTCACTGTCAAACTCTGGGTGTGCAGTTACTCTGCCTTTTTCATGGAATTTTTTGGTGTGTGTGGCCAAATGCCCAGATTTATTTATTTATTAGATTTATATTTCACCTGTTATCTTTTTTAAAGAACTCAGAGCTGCTTACATCATTCTCCTCCTGCTGCTTTCAGTCTTATCCCCACAACAACAACCCTGTGAGGTAGGTTGGGCTGAGAGTCTGTGACTGGCCCAAAGTCATGCAGGTGGCTGCATGGCTGAATGGGTGTTAGATCCCAGGTCACCTGAGTCCCAGTCCCGCGCTCTTAACCACTACACCACGTTGGTCCTGACAAGATGCTCTTGTGTTCCCTTAACTGGAATCTCCCAGGTTTGCCCCTCACTATGTACAGGTGTGAAAGCTGGACAGTGAAGAAGGCTGTCAGGAAGAAAATAGATGCCTTCAAAACATGGTGCTGAAGGAGAGCTTTCTTCAATATGCTGGACTGAAGAAAGATAAACAAGGGGGTCCTAGAACAAATCAAGCCAGAACCTTCCCTAGAAGCAGAAATGACAAAACTGAGGCTGCCATACTTTGGGCGTATCATTGGAAGTCAAAACTCCCTGGAGGAGAGCATCATGCCAGGGAAAGTGGAAGGCAGAAGAAGGCAAGGAGGACCAGATGTGAGATGTGTGGACTCCATGAAGGAAGCCGTGGCCTTGAACTTGGAAGAGCGGAACACTGCGGACATGGATAAGTCATTTGGGAGGACTTTCATTCACAGGATCCCTACAGGTGGGTGACAATTTGATGGCACATTATAACAGCAACAACAGTTTCCCCACCTTTTGTCTTTCCACTAAATATCCCCTAAGGAGGCAAACATGGAATTGCTGCAGTGTGCAGTCTTTTCTCTCTTGGGAGCATATAGCCCATGATCCTGGTGGCGGCTTGGAGGCCAAGGTCCCATGGCAGCCCACTGGCATCCCCCGTTGCCACAGCCTTTGCTCTGCAGGTGTTCCTTGGGTCAGGAAGCAGCTTCTCCTTGGCACTTGCCGTGGGTTGACCCACCTGCCAAGTATGTGGTTGCTTGCATGCAAATGTCAGTCCAACCTTACCCAAAACCAGCTCCCTTTTCTGTATCTTAAAATAAAGAGATCTGGCAGGAACAAGTGTAAATGTTATGTCAGCCTTCAACACCATTTCATCTTGATAAGAGATGTTCGCAGTGAAGCGTGACGCTCACTGACAGACATTCGATGATGCCTCCTGTTTTCCGGTAGCGCACAAACAAGACTCGTTCAAGTGGGTGAAGGCTTTCTCCGGGCTTCGTAGCCAGGCTGAGCTTTCTCATACCCCTTCATCCAGAGGAAGTGGAAATTCATCATTTCCCACCTTCCTTGCTGTCATTGTTATGCCTTAATTAACACTTCGGGTTGATTTGCTTATCAAAACAATAAGCTCTTTTGGTTGCCTTCCTTTCCTCTCTCCTGCCCCTCAGCCAGTTTGACCTTGATACAGAAAATGTTCCAGTATCTCCCAGCCAACTGGGAAGATGTCCCAGGAAAAGTCATTTATAGGTCCTAACCAGCATGTCTTATCATGTGTGGAAACAGACCTGCAGCACATGAAGTTGCTGTAACCAGAAATTTGCATGTTCTCTGTGAAAAGATTGCTGGGCAGGTGTTATCTTGTGCAAAATCCAGCAGGCACACTGATTACCAGACAAGAAGTTCTGAATATGTAACACTGATTCTGGCCCACTTGCACCAGCTGCCTGGACGTTTCCAAGCCTGATCCAGAGTGCTACTTTTCACCTCTTAACCCGTACACAGCCTGAGACTACAAAACCTCTCCTGGCGGGGACCTACCTGTATACTATGTTCCTTATTTAAGGCCCTCTTCCAGGTGCCTCCGCTGAGGAAGAGTGGCAACTGGGGAGAAGGCCTTTTTAGTGGTGGTTACCTGATAATTTTTCTCCATCCGGGAAATTCTTTTTTAAAAAGTCGTTCTTTCCTAATTTGTACCTTGTGTCTTTAAAAATAAATCTAATCACAACAAAACAAAACAAAGCGAAAAACAAAAAAACTAGTCTAAATAAATTAGAACATACTCGGATGAACTGACAACTTCTTCCAGCGTGCCTAAGAGCTTGGCCCTTTAACCCAATTGAGTTTGAAACAATCGCCCTGGGAGCAACAGTTGCTTGAAAATAAATCTTCCCGCCCTTTAGATTTGTGCTGTAGGTCCTTTCACTCCCCCTACATTTTAAAAGAGCTTCTTGTTCAATGAAAGGCAGAGAGGCTGGAAAAAAAGATCTTTGGCTCCATTGGACACATTCACAGTGTAGAAAGTGGATAGCCGCAGCCTTTGGTTTGAAACATTGTCCAAACATTGTGGGCACTGACCTTCTGCTCTTAATGCTGATGAAGAGTGGAGGAGCATATATTGGCTGTAAAGGCCAAGATAAAAGAGCTGGGGAAAATTTATCGGAAGATAGAATATGCTACTTTCCGGATCACTCAAGACCAAGTAACGATTCTTTTGCAGGCTTCATTTGAACAAAGCTGCTTTTTCTTAGTGCCGGGCCGTGCTGTGGGCAGGACTGAGCTCAGATCGGTGTTGCAAGCGTTCTAAAACACTGTTGGAGCGTAACCCAAGGCGTGCCACCATAGGATGAAGGCTCGGGTGGCCCATTTCAGAGAAGGGCAGTGATGTCCAGGGTAGGCATGGTTGGGTACTGCCCAAGGATTCCCGTGGGCCCAATAACCAAAGCACATTGGAGCTGTACCTTGTCTCTGCCACCTTTGCAACCTGCTTGTTTGCCTGCCTCTTGCTTTGGCCCAGCCAAAGGCGAACTGCGGCAGGTATACCTGTTTGCTTACTCTCTGGCTCTCACCTGTCCGGCAAGCAAGTGGTGGCAAAGAGGGAGAAGCTGATCAAGAGCAGCAGAAGAAAATAATGATGAGCACTTCTAGGCTTTAAGGAAGGGGGCCTAGCAGGGATGTCTTGCCTAAGAGGTTTTCTGCTTCCATGGCCAGCTGACCCGACACTGTGTGATTAGATGGCCCCTTGGTCTGAGCCAGCATGGCTCTTCCTGTGCCCTTGTGGCCCTCAAAAACTCAGGCCAGCATTGATTACAGATGAACAGAACTGTCCTGCTGAATGAGATGAAAGCCCCACCTAACCCAGTGTTCTGTTTCCAGCAGGGGCCAGCCAGCAAGATGTCTCTGCTCCTTAGCAAAGCACAGAGACAATGACAAACTACCTGGTCTTTTGTCCCTGGTGCCCAGAGCTTGATGATGTAACACATAGCCTCTCTTTAGTTCTGGCAGCTTATACAGTTGTTGAAACACATACCTTTTGTGGTCCATTTATGCAGCAGCAAATCCAAAGTAGTGTGTCTTTAGCTGTTGCATTTGCGCTGTACCTTTAAGCTGCACCCTTGAAGAATCTCATGTGCAAAGAGAGTCCAGTGTGTTATCTGATGTTCAGGGGGTGGGCAGAATCAGTGCTTTTGCTTGTGAAGAGAAAGCCAAAAATTTGCATGCACCCTAAAGGGGGAGTCCCCACAACTACTTGGGACACATGAAATGCTGGCTGGCTGGATGAGGAAGAAATCAGATGACGCACTTTAACATGCAGTAACCGCACAGTATTCCAACTGTGATAGCACCATGGATTAGTAGAAAGACATTGTAACAGGGGTGCAGAAACCCAGTGGCCAAATCCAACCCTGGCTCAAGTCTTTCTGGAGGTTCTAATCTGGTGTAGGCAGCCTTGGACTTTTCTCCCAGCCAGCAATCCTTTGGTGGTTTCCTGGCTCCTCCCTCACCCTAAAAGAGTGAAATGCATCTTCTAGGCCTGCTAATAGATGCAAAAGACTTGAGCTGAAACATACTTGTAGTTTTGGCTTTGTAGTTCTGCCCCTTGGTCTTCAGCGCCGCCCATGGCTAGAATATAGCCCAAGAGCTTCTCTGCAGGATTTAATTTGGTGCTTAGAAAGTGTTCTTTTCCTCAGCATTGTGATACTGGCAGTTTTGTTTATGCCATACAACATTTTGTTGCAGGTTCACCTCTTGATTAAAAGGGCATCACGTTGCCTTTTGTGAGAATTTAGCTATGCATGGTATAAAGTAATACCCCTTTTGGCCTGCCTGGAACCTTCTGCTGATCAGTTTTGATAGAACACTATTGTCTATTGTCTTCATCATACTAGCACTTTTTGCACCTAATAAACACTCCTCAGTCTTCCCCTGCTCCCTCAGGACGGGCAGAAGGCAGTTTAGAACCTACCAATAGATTTTGGGGTGATTTGCAAAGAATGGGCAAGAGTTTCTGACTATTTAGCAATATCAGCAACAAAATGCCTCGACTGATGAAATGAAGAATGCTTAAGGGAAGTGGGAGCAGACTTTTTTTGCGAAAGAGCCGTGCTCATTTCAGTTTTGGAATGGGAATAAATACGTGGCCTCTGTCCTTTAAGTGTAGGTGTGCTTCTGGTTCTGTTTGGTGGATCTTGGAGCGGGGGGAATCACCGAATCAGTGAGTCTGAGGTCAGCCTATTCCTATTTTAGACTGCAGTCCTGTATAGCACCTGAAGGGTGTAGTGATTAAAGTGCAGAGCTGGGGACCCGGGAGGTCTGGGTTCTAGTCCCTGCTCAGCCATTAAGCTCCCTAAGTGACTTGGGGCCAGTCAGACTCCCAGCCCAACCCACCTCATAGGATAACAGAGAGCTGTGTAAGCTGCCTTAGGTTCTTCACAAGAGAAAAAAAAACCTGGGATATAAGTGCAATGTAATAACGACACCCTTCCCCATACTGGGGTGCTCCAGATGTGTTGGACTGGTGCATAACCTGCTCTGAGAACCCTCCGAGGAAGAAAAAGGACATCTTCTCAAAGTAGGGCCTTCTCTGTGGTGGTGCCCAGATTATGGAATGTGCTCCCCGGAAAGGTTTGCCTGGTGCTGAACTTATACTCTTTTCAGTGCCAGGTCAAAACCTTTTTATTCAACCGTTATTTTAAAAATTAGTATTTTCATGTTTAACAGTCACTTTTTATTTATTTTACTGGTTATATGTTATTCATTATATTGTTACAGAATGTTTTATTGTATTTTGATTTTAATGATTGTAAACCATCCTGAGATGCTATGCATAAGGGACAGAATATAAAAGTTTTAAATAAATAAATAAATAACTGTAAAACAATGTGCACCTGATAAAACGAGCAAAAGTTTATGCTCCAATAAAATGGTTAGTTTTTAAGGCAAAAGGTGACTTTCTGGTGTTTTGGTGTGATAGATGACCCTTCTGGAAACAGTAGCCAGAAATAAAACCACACAGTATTAAACATTGGCTCGTCTTTGAACAATACACAATAGCATTTATTCAACTGCATCTTATCTCATGCTTCCTTCGACAGCTCAATAAGGCACATTTGTAGAAATTGTCCCACTGTCTTACATTTCAGTTCAATGAACTTGGCTGACGAGATAAGGGAAATGGCAGCGAACTAACCAACTTATCAAAAAACCAACATATACCCCTGAATCAGCCAGCCACACTTGAAGAAACATTTGTCGTTGGAAGTGGGAAGAAACCTGAACCTCTCCCATTGCAATGATCTCTCCAAGCGGCAGCATGTAGACGGAGGCCAGGACAGCTTCTCATACAGAGACACAACACACGAACGGGAACGGCTTTAATCCAGGTCAGACTCTTTGGCAGAACGGCTTACTCTGACTTGGCAGCAGGGTCTTCAGGGCCCTTTCCAATTTATCTTCCATCTCATCATGTCTTGAAGGTGGATCAGAACTTCTGTCTGGGCTGCAGGGTGACCTGTTTAAGATAAATAGAACCTCGGATGCATGTCCAGGCGAAAGGATGGTCATCCCAGGCCTGAAGAACTCAAAATGAGGGTGCTACTTTAAGCTCATTCTTTGTAGTTACGATCTCCCCCTGTGGCCAGGAGTCTTCTGGGCTTTCATTGTTCAATGTCTTTCACAGGCTAGGGGAGCAGTTTGTTTACAACACGTGCCTTGATGAGCAATGGGGAGAAGTCCATTGCAGCGCTGGCTTGAAGGAAAGATGGCCAGATCCCAGTAGTAGTACGTGCGCAGCAACAGTAGTAAGGACCACGTACTATTGGATTTATTGTGGAAAGCCCAACTCCGCTTGGATCGACCTTTTTGGTACAGTACAACGAGTTTAGGTCCAGAGTTCCATTCAGGTTCCTGCAGGTGGAGAAGGGAAAAGAATGGCAAACGTCTCTAGCCAAAGTCGGGCTGGCTAGCTAGTCCACCACAGCGGTTGACGTCCTTACACTAAGTGGCCAGCGGATCATCAGCTACCACAAGACTGGACTCCAGCCATTCAGGTAGTATAAATATGGATTGTACTGGTAGCTGAGGGCCAGGGTAGCCCTGGAGAAGTTATTTTCTTTGAAGACCGGAAGGGTGGAGTTCTTATCTAGTCCCCCAAGCCCTGTGACTAGTTGCTTCCGTTTGGTCTTATATCTTCGGTTCTGGAACCAGATTTTCACTTGGGTTTCAGTGAGCTTCAGGTTCTTGGCTAGGTGTGCTCGCTCAGGGGCAGACAGGTACTTCTGGTGACTAAACTTTCTTTCAAGTTCGATGACCTGAGTATGGGAGAAGGCAGCCCGCGAGCGCTTCTGCTGCTTCGGGGCTTCCCGTGAGGACTGCGGAGGGCTCCCACAGCTGGGCAGGCAGGTCTCTGCAGGCAAATCTAGTAAGAAGAGAAAGTTACAAGCTGATCAATCATGTTTTCACTGTGAATTTATCAATATGACAATGGGGGGAAAACCTAGGACTAAGAGGAACGATTTGGGGTTGGATGCAGAACTGTCGTTCTGGCAGCCAAAGGATGCCACTTGTTCTCCTCTGCTTGTTCTCCCTCACATTCTCTGAATCTTGACGACCCGCATCTTCAGGGCTGCGGAAAGGGCAGGGGAGCCCAGATGCGCCTTCTTCCATTGGAGGAATGGCCGCTTCAGATCTAGCCCACTGGAAACAGAACAAATTCATTTCTGGCCCACGCCAGTTCTGCACATGCTCCGTTACTCTTTGTCAGTGTCGATTTGCTGTTTTTTTAAGAAGCTGAGAGCATGTCCTGGGGATGAGAATGTTTTGCCTGAGTATATTCAGTCAATCTTTTATAAGAGCTGAGTATCCCTTTGCATTAATTTTCAACAAAAGGCATGTGCATGCACATTTATACTTAAGTACATATTTTAATACGTATTCTCCCAAAAGACAGATGTGCAAAGATCTCCTAGCTAAAAAGATCTTCTAGCTACTCATTTCCAAATGTATTTTATGCCAGATGATACGTTTTGGTTGTTTTCTGTGAAGAGCTGCCTCATGAAATGCTGAGAAGTGTGACTATGAAGGATATTATGTTTCAGAGGAACAGAAGAAGCCATTGCTCCATCTAGTTCAGTTACTGTTGGCACTGACTGGCAGTTACTCTGAAGCAGACCTTTTCCTCGTGTCTACCTGGAGAAGCTGGGAATTGAACCTGGAACTTTCTGCCTGCAGAGCAGGTGCTGCACAGCCCTCTCAGATCCACACACTTGCTCAATACATACACTCAGAAGTTGCAGACATAATTTCCCCAACATCTTTTCTTGGAAAAAAATTCAGAGGCTCAGGAGATTAACAGCACACACGCACAATTTTGCAATCACAAACCAACAGTGATTAGTGGCAGTGCAATGTAGCATTTGGCAATTGTGTTGTGGGTGACCTTTGGCACCCTCGCACAAGCTAACCTACCTCACAGGGATGTTGTTAAGATTAAATGATTAAGCTACATCAGTCAATGCCACCATCAGCTCAAAAGGGGCAAGGCTGGTACAAAAAGGCAGATGATACTATATGCATTAAAAAGTGAACCATGCATCTGCTTAAAATGAAAGCAAATTAACATTTTACACAGTGGTGTCCTGTGCAAAATATCCGGTTTGGATATAGACAAAAAAACAATGGTTCAAATGCCCAATAAAATAAGAACAATAATTCTATTTGCCCAAGTTTATTCCTAATGAGCTCAACTTTTCAGTGAGTTCCTTGAAGGATGAACATGTTAAACATGTAAACAAACAGCTACATTACAGGCAGAAAAAAAATTAACCAGAGCAAATATGTCTCAAGATGGCTCAAACAAGTGAATCTAGTTACATATTTCTGGGACAGCCGGTGAAGGTCAAAATTTCTCCTCCATCCTGACACATGAGCATTTGTTACAGTCCCGTGCACTCTTACGTGGGAGCAAGCTGCATTACACACAATGGAGCTTACTTAAGAGTAAGCATTCTGAGACTGTTGTGTGTCAAGTGTACACTGCAGAGAGTTTAATTTAATTTAAGTTTAATTCAGCTTCTATTTCCAAGTGTCCCTCCCCACCCGCTTGCTTTCATCCCTGGGAAAATTTACAAAAGAAACCAACTTTTGTCTGGCCAGCTTGAAGGAAAAGCCTTCCTCAGCCTGGGGCCATGTAAATTGTGTTGGACTATAACTCCCATGTTACCATCTACGTTTGTTGCAGATCTTTTCCCATGCAACTTTTATGAGATTCTTGGGGATTAAACGAATGTTATAAGCTGTCTGAGTTTAATTGAGGGAGAATCTTCCCTGTTTTTATGGATCCAAACCACCAACTTAGCAGTGCTTCTAATTTCTCCCTTTTACCTCCAATTCAAAACCTCCCTGGACCTCAATCTGCCACTGAATATCTATTAAGACAGAAAATTCATACTTTATCCAGCAAACGAGAGCAAAAGAGAGCTGGGCCAGGACTTGGAAGAGCCAGGTTCTGGTACCTGCTCAGTCCTGAAGCTCACTCAGTAACTTTGAGACAGTCTCTGCCTCTCAGCCTGACCTACCTCCCAGGGTTGTTGTGGGGAGAAACTGGAGAAAGGGGGACTATGTAAACAGCCTTGGGATATAAAAATAACATGATCATAATAGCAATAATAGAAATATATCAGGGTGGTTAGAAGAGGTTAAGAAATAACAAAGGGCTGCTGTAATGCAAACAAAAGCACCTTAAGGCATGTTTCCTGAAAAGCAAGATCTTCTCTGTGCTCTGTAGTACCTGTACATTGGATGCAGTCTAAGAAAGAACACTTTCAGGTCTCCAGTTCAAATCTCACTTAACTCTAGGGAGCCTTCAAATGTACTGGACCACAATTCCTATCATCCCCAGCTAGATGGTGATGGCAATTGTAGCCCAACGCACCTGGAAGGTGCCGAGTTGAGGGAGATTGCCCAACCTAGCGCCCTCCAATGGTTTCGGAGTACAACTCCCAGTATTCTCATTCTGGCTGGGGCTGCTTGGAGTGGAAGGTCAAAAGTTCTGGAGTTCACCAGGCGGGGGAAGGCTGGCCCACCACAACCCCTCTGCTCCAAAACTGCAGCACTGGAGCTTGGGAATGCCCTCACAAGTGACTCCAAGGACTGGTGTTCCCCCCTGCAAACACGGGAATGGGAACGGGATGGAGCGGGGACTGACTGGCACAGCATGCGCTCTGCGCTGGACTGTCCTTTTCCTTCTCCAGATCTGCAACAGGGAAAATAATTCTGGCTTACCTTGCAAGGATTCTTGCAATACTGCTTACAGCATGCTTCAGGCACTCATATAGATGTGTAGATGGACCTTTTGATTACCTAAATTAATCATTAAATCTTTGCTAAGTGATCTTTAACAGGCACCTGATGAGGACTAGTGTCCACCTAGTCTTACTATTTATTCTCAGCAATGAATGTTCAGATGTCTTTGGAAGCTTGCAGGAGTATCAAGTGATAGGCTGCTTCTAGGCATGGAGGCTCAGCTTAACTCTCACAGGTAACTGCCACCGAAAAAGCCATCTTCCATTTGCTCATCCACTAACACACAAAGCTCTATTTCTATAGGCAGGTGGTTGAACAAAAATGTCTTCTTTGGACTCCAAAAGGGGAAAAACTTTTTGCTAAATAGTGTTTATATATAAAGCTGCTCCCTGCA
The DNA here is from genome assembly GCF_004798865.1 of Varanus komodoensis. NCBI lineage: Eukaryota > Metazoa > Chordata > Lepidosauria > Squamata > Varanidae > Varanus > Varanus komodoensis. The sequence goes on from NW_025335762.1 coordinate 3,624,127, forward strand.
AGTAGAAAACGAGCACAGCAAAAGACTACAGTGGAGCATTTTTCCCTATGTGAGATTAGTTTTCTTCTTGCAGGCAGTTTTTCCAGCAAAAATGGATCTTGTTTTCTCACCAGTAATGGAAGGTGGTCCCCACAATCGCTGCAAGAGAAATCTGCCATCTCCACTCTACTGTATGTCCAGATGCCCCCCAGCCTGAGCCCTCGAAGCACATCAAACTCACCAAGGGTTCTTGGCCACGGGAAGGCCTGCAGTCAAGCGGTTTGCCCTCCACTTACGTTCCATGGTCTCGCTGTTCCTCCCAGGGACCAGAGCAACAGGTAGGTTCTGCCAAGCAATTTTAATTTCCCCGCAGCAACCCTGCGAGGTAGCTTTGGCTGACCAACAGGGCCTGCCTCGAACTCACCCACCGAGTTTCAAGAAGGCGCGAGGGTTCGAAAGGGGCTCCCCGCATTACGCACGGTTCTCTACGCCCTCCTTCGCCAACCCGGTGCCCTCCCAAGGTTTGGACTTCGGTTCCCAGCACTGCCGGCCAAGGGCCGTGCAGGACGGCGCTGCTGGGATCGCAGTCCTAAGCAAACATCGGACCGGCACCGGGCAGGACGGCGGAGGCTGTGCTAACTGCGGGACCACGCGGCTCCCCGGCGCTACCGCGACGCTCCGACCGCTTACCCGTCCGGGGCGCTCCGGCGGCCGCCGCCGGGGGAAGGCGCTCCCTGGCGGTCGCCTCCTCTTGCCGCGGGTCGTGCGCCTCCTCGGGCGCTCCCCGGGCGCTCCGCTCCCCGGCTCCGCCGCCGCCGCCATGGCGCAGGATGTCTTGGATGAGGAACGAGGTCAGCTGCTTGGGGCAGGCGGCGGCAGCGCCCTGCGCGGGCGGGAGCGGCTGCCGCGGCCGGCCGGGGGAGCAGCGGCGCTGCCCGGCTGCCTGCATGAGCCGCGGCGGGCGGTGGGCGCCGCGTGCCCGGACGGGGGCGCCCCAGCGGAAGTCGGCCTCTGGCGGCGCGCTCCTCCCGCGCGGCGGCCGCGAGGGCCATTTATGCGGGCCGGCGGGGCGGAGAGGGAGCCTCGGCTGCCCCCTCGCTGGGGATTGGTGCCTCCGGCGCCGGGGTCCGCCTCGCGGGGCCTCCGCGCCGCGGGAGGGGGCCGCCCGTCGGCGCCTTCCGCGGTGCGCGGCGGAGCTCCCTCGCAGAAAGGGGCGCCGGTCTTGCGGGCACGCTCGACTTGGACGCAGGACACCGTGCGGGACGTCGGGCAGGCTCTTGGCTGCGCTGCGGTTCCCATCAGCCCCAGCTGGACCGCGCCTCGCCTCGCCTCGCCTCGCCTCCAGCCAGCCAGCTCGTTGGGCTACAACCGAGGTTGCGGTTTGTGGCCCAACGAGGGTGCTGGCATGGAAGAAGTGGGTTTCTGTTCGTGTCTGAGCCGGAAATCCCACCGAGTTCAATGGGGCTTCCCCTCAGTTATTGATTGCAGCCGGAGTAGTGTCAGTTGGGCCGCTCTTGCCTTCTCTACTCGGAAGTAAGCCTCTTCAGAATTCAGTGCAGTTTGGCTCAAATGACATTTTTGTTCTTTCCTTTGAGGGATTGCATCCATTTGCTAGAGAACTTTTGATTGTTTCTTTCCCTTACACAATTCTCAAACGCTTTTAAAAAGCCCTTTCTTTTTCCAGAGGAAGCAAACTTTACTGGCAAGGTTGCCTCTCACAGAGGAGCAGTGAGATAGAATAATTAGAACGCTAGACTAATCTAAAGGCGACAATCTTGTGGGTAGCATCCAAAGCTTGTCTTACGGAGAGGAGACCGATTGAAGGCACTAACTCAGCTTTCAATCATTTCAGCATTTATTGTATTGATACCTCACTTTTATTTCCTTCCAAGGAATTCGAGCAAACTTGCATAATTCTCTTCCTCCTCTCATTCTGATCCTCCCAACACCAACCCTGCCTGATAGGCTGGGCTGAGTTTCTGTGGCTGCCCCAAAGTCTTCCAGTGAGACTCATGGCTGAGTAGGGATCTCCTCAGTCCCAGACTTACACTCCAGACCCACACTCCTCAGTCCCAGAACCATCACACCACTCTAGCTCTTTACAGTCGTCTAGCATTGGAGACTACCTTCTGCATGCTGGGGAGTAACTGGGAATTACTGCTGAGTAAAGGATTTCAGTGTGCACAGTTAGCCCAGCCCTGATGGGGTGCAGCTCTGGCGAGCCATGTACTTACCAGGTTAACTTTGAGCCACTGGCCATGAACTCTCAACCCGATCAGAAGTATTTTTCACATTAAAGAATTTTGTTCAGAGTGCTGTTTCATGTGACACATAAAAGAGATGAAACCTGCTTTAAAATTGAATGTTCATCCAAGTAGTAGCAGCAGCAATCAATAACAACTTAGCATTTATATAGCAGCTGAAAGTGTTCCGAGCTCTCCATCTCATCCCTACAAGGACCTTCAAAGGTACATCAGATATATGCGGTGCTGCTCTACAAGCAAGAAATGTGAAAATGGTTTTTGCCGCACAGTGCAAGGATGGTGTGCTTGAAAGTAAGCCCCATGAAGTGGCCTGCGCCTTTTCCCCAGCTAAGTGCACACACTGACGCGAGAATGATCCCCGTGAAGCACCATTTCCAGCTTAGCAAAGGTGACTTGACATGCTAGCTTGATGCATGGCTCGGCAGGATGTCTTCTATTTGAAGAATGCCTTCAAATAAAGAACTATCCTCTGGACTTGGCTGGGATCGCCTTTCAAGGAAAGGATGCCTTCAAGAAGGGGGATGTCCATCCTTGAAGCAGAGGATGGTCTCTTGCAAAAGAGGACTGATGGCCACCTTCATTTCCAGCTGATGGTCATCTACAAGGTTTTTGTGAACGTGAAGGAAAAGAGGCTGACAGATGCTTGCTGCATGTTCCTCAGAAGAGGGGATGCCATTTCCAAATCACTTAATCCAGCTTCAGCATCTTTGGAGTGCATCAAAATGCCCATTCTGAAGGATGCACCTTCCAGTTTCAATGGTTTGTGTGAGTGACTCTGACAAAGCGTTTCTGAGCAATCAAGCTTACATGAGCTCGCAGTCTTCTGCATATTATTTCTACATTTGCATCTATGTGTATGAATTAGCCTACAAAATATTATGCAAATATCCAGCTTTTGGACCCACTTATTGGATGAAGCATTTCCGCTTCGTTTGCTTTTTGGTGATTCCTAAGAAGCCACCCTAATCAGAACTTGGTTTGAGACACTTCGGTTCAAGATTGTGTACTAAGAGAGCAGTTAACGAGCTGCTTTTAGCTGACATGGACCACTTCCTAACACACCCTTCCCAAACCTGCTGCTGTCCATATGTTTTGTCCTACAACTCCCAGAAGAATTGGCTGGAGGATTCTGGGAACTGTAGTTTGACGCACCTGGAGGGCACTGATTTGGTGAAGGCTGTGTCAGGATGTCCAGTCGGCGGTTTTGGCACCCAGAGCTACATCTTTAAGAAGCTTCAGCAACAAAAGCTTAACCCCAAGATCCTTCACGCAAAGGGAAGATTTATGGAGCAATAGGAAACCAACAGTATATTTGCAGGTGCCTCCAGTCACCATGCCCTGCAAGGAATGCTCTGCACCCACAGCCTTCTGGAGAGCAAATTAAGATCTGTGAGTGGCTGTGCAAACCATTAGATGCCGGGCAGGCTGGGTGGCCCCTGCAACCTCCCCTTCCCTTCCCAATCTGCTCAACAGCTTAGCTGAGCCCCTTCACCTGTAATGCACATTGGACATGTTTGCTTTAGGGCCAGGGGGAAATGACCTTCTCACACCCTGACAAGGGAGGGCCAGTTCGGGAGGGTGACATGTGGAACTTGAGACCTCCGGCGGTGATTGCCGTGGGTTGCCTGCCCTCCGGCTTTTGCAGAGTGAAACAAGGAGACTAACGTTTCTGGCTTCCTTGCTGGATGGATCCATCCTATGGCTGCCTGCTGAGATCAGCAGCTCCTCTTGGGTTTATTGCGAGCCAGTCTTTGGAAGCCGCTCTGGCTAGATTTATGGAAAGCAAAGCCGGGGCCCTGTAAGACATTTTTCTGTGGGAAAAACACCCAGATCCTTCTGTCCTCAGCTGTGAGAGGGCCTGAGAGGCTGCAGACTGACTTTCCCAGGAATGACATCAAGGCAATGGGGAGACCAGCTGGACCCATTCGCTGGCCAGAGAAAGCGAGCGAGTAAGCAGTTGTACAGAGCTCGGGGCCAAATGAAGCATTCACCCAGTCATAGAGTTACCTCTGCAGAAGCAGGCATAGCTCTGGTTTAGTTCAGGACTGCTGTGTTTGGGATGGAGCATGTCAAACCTTCCTCATCCTTTGACTCCGCCATGCAAAAGCAGTGAATATGCTTTCCCGGACAGAAAGGATGCCTGGCTCCAACAGGCAGTTGCCCTTGGAGGGCAGAGCAGAAGGGGAGCCCTGTTGGCTTCTTCCATCAGCCAGGAGACTGAGGGCCGCTCTGATACTGCACTGCTTGTTTCTCAGAAATGAAGCGACCGAGTGGGTGGCCAACTGGCCCCCCCCCCCACTGGCCAGAGAAGGAACAGCTGCAGGGAGGGCTTTCCCCGCTCTGCGCCAGAAGGAAGACTCCGCTTGAGTGACAGTGGCCAAGGAGTACGGGAGAGCAGGCTCTCTGGCCCCAGCCATCTGCCCGAGCAGTGGGAGCCTCGGTCTACGCCAGGGAAGGTCTACTGGGCCAATCCCACCCAACAGACCTTGGTTTGTAGGCCAGAGGGCGAGTCCTTTCCCTCTCTGCTTTTTTTAAATTCAGGTGAACCACTTTGGGAGATGACGGGCATTTGAAAAGTGGGGTCAAGATGCAGTAAATCAGCAGGCAAGTGATGCAGCGGAGTTCCTTCACTTGGGCACCGAATCATCACAAAATAATGTGCAAGCCACCCGACTGGGCTTTGACCAACTTGCTGGACTCGGAGCACCAAAGCGATTGCCAGCATAGTGTGTGTGTGTGTGTGTGTGTGTGTGTGTGTGTAAAACCTTGGGATGGAGACAGATTTGGGTAACGGCTGGCATTTATTTTTTTCAGAAATACAGTGGCAGGGATGTGTTACCTTCATCCTATCTAAGGCTGATAGGAGGCTTATCACCGCTGCTCCAAGAGAGGCAGAACTGAATTATTGCCACTCTTTCCACATTCTGTCTGTAAAACTGTGTGTAAATATACTCCATGCTTTCAACAAGTTACTAAGAGCGTGTTCCAGCTCCTGGTCCACCTGCCAGACCACTTTGGTCATCCGGGGAAGAGTCCTGGTGGTGTAGCTATTTGTAGAGGCCCATTTAGCTGCAGCCAAGAAACTGGCCTTCTCTATTATCATTTTGATATTTGGTTTTATGACTGTGACATTTTAGATGTGTTTACCTGTTGCTTTGCTTTGCTTTGTCCCTTATCTTGAAATGTTTTATGAAAGCCAGCATAGAAATACTTCAATACCCACTGCGCAGGTATTGCTTTTAAAACTTATTTATTATTAAAACAACAACCAGATAGTTTACCAATAATTAATAATCAAACATAAAGTAGATAAGTTCATAAGTACACATGTCATTGCTACCAATTATAACGGGAGTGTGGAGAGAGGAGAAATCTCAGAGTGAAAAAGCTCTTGGAGAACCTGGCTGTCCAGATCTCCGGGCGGAAGGGAAGCCTGACTGCGTGTCGCTGGGGCAGAGTGGAGTTCATCTCCTTCTTCGTCAACAAAGTTGATAAATGGTGGCCAAGCGTGCTCAAATGTGCCAAAATCTAGACGGTCTTTTAGATGCCTAACTTGCTCGGCCAGTTCCTCCAACAAAGCCAAATTCCACGTTTTCCCATACCAGTGGTTCGCATGAGAGATTCCATCACCTTTCCAGATTTGGATTTCCAAAATCATCTAGCAGACAATAGAAATCAAATCTGCACAGGTATTGCTTTGATACGGCCCAGAATTGTACAGTAACCACTCGAAAAGTGAGGGTGGCATCTCTGGCCACACGGGGGCACAGTTGATGATTGATCTATTGCACTTTTATTACATCTTTATTGTATTTCTGTTGGCTCTGAATATGATGGTCGCTGCTCTCGGGGCCCTTTGGCATGAAAGCTAAAGCTTGGTCCTTATACTCACCTTTGGCTTCCGGCCATCTTGTCTGGATTGCCATTGATCAGTCAGATATCTCTGGATTTCTCTGAGGTTGGGAGAAACAGGCCTCAAGGTTGTTGCCTGTGGTGGTGCAACATGACGCAGTGCTAGGATCTGGGCCTCACTTATATATTTTCATTCTTTTTTGAAGAAAGGAAATTGGTACTTTCTGTCCCCATCCCCAGAGGGCTCATCAACACTCCAGGTAAAATGAGTTGCCCAGCACTGGCGACTGATAACATTTTTCTGTGCTGCAACCGTTTTTATATGGCAGCTGCTGGAGAACCGTCCTTTTTTATGCACAGCATGGCTGGCAGAGATCTCCTTAAGAGACGGCTTTAAAGAGGCTCTAACAGATGATTTGTGCAGTAAATGCTGCATAAACCGAACAGATGTACACAGCTCCTCTTCATGGCAATGGCCTTTGTCCCTGAAAGCAGTGTGATGTAGTGGTGAGAGCATTGGACTGGGTTTTGGGAGATCTGGCTTCTGGTCACCTCTTGAGCATGAAACTCAGTGGGACAGTCACTGACTCTTAGCCTAACCTACCTCACAGGGTTGTTGTGATGATAAAGTGGAAAGGAAGATTATGTAAGCCACCTTGGTTCCTTTTTGGAAAAACAGCTGGGGAGTTGTAGGATTTTTTTTCTGTTTCAACATACCCTGGATCACACCCTAAACCAATAAGAACAAGGACAAGACACTTCAGTGCTTATGATCAACACCAGAGCCAAGCTTGGAAGTCCTTTCTCATAAAAATCAACTCCCATTTCCCCTTCACCCTACCAGAAGAGTGTTCCTTTCACCCCCCCCCCCCCCACAGCCTAATTTCTAATTCCTCTGCCCAGAAACAGAATGGACAATTTTGAGAGGCCTTTGTGCCGTGCTTTTTCAGAAACCCTTGCTGAACTGTGGCCAAGCACTCAGGAATCTATCAGAATAGATTCTACCTTCTCCCAATCCCCAAATCTCACTTGTAATTATCAAAATATACAGACTCATCATTCCAAGAGCCAGGTGGTGTATTTTATTAGATGAGTTGCATGAACAGTTGGGCCAGCACAGAAGTATGTGCTAAAATTTGCATGATTTTAAGTGACTTTAGAGGCAAGGCTGAGCGCTCGCAAACACCCTTTCCCTGCTGCTATGGAAGATGAATGCAGGATCTATTAATGCTCGGATGCCTTCCAAAAGCAGCTCCTCTAATTTTGCCCATTGGAGAAGCTCATTGTCAGATTATGCTGCATGGGTAAAGAATACCTGATGTGGCACATGGGATTTTATCTAGTAATTGTCTGATTTAGAGCAGAACCATTTATTTCGCTGGGGGGACTCTCAACAGGACTCACACTGCAGACCCCAAGGCCAACAGCAACGTAGGAATGGTCAGCCCCAGGAGTGCATTGGCAAGAGAGCTCTGCTCCCTGGCTGCAGAGGTGCTGCTTGGAGGTGGCCCCATGGACCTCCTGCAGCTTGGCTGGCTGGGCCGGGCCCTCCGGACTCGACAGAGGACAGCCCAGCATGATGCCAGCTGTAGCTGCCCTTCCATGGGTTGTGGCAGAAGGGCGCGAAGTGGGTGGCAGGTGGGGTGATGGCTTGGCTGCCTGGAGCGTGAGCCCCTCTGAAGCATGCTCTGCCATTCCTGACCAGGACAGGGACCACCACCCGGCGGGGCAGGAGGGAAGGGCGAGGATGTGTGGGGGAGAGCCCCCATGAGCCCTTCTCTTGATGCTGCCTCTTGCTTTTGCACCTCCTGTTTTGAAACCAGATTTTGACTTGGGTGGAGGTGAGATTCAGGAAGCTGGCCAGATGCTCCCTTTCTTGAGTGGACAGGTACCTCTGGTGCCTGAAGCACCGTTCCAGCATCTGGGAAAACAAGACCTGAGGCTTCCTGCTCCACCTGAGCCGGGTGCAGCAATGCTGGCCCATTTCCTCGCCTTCCAGGGATCCAGGGGGCAGCGAGTTGTCTGCAGAGAGAAAAGGCAGTGTTCAGGAGCAGCCAGCGCATCAAGGGGGGTGCAAAACGCGCCTTCTGTGCTCAGATTGGCTCCAAGCAGTGGATGGGAATGCCTTTCGATGGGCAGGCAGTCATCTTAGCACCCCCGCAAATGCACGGTCTCAAAAGCGCAGCCAAGCGGTGCCTATTCAGATCAACAAATCAGCTCCAGCAGTTCTCACGTCCGTTGAGAGCAGATCTTTATGCAAGCAAGCAAGCAAGCAAGCAAGCAAGCAAGCAAGCGGAATGGGTCTTAACTGGCAATTCAAACTTAAGACATGCCAAACAAATTTGCCCTGCAGTGGGAGCAAGGTACAGTCACTGGGAAAATGACCCCAGCAACTGCGAGCTTTGCAGCTAAGCTCAGACTGAACAGGAGACCCTCAGAGTGGGGTGGGGTGCATTAGGTCAGCGCCCCTGCTACTGAAAAAGCACTATAAAGAGGCAGGGGAAATCATAAAGATGAAGAACCTGTTGAAAACGTCGTTATTATTATTATTTCAAAGACTGATTAAAAATCGAGAAGCAAATGATCTGCTCTCCCCAAGCTCGCACCCTTCAGAAATGTCAGACTACAGTATCTTACTATCCCTACATTGCATGGCTGTTGAGCCCGCTGAGGATGATAGAAGTTGTAGTCCAACACAAACTTATACATGTCTACACAGACGCAAACCGTGTTGTATTCAAACTATAGGATTTAAGCCTAAAGCCTTTCCAGGAGTTTCTCTGTCTCCGTTTTAGGAATGGGGGAAAAGAGATTATAAAGGAACCCTTGCCAGAGACCAAACGCATGGATTGCCTCCTGGGCTTTTCTTTGCTGTAGGACAAAACTAGCACCGGCCTCAAGCTAATATATAACCTTCATCCACTGCATCCTCGCTTGACGACAGCTCCCTGCCCTGAGGTGCTTACAGTCTAAATTAGAACCCTCCCTCTGTGTGTGTGTGTTGGGGGTGGGGGAAAAGGTTTTGATTTTGATCCTATGCATCGTTACTTGGGCTTAACTCACGTTGAACCCCCGTGGAATTTGCTCCTCGATCAGCGCGAAGAGGCGGCTTGTAAGAAGCTTTTGCCCCGTTGAGCTCGATGGGAAGCGCTCCCGCTTGTGAGCCGCTTTCACAGCCAGCCTTACGCTCGCTTTTAAGTTGGGAGAAACAAGCATCCACCGGCCCCGCGTCCAAATCTGTGCCACGGATTTCTGAAGGCCAGGAGCTCCCGTCCCGCCCCCCCCCCTTCCCGCGCCACGCAAACTTTGATGAAGAGGAGGAGAATTTTGTAAGCCCCCCCCGCGGCTGGGGAGAAATCAGGATACGGAGCCACGCTGGCTAAGGAACATTTTTCTAGGCCCCGAGGGTGGGATGGGGAAGAATTTTTCCCGGGGTCTTTCGATTGTCGTGCCCACCGCTTCCTAGGGATCCGTCGCGATTGCGTCGAATTTTAGATTATGCCCAAGGGAGAAACGAGCGAACGAATTAATACTCCCTGGTCATGAGCCAGCCCGATCTACGCCCTTATCTGCCTGTAGGCCCATTTCCCTGGTGAAAAGGTGGGGTACGATTCAAATCAGATGAATCAGGAAAGAGATAAATGGAAGCGGACAGTGCTTACAGGGCGCCCCGACCATTCTCTGCTTTGCATCCGCGTCTTGAATTTCCCCAAGGAGGCAGCGCAGGCCCCCTCTGCTCGCTTGCGGGATCCACCCCGTTTTTCCAGCTCCACGAAGCGGAGCCTGGGACCAAATCCAGGCAGGTCGGACGGAAATAATTTTGAGCCCCAAAATTGGTTCCTAGCAATAGGAATGAATGGAGATCACAGGCCATGCACTCACCCAAAAGCTACACCGGGTTAGGTCATCCGAGCCCTTCTTCATTTCAAGCTGAATAATTAAGGCCTGGGAGGAGTTTTTGGTTGCTGGCACCGTTAAATAATTGGGAATAATAAAAACAATAAAATCACCCAGATATATGCTGTACCAGTATATACAGATCTTTCTTCCGCTTTCCACTGAATAGAAGATTTACAGGGAAGAACATTCCGCAGGTGCCCAGAGAACCTGTTTCCCCAGTTCCACTCAATCCCAGCCACAATTAACTTGGAAACAAGCTCCATTAAATACCAGGTATGTCCAAGTTTATGACTAACGATCACACCGATGCTTCTTTTTATCTTCTCTTTTTTGGTGTTTCTTTGGATCCTACATTCATTGCTAAAAGGGTGGTATTACATATGCGTTTTCAACCGCAAATTTAAATGCTTCTGTGTGAAGTGCTTAGATACTTTGCAACATTAAGCAGTACGTGAGGATTGCAAATCAGCAAGCATGAGAAGCACTGAAGGGCTCGCTTGTTTACTTGAATTCTTCTCCTCCATGAATTGGTCCAATCCGCTTTTGAAGCCCTCTGAACTGGCAGCCATCACTGCATCTTGTGGCAGTGAGTTCCATGGTTTCCAATGCATTGTGTGAAGCCCTTTCATCTCTCCTGAATCTTACACCTAACTCATATGGAAAGCAGAAGAACGTCTCCTTCTGCACTTTCTCCACAGCATGGATAATTTTGTACACCTCTATCCTTCTCTCCTTACCCATTTTTTTCCTAATCTAAACAATTCTTTCAATTCTAAACAATTCAGAGTGGAGTTGTTCCAGCTCCTTGATCATTTTAGTTGCCCTTTTCTGCACTTTCCCAACTTTACAATATCATTTCTTAGGTGTGGAGCAATAATAATAATAATAATGATATCACATTTCTATACAGCTCCTCATTGAAGCTCTCCAGGTGGTTCACAACATTTAAGTCTCCCACTCAGATTTCAGCGAGGCCTGACTCTGCTTAGCAGCCAAGATTAGGCAAGATCTGGCACTTCAGGCTATAGGGAAGCTATATCCCAAGTGTGTTCGCACCGGAGGTTTGTATACGGGTACCATGATCTTGGCGATTTTATGTTCGATCCCTTTCCTAATTATGACTAAAATGGAATTTGACTTTTTCACAGCAGCTGCACGTGGGGCTGACCTTTTCATGAGAACATGCTGGATCAGACCAAAAGTCCAGCCCATCTAGCGTTCCGCATACAGCTCCAAATCTCCTTTTCCATCAATCATCACCAACTCAGATCCCACCAGCACTGAAACCAATGGCACATACTTCTGCACAGACTTCTCGAGTGAATGAGGATGACTTGATGAATCTCTGATTACTCAGGGCTGAACTGTTCTGGTGCAGTTACTTACTGTTCTGCTGAACAGTTCTGGTGCAGGACTTACTCCCAAGAAAGCGTGTCTAGTTATGTGACATGATCCCCAGAATGTTCACTCAGACATAAAGCCGACTGAATTCTAGGAGAGTACTAACCCCACAGTAAATGTACAGCACCCGGACGGGTTGGAGAGAATGACGTTGAAGCCTGTAATCCACATGAATTACACATTCTGCAGTAAGTCGGTTGGTGCTAAAAGGACCGCCTGGGGAGTAAAAGGTTTTGCCAGTGACTTGTGCAAGTGGGAGCGAAAGAGCTTGAGGCTGCCACCCTGTAACACCTCTAAATCCAACTGATCTGAATGGGACCTACTATTCAACGGGACTTTTCCATTGTTTATACTGCCAAAAAACTACGAATCAAGTTCACCTTCCGTTTTGCATTTATGTTCACAGCACAGCTCCCCCCCCCGGAAAGACATACTTGTTCACAAGTTGCTGTATTTCCCCCACCCTCAAAAGACTCCTGCATTCATCCGGAAAAACTCCGCTGCCAGGGTCTGTGTTTCTCTAAAGGAACAGGAGTGGGAACCATGCGACTCTCCAGACGCGGTTGGACTGCAGGTCCCATCAGCCTCAGCCAGCCTGGCCAGTGGTGTGGAATGGTGCAGATTGCAGTCCAGCCCCGTTTGTAATGCCCACCTCATCCGTGCCTGCTCTAAAAAGAAGGCAACCGCATGGCTGCAGCCTGCCTAGAAATACGTGGGGCGGGGGTGGGACTGTAGCCTGTGCTTGAATCACTTGTTTGAACGAGGGGGCAGAGAGAATGGAGGGGGCCCGGAGCAGCCCACCCGATCATTCCCAGGGACTGCAGACTAGGGGGACCTTCCGTGCTTGAGATGTCATGAAAAGTGCACTTTTCCCTGGAAATGGGATGTTCTGGGTTGAGCCCTGGGACCTTCGGCCTCCCCTCACCTGGTTCCGCGGAGACCCCCCCTCCTGCCCCACACTCCCTCCGCCCTCACCTTGCGCGGATCCCTCGGTCCTTCTGGCGGCCACCGACGGTCCTGGGCGTGCAAGCCGGGAGCGGGAGCTGGGCATCGGAGGGTCCCAGGGCAGGGACGCCCAGGGGGCTCCCGCCAGACGAGCAAGCGGCGCTGGTCAAGCCTGAAGATGGATTTGCCAGAGAAAGCGGAGGTGGAGCTGACAGGGCTGCGCGGCATCCTCACTTTTGTTTTAATGGCTGCAGGAAGGGGGGACAATCCGCCTCCTCCAGTGTCCGGATCTGTTTATCCGGACAACAAACAAGCAAGAAACAGCTTCTCTGGAAGAGCGAATTCCACTTTTCCCATTTTCCTCAGCCTGGGTTCGAACCCGCGGCTCTCGCGTGGACGAATCAGCTGCCCTTCCATAGACGTCCGCTGGCCTCGGATTATGAATGAACAAGACGCCTGGGGAGGTTCGAGCCTTTCTGCTCCTTGGCTGTGCATGTGCGGCACGATCTTCTAAATGCGTTTGCAACAAGGGGTCTTAAGGAGCGAAAGAGAGGGGCAGATGGGACCTCGCTGCTGGGACCGGAGCGGGGGCTCTGCACGCCTTGGCGAAACTTCTCTTCCCGATCGGGGAAACTTGCAAACTCGAAGAGCCTTTTCCTCACTGACCATGCTGTCTGGGGATGATAGGAGTTGTAACCATTTGCAGCATAGAGCAACCTGTTGTTAAACAATGCAGGAGCCACTTAAAATAAATTGGCATCTATTTAAATAGATAGATACACTTTATTTTGGTCAAAGACCAGCTCTGCTCAATAAATACATAGATTAAATAGTAAATACATAGAACATCATCTATATTAAAACCCCACTCAGATTAGCAAATGCTTCCACACAGTATCAGTCATCGTCAATTGGTGACAATCCCAGACTTCATCTATTTAAATAAATATCCTTAAATACATTGGGATAGGATGACTAAGAAAGGATGTTCCCACACCAGTTTTTTTTTTATTGTGCTAGCAGCCTGCTTCATCCACAGAATTTTCGGGGTGTGTGTGTGTGTGTCCAGATATTCCATTTGTAATCCCTCTGTGTTTTCATGGAAAGTTCTTTAAGGAGGAAAGCACGGAACAAATGCATCTACGTTTTGGAAAGGCAGGTCTAGGAGTCCTTGATCTGGAAGCACCCAAGGACAGGGTTCAGACAACACAATAACCAGGAGCCAAGGCTTGATTGGGGGTTGCGTGTGGGTGCTGTTGAAAGATGGACTGGTTTTGAAAAGTAGGTTTGTTTGTTTGTTTGTTTATTTAAAGTTTTTATATACCATCTAATATTCCAAGGACATCTCAAGATGTTTTACAATAACTATAACAATAAATGTCTAAGTCCAGTATGTCCAGTATGCTAACAATCTATTAAAAAAACCCCCCTGGTTTTTCGTTGGGTGCAAAGTTCACCACGCTTTGCTATCTCTGCTGGGATTGGACAAAACCAGTGACCCGCATTTCAATGACAACCCTGATTCAGCCATTGAGTGCAGGTTATCAGGTTGTCTGAACACAG